>NC_071423.1:2721696-3024107 GCF_017976375.1 Cuculus canorus
CTCATGTTGCTTCAAAGGCTTTTTTTTTTCCATCGTGGGGCTTGTGGGCCAAGGACACTTCTCGCCTGCAGCTTTATATCTGTCAGTTTGATCAGCAAATGGGGGAGAGGGCCATAAAACTGTGGAGGCTGAGTCCTAGTCCCTTTAATCCCACCAGGAGGGATGGCGTTATTTCTCCACCGGGAGCGCTAATAGGATTCTAATACGCTGGCAAATGGGATTTTTTACAACTGCCATTCTGCAGTTACTGAGACGGTGTGTCACCAGGACAGCCCTGTAAATTCTTCTGGCGATTGGTGACCTGGGAGGGGGGACGGTGCCCATGCCCACTGCCACCCACAACACACACCTCGCTGCTGATGCTTTTGCAGGGATCTGCTGGATCTCCCGTTGCTGCTTTCCGTGCTCTCGGGGCGTTGCTGCGGCTTGGCTGGTCTGTCTTGCTGGGCGATAGGTGCTGGTGGTTACGGCTGATGGGGCAGGAGTGGTTTTACTGTTTCTAGGAGGCTTAGAGGGTTGGTATCCAGTTGGTACCAGCACCGTGGACTCACCCTCGTTGCTCCCTCTGTGCCCTAATTGCACACGAGTGTGCCAGAACCAAGCATCTCTATGACTGCTCTCAGCAAGCCCAGTGGCCTCCTTGAAGGAATTAATAAGCCCTAATAAACCAGAGGAGGCTCTGGAAGGACCTATTTTTTCCGTATCTAGACCCTGGAGGGGTCTTCTGCCTAAGTGGCTGCCATCAGCCTTGGACAGGGTGGCTCTAAAGGCTCCTGCGAGGAGGTTGCATCTAGCTCCTGGCTGCCTTTCTCACCTGGTTCCGGTGCTGAAGCCCACGGCAGTGGGACTATCGGGTCTGTAGCATCGTGGAATGGGGGTCTCTGGCAGTGCCAGCACTCTGCGTGGTCGCTGCAGGGTGGCCGTGCATGGAGCACCCACCCTGGGGTAGGGCAACCCCCTGGGGACAGCAGGGAAACGGGGTGTAGCAGGGCTCCTCTTTGAGAGCCTCTTTCTTCCGTGGCTTCCATGCATATGGAAATGGTGATGAAGTTACAGGACTTGTTGCGCTGGAGGGTGATGCGTTTATGGCCTTGCTATAAATCCGTCAGCTGGTGCAGGGACAGCAGAGCGGGCAGCACTCGCGAATGCAAACGAATCCCACTCCGTTTTAGCATCACTTGGGCACCCACGGGACACGCAAGCAACAGCACTTCATCTCCTCCTCAGCGGGCAGTGCCCGACTCGAGTGCCAAAGCCATAAATATTGTATTACTGTATCCAATCTCAGCTCCGGATTGATTTTTCTCTAGTTCTGATCGCAGAAAGCCGGGAAGATGGGATTATTTTCCAGGGCAATCAGAGGTTGATGGCTCCTTGCAGCTGCTTCCACACTTTTTGACATGAGTAAATAAGCAGCTCCCCACACTCTTCTCTAGGAGCACCTATTTCCGCGGGATGTCCGCCGAGGTTTTGTCATACTTAGCTGCAAATTGGTCCAGGCGACCGGCTCGGCCCTTCTTGTCTTACAGCAGCGTAGGCATGTATGTCTTATCTTATCTATTATCACCTCTGCCCGATAGCTAACAAGGTCCCATCTAGTTCTCTTGCAAATCCTATTTGTCATCGCATTTCTACAGCTGCTCAAAAGTCCCCACCTGACGTCAGGCATCCTCGTACTCGGTGCTGTACAAACAGATTGCAAGAGACAGACCTGCCCCACGGATAATAAAGCAGCTATCGTTATTCCCATTTTACAGACAGCTGAGCCAAGGGGAGATGCATGGTCCAAGTTAATAAAAGCACGCAGAATGATCCCCGGTGCTTTATCCAAGGTTATAAAGGAAGCTTGAGGTTTGAAAAGAGATCTCAAGAGTGCCAAACAGAAATTATCTCCTCTGTAAACAGCTCGCTCTAGGTTTTTAAGTCTCCACTTTAGGAATGCAACTAAAGTAGCAGAGTTTCTTCCTCAATTAAAAAAGAAAATTTGAAGACAAAAGTTCTGCATGTAAATAGGCACCGGAGAATGAGATCGTGTTGTGCAATAAATAGGTGAAGGCAGGAAAATGTCACATTTTATTGAGGCAAAAGTTGTGATGAGAGAGAATATCTTCTCGTAGGCTGATGCGTTTAGGGAAAAATAAAATCACAGCAAAGCGATGCTTGCAGAGTTGCAGCTGCAGGAGGAGGTGGGTGTCCCTGGTAGGGGCATCACAGGTCCAGCCTGGGGAAGGGCTCCCGAGCTGCCCTTGATTACAGCAGAGTTAATGCAGAATTGGGACTGTCTGCTGCCCGTCAGGCTGTGGCTCCCTTGCTGTTCAGTCCTTGCCCGCACCTGTGTGTGAGGATGGGGTGTTGAGGGCTGCTGGGGACGTGACTCTTGCGCTTACCAGGTGGCATTTCCACTCAGGCTGCTCCAAATTCTCCCAAATTCTGAAAATCCCAGCCTTTTCTCTGCTCGGAGCAGCAGCTGCTGCTCCCAAACCGCTGGTGCTAGGCTTGAATTGATGCAGAGTCTGCCAGGCTTTAATGAGGATGGGTGGGATGGCCTCTTCTGGACTAAGGGACTCTTCAAAGCTGCTTCCTGGGCTGCATCACCCTCTGCTCCCTTCTTCTTAGCAATGCCAGTGGAGATGTGTCCCTTGGAGAAGTTAATCCCAATCTATCACCTTTTTTTTTTTTTTTCCCAGTCTTCGGAGTAAGTCTTTCTAGGAAATCATCTGGTATCGTGGCTCTTGGCTTCCTGACTCTCATCAGTGAAATACCACCCTCTCCCAAGGTGCTGAATTAAAGCAAGCAAGGAAAAAAAAATCAACACCTGAGCTGTGCCGGCAGCTTGGTGTAAACAACCTGGCACCTGCTGCGTTAATAGCGTGGAGGAGAAGTGATGCTGGGGGCTTCAAACGCTGCCGAGCTGTCATTTGGAGAGCTTTGACTGCCGGGTGTTCTTGCAGCCTCCTTGGGTGGCTCAGGCTGGTGGGGTTGTGCACTGCTCCCCATACGCCTCTCGCTGATTTTTTGACCCTGCCGAAGCGGTGGGTGCAAGGCACTGGGATGCTCAGGTTGATTTTTGGGCTCCTGGGGGTAATTTTGTCTGAATCCATTACAAGACTGAACTTTCTCTGTTATTGTAGATCCTACTCTTTGTTTTCAGATCCCATTCAGTGCCTTGAGGCCACAAGATGGGCACAAATTACTCTGTCTCCATGTGCTTTGGTTTCTCTCCCAGTAAAGCAGAAATACCAATACGAGGGTACCCACCTCTTTCACGCATCCAGCATCCTTTCCCAGGAGCTGTCTGCTCGTGTCTGTGAACATCACCCAGCGTCGCCGGGTCCTGCGTGGGGAGAGAGCTGCTGCTGTCGTAGAAATGAAACAGCGATATCAGCTGTTCTGCTTGCTAAATTAGTTTTCTTTCCTCTTGCATCTGACCAAGTGGAAGGTCTCCTTTATGACAGGTCTGGAGAATGGAGTTGTCTCATGTGGTCAAGGCAAGATAGTGCCTCCTTGCAGGGAGTCCCTGCGTTCAGCCAGTGCCTGGAGCATCTCTGCATTCTTTCTCCAACCCCCAGATTATGGCGGGGGGTTGGAACTGGATGATCTTTGAAGTCCCTTCAACCTAAATCAATCCGTGATTCTCTGATTATCTTCATCCCCCTGCCCAAATCTGCCCGGGTGATGCATTTGCATGCGTTCTGCATTTGTGATGCTGCAGCGAAGTATTTGCAGCCCCGTTTCTCCTCGAGGAATGCAGCTGCAAGGGACAGGCAGGGATTAGGAGGATGGAGCCCGGCTGCCAGGGCTTTCCCAAGGGATTTAGTTTAACTTCTCTTATCCCCCTTCTTCCTTGAGCTGTGCGGGGAAGCGCCGTTTCCCCTCGCAGGGCCACCCGTGCCTCAGTGATGCTGTGCGACACAGACTGATGTCTTTTTCATCTGGGATCCCTGGGGGAACCAACTGCTGGAGGAAAAAGGAAGGGACAAAAAGAATGGGAGGCAGAGAAGGGAGGTGTTTTTTTCCCTGCCTTGCCTCCCAGCTGGCTGCAGCCAAATCCTTTGGAGGCGTTGAGAGATGGAGGCTTTGAGTTTGGGAAGGAAGAAATGCAGCTCCCAGTGCAGCAGTGCGCACCAGCCTGGGTCCTGGTGGGGATTTCCATCTCCTGAAGCATCTGGCACTGGGCACTGCTGGCAGCATGTCCCACACCCATGGGATTTCAACAGAGGCATCTGTTTCAGCAGCTAGGAAACATTTAACATCAACAGCAGGTCAGCGATGGGTGCAAGCAGGTCAGAAGAAACATGAATGTTTTGCTTGGAGAGGACTATTCCTTCCCTGACCGTGCCAAACTGTGACACTCTTTTCCCATCCGGAAGGAAAATTAAGTTGCAATGCTGATCTTTGGGGTTTATTTTCTACAAAGGTTCATATGGGAGGAGGAGGAGGGGGGGATCATGGAATGGCTTGCATTGGAAGGGACCTCAAAGCCCATCCAGTTCCATCCAGCAAGGACACCTCCCACTGGATCAGGGGCTCCGAGCCCCATCCAACCTGGCCTGGAACCCCTCCAGGGATGGGGCAGCCACCACTGCTCTGGGCAACCTGGGCCAGGGCCTCCCCACCTGAACAGCAAAACATTTCTTCCTAAGATCAATATGACTTTTCGTTAAATAATTTTACAATAAATAATTTAGGGTTTTTTTTCCTAGTAATTTTAATCTTTTTTTTTAATGCACATGGAATAATTGAGTTAGGAGGAGCCTAAAGCTTTGTACCCCAGTATCAAGGATGCGGTGTGAATAAATGCCATGCGTGGCCAAGCCTTGTTAGGAGCTGAGCACTGTCTACTTGACGGGAAACAGAGAATAAGACAAATAGATCAATTTTCATTGCAGCAAAAGCTTAACAGTAGAGACCCTCAAATTTCCTCTGGGGTCTAATGTTGTTTAACTTCTTTCTTAATGGTCTGAAACATGGGGTGACCGGGGCTGTGCCCTTTGACTACCAGAAAAATATAAAGTTGTCCTAATAATGGAGCGTTGGGAGTTATGAAAAGGAACTGGAGAAATTAGATTGTGGGCTTGTGTGCAGCAATGGCCGTGTCCTTCTGGAGAGTAAAGAGCGTTCTTAAGGAAGAGGAAGGGAAAACCAAAGCAAATTTGCTGTCTATGGAGAACTTATTCTAGGGAGTGAAATTCTAGGGTGGGAGATGCTTTATTCATGCGTCTGTGCTGGAGTGGTGGGATGTCATGAGGAGGGCAGGGAGGCTCTGCAGAGGGACACGCTGGATCAATGGGCTGCAACCAATGGTGTGAAGCTCAACAACGCCAATGGTGGGTCCCACATTTGGATCACAACAACCCCACACTGGCTTGGGGAAGAGTGAATGGAAAGGTGCCTGGTGAAAAGGATTTGGAGGTGCTAGTTGACAGCAGCCGAACATGAGGCAGCAGCGGCCCAAGTGGCCAAGAAGGCTAACACCATCCTGGCTTGGATCAGCCATGGTGTGACCAGCAGGAGCAGGGAAGGGATTCTTACCCTATACTTGGTGTTGGTGAGGCTGCATCTCAAATCCTGCATTCAGTTTTGGTCCCCTTGGTACAAAAGAGAGACTGAGTTGCTGGAGCACATCCAGAGGAGGCCAATAGGGCTGAGGAAAAGTCTGGAGCCCAGGGGTTCTGGGAACAACTGAGAGAACTGGGATTGTTTAGCCTGGAGAAGAGGAGGCTGAAGGGAGACCTCATCGCTTTCTGCAGGTCCCTGAAAGGAGGTTGTAATGGGGTGGGTGCTGGGCTCTTCTCCCAAGTAACAAGTGATAGGACAAGAGGAAATGACCTCAAGTTGCACCAGCAGAGGCTTAGATTGGATATTAGGAAAAATGTCTTCACTTGAAGGGTTCTCAGGCAGTGGCAGAGGCTGCCCAGGAAGGTGGTGGAGTCCCCATCCCTGGAGGTGTTTAAAAGATGGGTAGATGTGGTGCTCAGGAATCTGGTTTAGTAGAGGACAAGTGCAGTTGGACTCAATGATCTCAAAGGTCTTTCCCAACCAAATGATTCTTGATCTTTGGGGCTGCAGAGCAGCAGTTCCAAAATGCGCTGCTGGCAAGGAACAGGTGAGTTCCTGGGCTCAGCGGAGACACCAGGAAATTAAAAGGCTGACAAGGTGGCTTCTGTGTGCAGTTTTATTACAAGGAAAAGCTCTCTGTCAGACGCTGGCAGGAAATAGCCAAGATCTGCTAACTAATGGTGCTGATGTCCTTCCTCACACCGGGTGGAAGTGACTGGTGCAGAATAGAGGTGTAGCTCTCTCGTGCTGCTGGACATGTGGCCAGACTGGGGTTTAGTGCTGCTTTTTGAGTTTGTGGCCTGCAACTGTAAATGGAAGTGCTGACACAAAGGTATTTCTGAAGGTTTCCCACAGTATCCAAGGAAATAAAATAAAGAAGCAACACTAAAAAAAAACAGAATGATTTTAAGTATGTTAGAAGAATAATTTTCTTGACTTTAAGGTGACTTTTTTCTTCCCACAACCTTTTCCGGCCCAGGTTGCCCAGAGCAGTGGTGGCTGCCCCATCCCTGGAGGGGTTCCAGGCCAGGTTGGATGGGGCTTGGAGCCCCTGATCCAGTGGGAGGTGTCCCTGTCCATGGCAGGGGGTGGGACTGGATGGGCTTTAGGATCCTTTGCAACCCAAACTATTCCATGATTCTATGATTTTATGAAGCAGGCAGACACTCAGCCAGACCCACCAGGGCTTTTCTTGGTGCACAGTCTCACTTTACCCTGCCCAAGGCTCATCCAAGCCTGATGTTGCCCTGGTTCAGGTCCCATTTAGTGTCTCCAGGCTTGGCATGAGCCCTTAGCATGCTACACACTGCTTGCCGACCTTTAGGGCAAGCAACAGCATCACCAACCCTTACAAACTACCCGTGTCCCAGGCTGTGTTGGTGCTTTAAATTCTCCCTTTCATGGGTTCGCTCCGTGAAAAGGAGCCGTAGTTGGGGAACGCAATTTATGTTCCCTGCAGCAAACGTTTGGGCCAGTGTCCTCCTTGATCAGGGTGATTTGTGGCATTTCACCTGTCATTTCAGCTTCTGAAGTCGTTCTGCTTGAGCAGAGCAAATTTCAATGCACGGTGAAGAAAAGAAATAATAAATCCAGTCTGTTCATGTTTTTCTTTCCCTGTCTTACAGCTTCTTGAATATTCTCCTTCCTCATCGGGAAGTGGGAATAAAGTTCACGGCGTCGGGAGCGTTAGTTGAGCAAATGGCCTTTGCGCTTATCAAGTGGCTCTGTTCTGCTTGGGCATTTAATCACCCACAAAAGCCATTTATTGCCTCGTATACTCCTCTTCTATGAACATTAGCCCTTAAATACCCGGTATAATTAAAGGTGAAGCTGCGGCGCTGCGCTCCGTCTCCTGCCCGGGGAAGGGTAACAGATGAGGTGGGAGTTCTGGCGGAGTTCAAGGTGAGAGCCGTAAAGCCCATTTTCTGCATGTGTCAGGGACATTATTTTAGGAATGTCTAATTCTGCTGGTGAAAATTGAGGCTGGCTCAAATAATAATTCACGCTTAATGAACTTAGAGTTATAGCCCAGGCTCCGCGATTCCCTCTGTGCCTGGTGCGGTCGATTGGCCTTGTCAGATGTTTAAAGGATGGCGAAGAAATGACAAAAAGGATTTGATGGAATTAAACGGAATTCCCCCCAAAAAACCTATTTCTTTTGTGTTTAGATCCCTCTCAGGGAAGAAAGAGAGACATTCGCCCCAGCTTTGGCTGTAATCCAGTCGGCTCCTTGATCGGGACTTTTCAGGGCTTTAACCTTGTGCGTTCTCCTTGCAGCTCAGCTCTTCAAAAGGCTCGTGCCCTTTCTTTATGTGAGGGAAAATAAACATCAAGTATTGATGAAGGGTTAACACCCAGCACAGCGTGTAGGTAGCGAATGTAAGTACCTGTCTATCATGTTCCTGACATCCTTGGCTACGCAACAATCAGACGTTCAAAGACTTGATCATTAGTGCAGTTATCCTTGTAACACCCCTTTGATAGTAAATTAATGGGCTGTGGTGTGTAGAACATCAGACTATTGCTGCCGCTGGGTTTATACGCCGGTAAGCTTCGTCCCTTCTGATGAGGTTGGGGAATGGAGGCAATCAACCCAAAGCCGCGCCGCAAATTCTTGCAAGGAGAGAGGTGAAGGTCTACCCTATCCTCTGTCTATCGGACCCGACACAACCGCTCGTTGAGTACAGACTAGGTGACCGTCTTGCTTCGTGCATAAGGGACTGAGGCATCATCTGCTGATGGTAGAGGTGTGAGTCCATGCACATTGTCCTAGCGGTGTGCCTAGGTGGCCACGGCTTGTATCAAGAATGGCGTGGCCAGCAGACGCAGGAAAGTGATTGTTCCTCTGTATTTGGTGCTGCTGAGGCTGCACCTGGAGTCCTGTATCCGATTTTGGGACCCTCAGTACAAGAAAGACATTGTGTCCAGAAGAGGGCAGTGAGGCTGGTGAAGGTTCTGGAGAAAAGTCTTATGAGGAGCAGCTGAGGGGGACTGAGGCTCTTTCGCCTGGAGAGGAGGAGACTGAGAAGTGATGCTTTTGCCCTCTACAGCTGCCTGAAAGGAGATTTTGATGAGGTGGGTGTTGGTCTTGTCTCCCAAGTAACAAGCGATAGGAGAAGAAATGGCCTCAAGTTGCGCCAGGAGAGGTTTAGATTGGATATTAGGAAAAATTTCTTTACTGAAAAAGTGGTGAAGCACTGGCAGAGGCTGCCCAGGGCTGTGGTGGGGTCTCCATCGCTGGAGGGGTCCAAAAAACATGTAAGTGTGGTGGTTCAGGACACGGTCCGGTAGATGCAGTGGTTTGGGGCTGGCAGTTGGACTGGATAATCTTGGAGGTCTTTTCCAACCTTAGCGATTCTGTGGTTCTGTGATGGGTGAAACCTTGGTGCTGAGGTAGTTGCAGATCTCCTAGGCAAGGTGCTGAAGGAGCTGGTGTGCTATTTCATGTGAAGTAAAGAAAACCGTGACTTTTTGTGTTGGTACATTAGGAGCTGAACTGCGGTCTGTTTGCTCAGGGATTGTTTCTGTCCCCAAAAGCTCTCCTCTGGAGGTAGTGACCTACTGAGGAGAAATGGTTGGCGCTGCAGGGACGGCAGGTAGACTTGACGCAGATTGCACGTCAGGCTTGGCCGGTGGCGTGGACAAGCTTGACCTTGGTGCATCTGGCAGCCAGGCGCTGCTGCCCCAGCGTCACACGAGGCTGCTCCCAAGGTTGCTGCAGACTTTGGGTGAAGGAGGGGTCTGCATTGGGCTGGAGTGAGAGGGGGTCATCAAGACCCCCCCAAGTCCTTATTATCCACCCTTCTTCTTCCAAGCACAGCTCTGGCGTGGGATTACCGGACCCCGCATCACTTCCTAGAAAGAGAGGGGTTTTCTCACTGCTGAAAACACTCGTCGTCTGTATAAACAATTGTATTAAGCCGCTGTTGTAGTAATTGTGTTTGTACAGTGAAGCAAAAAGGCTCAGTTTACCCTTCTGCCGTCTGGAAATGATTCCTCCAGGTTATATGTGAAGCATATTTTCAGTGTTCTGATTTCATTCAGGGGGAAAAAAAAAACCCTCAGAGATACTATTACCATGACATATTCTTCCCCAATGGTAACTTTATCCCTGCTCCTGGCTCAGCACAGAATCATAATTCATTTTGTCACAAGGATAGCAAATAAATAATAAGAATAAATTGAGCAGATTATCTCATCTTTAAGCCATGCCCAGCATTCATCAAATCCATGCCAAGAAGCAAGACTTCTCTGCAGTCAAATTGATCCTACAAGAACACCTACCTCAAGCTCCATTAGTGTTACCTCGGAGCCGCTCACCCATCTCCCTGCTTCTCGCTTGCTTAAAATGACGAGTTATTAAAGTGACACCCATTCCCAAAGTGTCTTCCTTATAAAAGGGGTGGTGAAAACATATGTGTTGCTATTTCTCGCCATTGATTTTTACTGAAAGGCCCAAAAAGTACAAAGGCTAAATCCGACTCGGTAGAAGTTTTCTACTCGGCGTTTTGCACGCTGCAGATGCAAACCCATCCATTTCTACTCTCACTTCAATGAAGTTTTAATAACAGATGCTGCAGGGAGGACTAAGGTCTCATTACTCTTAGAGGAGATGCTACCAGTGTACCGCAAAGCGTTATAAATAATTAACGTGGAACTACACCGAATAAACCTACTGCAGTCCTGCTAATTGGTAAACAGACATGTATTTCGCTTGGAGTGTATGAGAAGTCGCTCCACTTTCAGTGGGATCATTCGCTTGTATGAATTTAAGCTTATGAATAATGGTTTAAAGGATTGAGGCTTGCTTTTATGTAGTTCACAGGGCTCAAAAAGTGGTACGCGTGTCATATGAATAAAGGTGAGGTTTGTTGCCCGAGAAAATATCAACTCTAAAGCCTCATCTAAACTAAAACTGGAACTGAAGGAAGTAGCTCAGCCTGGAGAAGAGGAGAATGAAGGGAGACCTCATTGCAGTTGAGTCTTTCCTTACAAGGGGTGGAGAAGGAGACCCGAGGGAATGGCAGGAAGATGCCAGGGGAGGGTTGGGTTGGACATTAGGAGAGGGTTCTTCCTCCAGAGGATGGTGGAGCACTGGCACAGCTCCCAGGGAAGCAGTCACAGCCTGACAATACTCCAGAAGCCTTTGGCCATTGCCCTCAGCCCCACAGTGGGAATGTTGGGGTTGTCCTGCGCAGGGACAGGAGCTGGACTCGATGATGCTTGTGGGCTTCTTCCGAGTCAGGATGTTCTGCGATTCTATGAATTATTTCACTGTAAGCCTGTGTGTTCGATTGAAATAACGTTCACATAACCTGTTCTAAGCCCCTCCCAAGTTATTGCAAAATAGCACGTACAGAATGCAAAATGAGGTGGTTAATTTGTAGTCATTCTCAAGGCGTGTGTAACGAAGGTCTTGCTGACAGCACAAGCCTTGTCTCCCTCTACGATTTAATATGAATTTAACCTGATGTGTTTAAGCTGGAAAACATGCAAGACTGAACAGCTCCACTTCGGCTCAGCCTGACTGGGAACATATTTAAGACTAAGCTGGAGCAAGCCCTTTTTTAACTGAATTAGGTTCGTGCTTACAAGAGCGTTTGCCCCCAGTTAGGCGTGTTGGTTTAATAACTGGTTCTTGTTAAAAGTTAGAGGCTCTTGTTTAGCTCCGCACCCTTTATCGTTTCCCCCAGGTGGATGCCAGGAGCAATTTTCTACCATAGGTTTGAGTTGAGGGAGTGCAAACTGGACATGAAACCATGGCCAGGTTAGAGGAGACACATGCTGGTATGGGTTTTGGGCAGCAGTAGCGACAAGCTGAGTTGACAGCTAACACGGCAGCGGTGCCGAAATGGAGAACGTTAGAGAGACGGAGTTGCGAAATACTCAGGTTTGCAGCAGGTATGGCAAAAAGTTACGCCGTGCCTCAAAAAGGTAAGCTGCCAGCATGGTGGCACGCAACATTTCAAGCCTATATATAAATATCTGACCTATTTCTTATGGATAGCACAATAAGGACTCGATCAAAACCCCATTGAATTCTGCAGGAGTCTTTCCGTGGACTTCAATGGCTTTTGGATTGGCCCCTATAAATGGCTCTGGAGGAGAAGGTAGTGGTGCATTTGCCTGACTATTTTTATAATGTGTTTGATCACTCACTCGGCGATTTTTCAAACTTCAGCCATTCGCGATGGGGAGCTGGTGCAAATTACAGTGTTCGATGTCCAAAGAAATGTCTCTTGAAATTGAACTGGGACTCATAAAACAGATGAATGTGTTGGCATCCCATGGCCTTCTGAAATGAAAGAAGAGCATTAACACTCATTAAAAGGGACAAGGCAGTGCCATGCTTCCAGTGACCCTGTCACGGAACCACGAGGGATTTGGCATTTTACTTTTCAGTTCTCCCAGCTTTTGGACTAGCGTGGGGCTTGTAGGATCAGTGGGGCCAGCCGGCCCCCATCCTCTGTCTGAAAAACGGGAGTGTGGACAGGGTCCAAGAGGCTTCCCAGAGTGTGGCTGCAGAGTAGCATCCCAGTTGGAGAAGTTTCTTTCTGACCCTAAAGCACGGGGGCATGTTTTATTCCACCAGAGAGCTACGCAAATTCTCATCCTCATGCAAGTCCTCCATCCTTTTGGTTCCCTTTTAAGCTCTTCTTTGTAATGATACCCAGTAACAGGGAGGTTAATTAGGCTTTACAGAAAGTGGGGTCTCATGTCATGCCTTTCCAAGGTGTTACCTGTTGAATTTTGTGGACGGGCTCCTCCATTTCTCGTCTTTGAAGGCTGGGAATTATGGGGCAGCAGGTTAATGATGGAAGGCTTTTCCATCACCAGTTTCAGTGAAATCAAAATACCTGTGACGCAGCTTCCACTGGAAGTTTTGCATAGTGTCACCGACGGGTGTCATTTTCATAAGCTGGAGCACTAGGTTCCAGCCCTGTCTTCCTGTTTTGTTAAAGAATGATAGAATCACAGAATCATTAAGGTTGGGAAAGACCTCTAAGCTCATCCAGCCCAACCATCAGCCCAACGCCACCGTGCCTGCTAAACCCAGTCCCAAAACTCCATGCCTACACCTTTTTTTGAACCCCTCCAGGGATGGAGACTCCACCACTGCCCTGGGCAGCCTCTGCCAGGCCTTCACCACTCTTTTGGTGCAGAAATTTTTCCTGATATCCAATCTAAACCTCCCCTGGTGCAACTCAGGCCATTTTCTCTCATCCTATTGCTTGTTACTCAGGAAACAAGACCAACACTCACCTCACCACAACCTCCTTTCAGGCAGTTGTAGAGAGCAATGAGGTCTCCCCGTGGCTTCCTCTACCCCAGACAGAGCAATCCCAGTTCCCTCAGCTGCTCCTCATATAGTAAAAAACAACTGGAATCAAAATGAAAGCGTTTAGCAGATTAAAAGCCTTTTTCCTGGGAACATTCTGTCTTGTGAACAAAATTCACGGTTTTGGAGTTTTGCCTCAGATTTCAAAGTCTCAAAATTTCCTATAAAAGAGGATTTACGTGTTTTGACTTTTTTTTCCCAGGGAATAAAGATGTCTGGTTTCACCCTATTGTATCATGCTCATCTAGACAGTAATATTCAATCTTTGTCAAACCTAGGAATTTTCGACTGAAGGCGCAGAGCATTTGAGAAATATTATCTGCATAGATTGCTTTATACGATAATAATGGAGTTGTTTTTCTTTTTTTTTTTCTTTTTCAATTTAAAAGCCTTTTTTTCTGTATGTTTTAGAAGCAGACAGTGGATTAGGTATAGAAAACTGGCTTGAGGGTTGCTCATTGTGTTGCAGCCAAATTGCTGGATTGTGCAAGGACGCCTGCTTGGTCTGTTATGCTTGTTTTGTTCGAGTGGATACAGCATTGGCTGTCGGTCTCGGTGTTTGGTCCAGTGGTTGGAACCCACCTGGAGCCCCGTGTCCAGTTCTGGAATCCCCAATGTAAGAAGGACATGGAACTGTCAGAATGGGTCCAGAGGAGGCCACGGAGATGATCTGAGGGCTGGAGCACCTCCGCTATGAGGACAGGCTGAGAGAGTTGGGGTTGTTCAGCCTGGAGAAGAGAAGTCTCTAAGGGGACAAATTAGAGCAACTTCCAGTACCTGAGGAGAGCCTGCGGGAAAGCTGGGGAGGGACTTTTCCCAAGGTCATGGAGTGATAGGCTAAGGGAGAACTGTTTTCAGTGAAAGAGGAGAGGATGAGATCTCAGGAAGAATTGTTTTGCTGTGAGGGTGGGAAGGCCCTGGCCCAGGTTGCCCAGAGCAGTGGTGGCTGCCCCATCCCTGGAGGGGTTCCAGGCCAGGTTGGATGTGGCTTGGAGCCCCTGATCCAGTGGGAGGTGTCCCTACCCATGGCAGGGGTTGGAACTGGATGGGCTTTAATGTCCCTTTCAACCCAAATCATTCTATGATAAGTTTCAGTCGGAATGAGGAGGCTGAGGCTCCCGCACAACTTGTGGCTGGAGGTCACCTTCTCAATGTCACCACTTGTCCCAGGGCTTGTCATTTAATTCTTTGTTTCCTGCTCTGATCCTGTGAATAATAATTGCCTTTCAAGATGCAGCAGGGACAAGTCTGGGACAGCCATGTCCCCAAGCCTGCTCTGGGGAAGATGACCAAGGAATTCATTTCATTCCTCCTCCATGTCCTTCTCCTCTAATTGCTCCCCAGCAGACCAGCTTCTTTGGAAAGCTTCCTGCGGTCTGTGTTCAGGGATTCGGCTCAGGAGTTGGTTTGTGGAGGTTGTAGGTGGGATGGCAAAATCTCAGATTGCTCTGTGTGGTCTGACCTTGCTTGTCACTCAACGAGGAGACCTGGACATGGAGCAGTGCTCATCCGAATCCCTTTTCGCCTCGAAATATGCTATTTTTCCTGGGTCACGGTGTCCTTCTCTGCTCTTTACATTAAAGCATTAAAGCCTTGATTTTCTCAGCAAACCCAACCTAATTGTTGCTTAAGACAAATAGGGAAAACTTCACCATCAGTCCTACACGAATTTATGTCTTCTAAAAGTCACACCAATGGACCCAAAAAAGCAATGCCTGACTCAAGGAGCAGCTCTGTTTGAAATTCTCCCCGTTTTTAGGCTGATTTTTTAGGTAAAGGCATTCAAGTGCTGTTTATAGATCTCATGAAAGGCCAGAATTAATCTGACCATGAGGTTGTGGCTGTCCCATTCCTGGAGGTGTTGAAGGCCAGGTTGGATGTGGCTTGGACAGCCTGATCCAGTGGAATGTCCCTGCCCATGGCAGGAGTGTTTGAACTGGATGATCTTTAACGTCCATTCCAACCCAAACTATTCTATGATTCTATTTCAGTGACGGTACTTGTGTATTTCAGGCAGCGGATGGTTGCCCAGATGCTCTTTGGAGAGAGTTTCTCCTTTCCAGGATTATTATTACTGTGGTTTCACCACTTAATGCTGGAATAGGCTGTTAAAATGGATTGCCCAAAGACTTGGGTTTTAAAAAACCCACTAAAAATAATTAAGCAATGAAGAATAATATCCTTAATTTGGTGGATGGACAAGCAGTTTGTCAGAGAGCTGGTCCATACAGCTGAATGGGGAATTGAACTGGTTTTATACCCTTTTTAAAGTAGATGGGAGAATTATATCCTATGCTTAACTTTTAAGTCCTTCTGACCTGCTTTAAGTGCAGGATCTTATATTTCTGCATGATGGACTTGGCTGTCGGCGCCATCCTGGAGGGCCATAAAGTGCTGCTGAGCTCAGACCTCGCGTGCCCTCAGGAAAGGTCTCCATCCATCCCCCGGTCCCTCCTGCGTGGGGTCGCAGGGGCAGGTCTGATGCAGATCCTCCTCCGTTAGCCAGAGCAGGACTTCCTCACAATAGAAATGTGCTATTTTTTGCCTAAAGGGGAACTGAAAATTAAGCGAACTGATCTGTTTAAACCTTTATAAATACATGTTTAATATCTGCTTAATGTGAGATGGAATTTATGAGCCATTAAGTGATGCTAGATCGTTTTTATAAGAATAGAGAAGCCTAGTGGGAAAACTTCCTCCTGGGACATAATCTCCTATTATTATTTTTTTAAGAGAGAGAGAGATTTAATATGTTATAGTTGACGTTTTCAGTGACATTGGAATATTTCCTATGCGGGAGCTCTCACAAGTGCTTTATAAATCTTTAAAGGTTTAAGTTAATGAAATCCTTATGCTGAGGGTAAGGATTATGTCTCCTCTGTAGCTGAGTAAACTGAGGCATGGATACAGAGACGAGCAGAGCCAGGAGAGGAAGGGACCCACCAGTCCTTCTCGTGGTTTGTGGTCATCCAGTCACTTCATGGCTTTCCTCCAAATGACAGGGCAACGCTGGGCTTCTCGTGCCACCCGTGTCCTGGGCTGCGCCCAGAGCCGTGGGACCAGCAGGGAGGGAGGGATTCTGTCCCTCTGCTCCGCTCTGTGAGACCCACTTGGAGCCCTGTGTCCAGTTCTGGAGTCCTCAGCAGAGGAAGGACATAGAGCTGTTGGAGCGAGTCCAGAGGAGGGCACGGAGATGATCCGAGGGCTGGAGAACCTCCTGTACCAGGACAGGCTGAGAGAGTTGGGGCTGTTCAGCCTGGAGAAGAAAAGGCTCTGAGGAGACCTTAGAGCAGCTTCCAGTGCTGAAAGGGGCTCCAGGAAAGCTGGGGAGGGGCTCTGGATCAGGGAGGGCAGCGACAGGATGAGCCGGAATTGTTTTAAGCTGAAAGACGGGAAATGGAGATGAGATCTTAGGGAGAAATGTTCTCCTGTGAGGGTGTGGAGGCCCTGGCCCAGGTTGCCCAGAGCAGTGGTGGCTGCCCCACCCCTGGAGGGGTTCAAGGCCAGGTTGGATGGGGCTTGGAGCCCCTGATCCAGTGGGAGGTGTCCCTGCCCATGGCAGGGGAGTGGAACTGAATGGGCTTTGAGGACCCTTCTGACTGAAAGCACATTCCATGATTCCATGATCTCCTTGGGATTTTTTGCCTCCAGCTTGGTTTTGCAGCCACCGGTGCACACACAGCATGTGCTGCATCTCCCTGGCAGCCTCTGGTCTGTGTCCTCTGCCCTCAGTTTCCTCCCATCAGGTTTTTCCTTCTTCCCCCATCCCTTTTTCTTCTATTCCCCCTCCCCCTTTTTTCCTCCTTTTCTTTTTTCCTTTTTTTCCTTTCTTCCCCCTTTTCTTTTTTCCTTTTTCCCCCCTCCCTTTCCCCCTCATTCCTTTGTGCATGTCAAGCCATTGATGTTTCTGCTCCCACCTCCTGCTCCATTTGCTGGGGACGATGACGATTCGGATGGTTTCGTGACCTTTCCACACCACAACTGGTTGCCTCGAAGCTGTACAGTGGAGCCCTTGTAGGTCTTGGAGAGAGTTTGAGAGGTGGTGGGGACATCGGCCAGCCTGGGAAACAGCTCTGGTGTTGTATGTGACATCGAAATTTTAGTCTAGGTGCTGCTTTGGGGAATACAGAGCTTTCTGCCTCCTGTAGCTGGTTGTGAAATAAGATGTTTTATTTTCTCTTTCTATGTAAAAACCATCAGTGCGATCCCTCTGTTGCTGTTGCAGTTTGCTTCGAACGTCTTGGTGTGTTTCCAAAAGATCCTCAAACATTTTTGATATGAAACTTTAATATTTCCTCTCTTCTCTTAAACCTACGTTTAGAGGAGAATACAGATTGATGGGTGGGGGATGGACGGAGGACATGCCACAGTTTTCATCTCATCAGGTATCTTCTTCCCATCAGAAGAGCTAATTCGATGTGGAGTTATTTTTCCAGCCTCGTTTTCTCCTTTTCCCATTAGCTGGGGGATGCAGGGACGTAAATCCCAAAGCAGGGATTACATTCTCACTGTTTAGACTCGGGTCTAACAAAGGCTATGCCATGCCAGCGTTGTCCCTGTCCCCATCCCCATCTGAATTTATCATTCAGACCCTGTCCTAGGTTCAGACTTGGTCCCTGGCGGGCAGTTGACGCAGGGCGTTGAGGTTTGCATCCCAGATTCCTCCTGCCTGTGGCTAATTAGGCAACACAGCATCATTAGGATCTGCTCCAAACCAGGGATTTGACCCTTTGTTGGGCTCGGTTGGGAAGTCACGTTATGGCTAGTGGGGGTTGAATTTTGTAGTCATAGGATACTGGAATGTTTTGGGTTATAAGGGACCTCAAAGCCCACCCAGTCCCACCCCTGCCATGGGCAGGGACACCTCCCGCTGGATCAGGGGCTCCGAGCCCCATCCAACCTGGCCTGGAACCCCTCCAGGGATGGGGCAGCCACCACTTCCCTGGGATTGTGAGCTCTCCGTGTCTCTCGCCCTTGGTTTTGGGTGTGCTGGGGATCATAGCATCCCTGCAGGATTTTCATGCCAAGCACCCGTCCCGGGTGGAGCTGCAAGTTACTAATAATCCCACGGTGGAGCAGGGCTATCTTGGGCTATCAGGAACCGATTGTTGGGTTTCTTATGAATAATTAAAGAAAAAAAAAAAAAAAGGAGAGAGGCAGAGAGTGCTGAAGAAATAATCTTTTTACATTTTAATCTGAGCAGTTTTCAAGCAGTTTGATAAGGCGGGTTGTAGAAATGTCAGCTTCCCCTTATCTCTAATTGACTTAAAGTAGAAGCAGGCTTTAATCCTTGCGTGCAGAGGAGCTTCTGATGGGGAGATGAGGGCAATTGATTTCTGCCTTTTTAATTAACAGTCTGGCTGCTTTTAAAAACAATAGGGAGGAGAGGAAGGGAAGGAGCAAAGCACATGGTGACATTTGGAGCTGGCGGCGTGGTCTGAGTGATGGGCAGGTGCTTGGGGGGCTGTCGGGGAAGGTCAAAGCGCTGCCAGGTTTCCAGAGAGTTAGGTTGGACTGGTCCCGGTTAAGAAGGGAATTGCTTCCCAGTGTCTCTGAGCAGAGGAGGTGGAGGCTGGGGCTCCAGGGATTCCCGCAGGGCTGTTGCATTAAGCAGGCTGTGAGGATTAGGGTTATCGGTCTGGCTGTGCCACGCTTCCCTGAGGTGGGGAATTGGGTGTGTTGGCTTGGATGGGGCTGGGCGAAACCTCCCCACCCTGTTGGAGGGTGGCAGGCTGTCCCAACCAGTCTGGATGGTCCCCGCATCCTCTGCCTCCTCCTTGCAAAGAAACTCCCTGTGCACAAACCCCTGGAGGTGCTGTGATGGGCAGGATCCTGGTTTTGGTCAGGATGGGGCCAAACTGACCTGAGGGATGCCCTTCCTTTTCAAGGCTTTCCTCTTGCTTCTTGACCTTGCTATAGCGTTGCTCACCTCCAGCCTCTGCAGACAAATGCATGCACATACATGTGGGCCACACGCTTAATGATGGTGTAGAGATGCGTAGAAAGTGCTTTCCGCACAGACAACCAAGGAAATAGAGGTCTGCATGATGCCCTCTCTCGTGCTGGATCCTTGACATCACACAGGGTCAACAGTCTCCTCCTGCAAGCCCCAAATTTTGCTTGACGCGGTGGGGCAGGACATCAGGGACGCGGAGGGTAGGAGTTTTCTGCTGATGTGGCTCTTCCAGCCGATTTCTGGGTGGGCAAACGGCACAGATGCGCCAGCGATAATGGCTTTCACAGTGGGGGGAGCTCGCTGCTGTGACTGTTATGGCTCCATTTGCTGTCCTGCTGCAATACGCTCACACTTGTCCGCTTAAGTGTCAGCCACGCAGCGGAGAGGATTGTTTATGCAGCACTTAGTAACATCTACGGGGTAATGGACTGTGCAGAAGACCCTGGGATAATTGGTAAAATGTCTGGAAGTGGCTTAGCTGTGTGTCTGGGTGGCAGATATTTGGAAATGTATGCACGCGTTCAATCTTTAAATACATATTAGGCTAAACTCCTGTTTCTCCCAGGGATTGCGGAGGTGGGGTTAACGTTGTGTGAATGAAGTGGGTTAAATTCTCGTGACTCTGAGCAGGGCTGGAAACCCGACTGGGTACCAGGAGGGGCTGCGTGCCCACAGCGTGTCTGTGTGTGGTGGGATGATGCTGTGAGAGAGGACCGACATCCCCTGGGATGTCCTCCCTCCGTGCAACTGTGGCTAAAGAGCTCCTGAGACAAGGTGATTTTGGGATTGTGGCCGAGAGAGAGCAGGGAGACGCAGGAGGGGACGCTTCTTTGCACTGTGCTCAGCCTCTCGGTGGAGGAGGGCAGGTTGCTCTGTGTCTTGCAGTGCCCCAGCTCCCCTGGGCTTCATCCTGCTCCCTTGCATTCTTCAGCCTTCTTTTTATTATTATTTTCTTCCAAAAAAACCCTGCTCTCTACCAGCAGGAGGCAGAGGAATAAGCAAATTTGCCTGCCCAGGGATGCGAGCCGCTCTATACCGCTCCGAGCAGGAGATGGCCACTTCCAGATGTGGAATCTTGAGCTATCCTGAGCACCTCAGCTGGGCACAGACCCCAGGGATGCAGAGCCCTGTCTGCCTGCTGGCTCCAGCCCTGCCAAACACCACTCATTATATTCTAGGCACTTTCAATGAATTGTTTAACGAGCTTCCTGCGAGGCTGAGCAGATGAGAGTAGCATGGAGCTTGGAGAGGAGATGAAGAAATGGGGAATGGTTTTGATTTGTCGTGAGCAGGAGGGGAGGCGATGCTGGAACATCCCTCTTGAGGGTTCAGTGTGCAAACGGGACTTAAAAATGGAGACTGGCCTGTTTTTACTGGGGTGTTCAGCCCAGGACAAAGCATTGCAGGACCCACGTTGTGCCAAAGCATCACAGATCCCAAAGGGTTCAGCGTCCAGTCCTAGCAGTGTGTTTCCTCTGTGGTTTATAGGTATCAATTTTTCCACTTTTAAAGCTCTCTAATAATTCATAATTTCTTAATACTCTGTGCTGTCTCTCTCCTTCTGACAAATCAATTTGTTATGGGTTATATCTGCTGCTGAACCGTGATGGGGAGGAGAGGAAAAGCACTGTTTTCTCTCCACTTTTCATATTCCCTTTCATATCCTAAGGGTTATCGAGTCAGCCACTGGGATGCTACAACCCACCATGACGGGTGTTTAAAGAAAAAAAATAACCACCCCAACAACAAAATAGTTCAGTAGCAAAAGCTCTAAAACACATCTGAAATGATAAAGCAAAGTGCAAGTTGTAGAATCATAGATTCTATAAAGCCCATCCAGTCCCACCTGGGCAGGGACACCTCCCACTGGATCAGGGGCTCCAAGCCCCATCCAACCTGGCCTGGAACCCCTCCAGGGATGGGGCAGCCACCACTGCTCTGGGCAACCTGGGCCAGGGCCTCCCCACCCTCGCAGCAAAACATTTCTTCCCAAGATTTCATCTCCATCTCCTCCCTTTCAGCTCAAAACCATTCCCCCTCATCCTCTCCCTGCCCTCCCTGATCCAGAGCCCCTCCCCAGCTTTCCTGGAGCCCCTTTCAGCACTGGAAACTGCTCTAAGGTCTCCCTGCAGCCTTCTCTTCTCGAGGTTGAACAACCCCAACCCTCTCAGCCTGTCCTCCTACAGGAGGTGCTCCAGCCCTTGGATCATCTCCATGGTCTCCTCTGGACACCAATGGATGTGTGTCCCTCAAAGCCTCACCCCATCCAAGGGCAGGATAAACCCCTTGATTTCCCTAATATTTGTAATAATTTGGCTGTATTTCAAAACTTGAAGTGGTTTTGAGTTTTCTCTGGGCAACTGGAGCACTTCATTTGCATGCAACCATTTCTGTTTGCTTCAGTTTTCCCTGCCTTCCAATTCTATATTGCAAGATGCAATCAGAGGAGTGAAAATAAAGCAATTAAAGAAAGTGCATGGGATTCATAGATGGCCATTGATACCAATCAGTTTCAAGACATTCTTGGCACCCGACCCACACAATATTTGATTTTCTCGAGTGGGTTCTGGAGTTGGGTTTCTTTTTGTAAGGAGCTGGAGCCTGGATCTGTCCAAATTTGCATACAAACGATGACAACGGTCCTCCAGAGATCCTTGGAAGCAGCAAGCACTTGCATTGCTGAATTCTGTGTGAAACTACTTATTCATGCAACCCTGCTTTATTCCTTGTAGCTCAAGGATCAGGTTTGGTCTTTTTTTCAGCCTCCTGCCCTTTCCTTGTTCATCGCTGTCTTTATCTCCTCCTCTCAGAGCTCCTGTAAATGCATCGCAAACCACCTTCCCCTCCTCTCCACGTAAGTAGCAGCCCCGGTAATCACAAAGCAGCTTATTTTTAATTGTACTGAAACTAAATTGTTATTTAAACTTCAGATCTCACTTTTCTCCCCCAAGACCCCTTTAATTCCTCCCAGATGCTAATTAGACTGAACCACAAAGCTGCAAAAATCTCAGGCTGGCTGAAAAAAAAAGCCCCTCTGGCTGGAACCTGAAGTCGATGAAGCCGCATCAATTTACACCCATGCCGAGCTTTGGGCGTGGGAACCACGTGCCTATCTACAGGAGGACAATGCTTCCCAAAGGACCTAGAGAATTTCAGAGATCTAATTCCCATTTTTTTCCATATAATTCTGAGTCTAAACCCCACTAACTTTTAATGCAACCTTGTGTTCTCCCAAATCTGGAGTGAAGCCACCGACCCACCAGGTTGTTGCACCCTGAGTGTCTTCACCTTTGCCCTTAGCCTTGTTCCCCTCTTCATTTCTCCTTGTAGATGATAAGGATGCTGGAGCCTGTGAAGATTTATCTGGGCAGATTTGGCAGCATTTTCATATTTATTTGGAACCATGTGAAATAAATTGAATTGCCGGCTCCTTCTATCAGGACACATTAGGGGCTCACACAAAGAAAATGCTTTTTTCTTTCAACTGTACATGGGGAAGCAGGACTTCCCGTGTCCTGGGCTGCATCCAGAGCACGAGGACCAGCAGGGAGGGAGGAGATGACACTAAGCTGGGAGGAAGTGTGGATCTGCTGGAGGGTAGGGAGGCTCTGCAAAGGGATCTGAACAGGACCGCTGGGCCGAGACCAATGGGATGAGGTTTAACAAGGCCAAGTGCCGGGTCCTGCACTTGGGGCACAACAACCCTGTGCAGCGCTACAGACTGGGGGAAGAGTGGCTGGAAAGCTGCACGGAGGAGAAGGACCTGGGGGTAATGGTTGACAGCAGCTGAACATGAGCCAGCAGTGTGCCCAGGGGGCCAAGAAGGCCAATGGAATCTTGGCTTGAATCAGAAATGGGGTCACCAGAAGGTCCAGGGAGGTTATTCTCCCTCTGTACTCAGCACTGGTGAGACCGCACCTTGAGTACTGTGTTCAGTTCTGGGCCCCTCACCACAAGAAGGATGTTGAGGCTCTGGAGCGTGTCCAGAGAAGAGCAACAAAGCAGGTGAGGGGCTGGAGAACGTCTGACGAGGAGCGGCTGAGAGAGCTGGGGGTGTTTAGCCTGGAGAAGAGGAGGCTGAGGGGAGACCTTATTGCTCTCTACAACTGCCTGAAAGGAGGTTGTGGAGAGGAGGGAGCTGGGCTCTTCTCCCAAGTGACAGAGGACAGCACAAGAGGGAATGGCCTGAAGCTCTGCCAGGGGAGGTTCAGGATGGATATCAGAAAAAATTTCTTCACAGAAAGAGTCATGGGGCACTGGAACAGCTGCCCAGGGAGGGGGTCGAGTCGCCTTCCCTGGAGGTGTTTAAGGAACGGGTGGGTGAAGTGCTGAGGGACATGGTTTAAGGGAGTGTTAGGAATGGTTGGACTCGATGATCCAGTGGGTCCTTTCCAACCTGGTGATTCTGTGATTCTGCTCCTCTGCTCTGTGAGGTCCCACTTGGAGCCCTACGTCCAGTTCTGGAGCCCTCAGCACATACGGACATGGAGCTGTTGGAGCGGCCAACTTATTAAACCGTTCTATGATTCTTTGCTATACATTGAGGAATGGCTCTGAAAAAGCTTTGTGGGTTTTTTGGCTGTCTCTGCCCCTGGCAGGAAGGAATGGCAGAGTTCTTGGAGAAATTACAAATTGAGAAATATATGAGTGATCAAAGGGAATGTAATTTTAACGGAGGTTCAGCTGGCCCGTGGAAGACGCTGTCGGAAAATCTCACTGGCAGCAGATGAATGGGAGAGTGAATGAGGCTTGGAACCTACAAACTAGTGATGGGGGGGCGTGTTTTTGGGGGTGAGGTTGCTTTGCTGCATCCCCTGTGTGCCCACCTGCTGTCCTTCCCCTCTGTGCATCCCCACCACTGCTGAACCAGCAAGAACACAACGCGTAATGCACTCATCAAAGTGCAGCAAAGGAAAAACCCTGCTCATTTCCTTACAAAGCCACACTGTGCTTCGTTGGCGTGAGACAGCGGAGTCCCTGTTTTTGCTGGCTTTACGGATTTCCATATTTATTACTTGTTTTGTGCCGCAGGGGGGAAGAACGTTTTGCGATTGGAAATTTCCGTGGAGGATGCGAGGGTTGGGAGATGCCTGCGCTCCTCTTGAGTCTTTAGGGTGGCGGCAGCGTTTGTCACCAAATAATTAAACAGAATCTGTTAAGGGCGGTGTTTTAGGGGTTTTGTTTTGTGGTGTGTGTTCTCTTTATGTCATGGCTTTATTTAGATCCTTGATGGGTATAAATCCCTGAAACACAAATGCAGGCTCTGCTTTGGTTTTGGGGGATGCGCACGTGGAAATGTTTAGGTTCTGTGCGTGTGAAGGGTGGGTGGTAAGCAGACATCAATAAAAGAGGCCTTTTAGAGATGAACTAAAAGGGATCGTTGACATGTTTAGTGGAATTCCCAAGTTGCTGAAGGGTTTCGGGGGAAGCAGATGAAGTCTCTTGGTCTGTTAGGCTTGGGGAAGAGGAGGCTGAGAGGAGACCTCATCGTGCTCTGTAGCTTCCTCACAAGGGGAGGAGGAGGAGGGGAGGAGGAGGAGTACGGGCTGAGCTCTTCTCCCTGGTGATCAATGACAGGACCCAAGGGAATGCCAGGGGCGGGTTAGGTTGGACATTAGGAGAAGGTTCTTCCCCCAGAGGGTGGTGGAGCTCTGGAACAGCTCCCAGGGAAGCAGTCACGGAGCTAAGTCTGACAATATTCCAGAAGCCTTTGGCCAACACCCTCAGCCCCACAGTGGGAATGTTGGGGTTGTCCTGTGCAGGGCCAGGAGTTGGATTCAATGATCCTTGTGGGTCTCTTCCAACTCAGGTCATTCTGTGATCCTGCATGATCAAATGCTTTTAGGGCGCTGAGCTCTGTGCAGAAGGTCCGTTGCTGGTCACTGCTGCTGCTTTGGTTCCTGGGCACACCTTCCATGCATGGAATAAGCATGCTGGATTTATGGGAAATTTGGAAAAGTTTATTTTTTAAAGACCAGAAGGCAAGAGGAGAACAAGGCAGGAGAGATCTCCAGGCCAGAGTCTCTCCAAACGTGTATGAAAACTGGAAATGTGATGTTTTTCGAGGGGCAATGGGCATTAACCACAGCTCCATCATGGGGAGGGGGCAGCTCCAGGGAAACCTCCATGGTCCATTTAAGCCTCTCCTCATAAATTATCAGCAAGGACTGATGCAGGCGAGAAACGACAATTATTTTTATTTAAAAGACATTGAAACTTGCTGTAATTTTCCTGCTATCTTTCCTCTCCTTTTTCACTGCAAGCCATAAATAAATGAAGAACAGAGAGTAACCCAGCCCTCTGGAACTGCTTCAGGTAGAAATTACAAAGGATTTTTTAATCCCTTTCTCTTCTAGTTTTTTCTTCCTTTTTTTTTTTTTCTTTTTTTAAGGAGAATTTGATCCAAATAATCTCCACAGTAGTTATTTTGCACAGAAACCCAGTTTGCATTTCCAAAACACACACATGTCTCCAGCTTCTATGAGTTATCACCAACTTTTGTTTCATAAGGGAATGAGTAGCTCATTTGTGTTTTAATTTATCTTAATTTGTGCTTTTAATTTGGAGCACAAATATTATGAGGAGCGGCTGAGGGACGTGGGGCTGTTTAGCCTGGAGGAAAGGAGGCTGAGGGGAGACCTCATTGATCTCTGCAGCTTCTGAAAAGAGGTTGTAGTGAGATGGGTGCTGGTCTCTCCTTCCAGGTAAGAACTCTCAGGATGAGAGGAAATGGCCTCAAGTTGGGCCAGGGGAGGTTTTGGTTGGAGATTATGACACATTTCTTTACTGAAAGAGTGGTGAAGCATTGGCAGATGCTTCCCAGGGCAGTGGTGGGGTCACCGTCCCTGCCAGTGTCCATAAAGTATGTAGATGTGGGACTTTGGGACACGGTAGTGTGGTGTTGATGGTTGGACTGGTTGATCTCAGAGGTCTGTTCTAGGTTTAACGAGTCTATGATTCTATTAATTTCTTAGAGTTCACTTAGTGGTTGGTTTTGGACCCGTACTCATTGCAGTGTTCATTTGCACAGCAGTTTCTCCCTGTTTTCACACGCTGTAGTTGCTGGTCTGCCTTGCAAGAGGTTTGGGCAGTGGTGGGAGTTCTGTTCCTCGTGCAGAGCTTTGCATCCAAAGCTGAGGTTGACTCAACTCAACACTGCAGTTGCCCAAATAATAAATATTAGCAGAAGTCAAGAGTACTGGATAATTGGTCAGTGACATACTTTGTGTTCGGAATTCTTGTGCTGCTGCAATAGACTTGTTCCTTTCCTTTATTGACCCTTGATTAAATTTTTGTAACAATTACAGACCAATAATAGGCAGCTATTGATTTCGGTGGAGGCGAGTATCAAGATTTACTGATGTGAGAGTAGAAACTATTGACTCAAAGGAGAATAATAGCTGGTATTGAGTAGAGGGGATGCTCATCAAGGCAGGTTTATTTGCATGCCTGATCGGGCCGGTTTAATGTCTCTCCGGGCTTGGGATGGACAGACTATAGAAATAGAGCACCTTGGTGTGTGTATCTGGAGAGGAGGAGGCTACGGGGAGCCCTTGTCACCCTCTACAGCTCCCTAAAAGAAGGTTGTATCCAGTTGGGTGTTTGTTTCTTCAACCAAGCTGCAAGTGATACAACAAGAGGAAATGGCCTCAGTTTGCACCAGGGGAGGTTTAGGTTAGATATTAGGGAAGAATTCTTTACCAAAAGAGTGGTGAAGCCCTGGCAGTGCCTGCCCAGGCCAGTGGTGGAGTCCCCATCCCTGGAGATGTTCAAAAAAGCTGTAGATATGGAGCTTCGGGACGTGGTTGAGCAGGCACGGTTGGATTTGGCTTATGGTTGGACTGGATGAGCTGGAAGATCTTTTTCAACCTTAACGATTCTATGATTCAGTGATTCTACCTGCCTGGTGACAGATATTTCCTCCTGGTGTACCGTGAAATGTGTTTTGAGACTGTAGATCTAATGTGTATCTGCATTAGAGCCACTTTTGGAGCAATTGAACCTTTTATTGGCAAAATCTGGTTTTGCTGAGTTCCCAAACTGATGGAGAAATTGGGACCTGCCCCAAATCCCTGAAATGGTTCCTTAAGGTGTTTTCAATTCGGCTCTTTCATTGAATTCAGCTCTTCTGTTTCACGAAGTGGTTTGTGCTTTTCTTCAAGATCTTTTGCTTTCTGTGGCGTTTGGGAGGAAAAAGTGCTTGTGAGCTTGCTTTTCATCTCAAACTCTCGTAAGATCCCGCTCTTGTGCTTATCACCTTTTCAAATTGAGGCCGTATGTGTCATCCCGGGCGCTTGAAATTAAAAGGTTCTTTGAAATAGTGCCTTTAACAGCATCGTAAGGATAATAGGCAACTTGAAACCGGCTGCTTCTTCTCCAAAATGACAAGAACCTGCTGCTTGAACTGCTGATCAGGATCTACAGACGATGTTGGCTCCTCCATCGCCCGTGTGGACGTGCCAATAGGTGGCAATGTCTCCACACACAAGGACGTGGTGTGTGGCACTTCTCCTGGCACACATAATCCCTGGTTTGCAAGATCTAGTGTGGGGATTGTACGTACGTTGGTGTCGTGGAGGGAAACAGGAGGAAAAAGGGATTTTCATCCTTTTATGCTGCTGTTTTAAGATTCCCTGTAAAGTTTGGTGGCTTTACTGTGAGGGTGGGATGGAGAAGGGGGACAAACTAAGTTCTCTGTCCCTTTAAGAGCCTTTGTTGGCGTAATGGATCCTTGATCTTGCAACTGCATAAATCACTGGCAGCCAGTTGAAGTCAATTCATATTTTTGCAGTTCGTTAGCAGCTCGGGAGGAAATTGCATTTATTATAATTGCCTCTAATTGCACCAGATTAGTGATTACAATTATTGATGGTGGCTGATTATTCATTAGGCTTCAAATCAATTCCTCTGCTTCATCATTACCCAAAACAGTAACTCTGATGAAGAGAGAGGGAGGTCTGGAGGAGTCCACGTCCCTGTTCCTGCTAGGGAGTCCGCCTGCCTCCAGAAGTCATGTGAAATCAGCACTTGAAGCTGATTAGTGCCTTAATGTGATGGGAGAGGTCGTTAGCCAGGACTTGAGATGCCTTCAGTGGCCAGGAGCTGGATTCAGATTCTCTCTGTGTGGCCAGAGCTTGTCCTGTCTTGGGTGGCTTCCTTAGCGGGTCTTGGCTCTCTTTTGTGTCATGTTTGAGGTTCGTGGAAAAGACTTGCGATAAGTCATGGAGGCCTGGAGAAGAGAAGGCTCTGAGGAGACCTTAGTGCAGCTTCCAGTGCTGAAAGGGGCTCCAGGCAAGTTGGGAAGGGACTTTTTACAGGGGCGTGGGGTGATAGAACAAGGGGGGATGGCTTGAAGTCGAAATAGGGAAGATTGATGTAAGATTTTAGGAAGAAATGTTTTCCTGTGAGAGTGGAGAGACCCTGACCCAGGTTCTCCATGTAAGTGGTGGCTGCCCCATCCCTGGAGGTGTTAAAGGCCAGGTTGGATGGGGCTTGGAGCCCCTGATCCAGTGGGAGGTGTCCCTGACCCTCTGGCAACTGGATGGGCTTTAAGGTCCCTTTTGACCCAAACCACTCCATGATTCCATGACTCACAGTCCTGCTACCACCCTCTGCGGCAGGAGAGGGGTTGGAAAAAGTGAAGCATGGGGAGCAGCTCCCCCAGATCAGCCCCTCGCTCGCCGCAGTGGCAGCCCTGAGCACGGCTCCGCGTGCAGCCCCAGGTGCAGGCAGGCAGCACCTGCGCCGCTCCCAGAGATGCCTAATTGTCATGAAAGCTGCCTGACTCGCATAATAACCGACATTTCAGGTCGAACGTGTCCCCCAGCAGCACTACATGTCTTGCTTGGCTCTTCATCTGCCATACTGTCTGATGCAGAAGTCCATGTTTGCAAGTGCGTTGCAATCCGTGCTGTGCTGCCCCTTTCCCTCTGCCCTCCCATCACCCAAGATGGGGTGAGTGCTCATCTTGGGGGGCTTTGCTGCCTTCCCATCCTGGTAGCCATGGCTCTGAGATGCTGAAGCCTCTCAGGACAAGTCCAAGAAGCTTGTTCTACGTTGCTAGCTGTGCAGTTGCTTTGGGTAGCGTGTGTTGGCTCTGACTGGAGACGGTGCTGCTCGCACGTTGGACTCATCAGTCTGGACTCTTCCTCACAACCCTGGTCTGCAGCTGAAGGTTGCTTCAAAACCCCAAGCTGTCCTGGTGGTGATGGCAACTGGCTCTTCTGCAAACCTCATTATATTTATATTGCACTGACTGGTGGGTGCTGGTGCTGGCTATGGTGTCGCAGACCTTGAACGCGTTCCCAGAAGTGGTGGATGAATCAGGAAGCTTCCAAGTGATGAGATAAGCTGCCAACCATCCCTCCTGCTGCCCTATAAAACCAAGATCCTTGTTTCCTTCCTCCTGGGGGGACCGAGACAAACAGAGCCCCTGGAGCAGTGCTAGTCAGTGATCTCTCTCCAGAGTGCCCAGGAGTCAAGGGTGCCAAAAATTATGCCCGTCAGGCAGGACTGGGATCTGTGGTTGAAAAGGACATCCAGGTCTCAGATGTCTTCTTAAAGGTCAGTTACTATCTACATTTCCACCTTCATTGATCCTAGTTCTGCTGCTCTGCTCAAATGCCACTAGGAAAAAAGGAATCATAAAAAAAAGTGGGGGAAAAAAAGGTTCCGTTCATTAATCTCACCCGTTCCCATCATTGGGAGGAGTGAGGCCTGAAGGTTCAATTAGCCTTGGTGGCTGCGGCTCAGTGACACATGACAGCTTCCATGATTCTCTTCCCGGAGATTTTCTCTGCCTGTGTCAGTCCCGGTTTTTCTTCCCCCGACATCTGGGCACCACCAGCCCTGTTGAAGCTTTGTGGGTGGAGACAAGGTGGGAGGCACTGGTCCAGTATGGGCATTGCCTCCTGCACGCCGTTGGGTGAGGGTGGGTCCATGGTTGTAGATGATGGGCAGGAGCTGTCTCTGCTGGTACAGAGGGGGTCAGTGGTGACTGTCCTCTTCAAATGCAGGATTTGGGACTGCTGCAAGGTCCGTGGGAGTATTTCTTTTTGAAACTTGAGGGTTTTATCTGAAAACGGAAGGATTAAGATCCCTAGATCCTCATCGTACCCTTGTGATGCGAGTGCTTGATGTGGGTGGGTGGGCACCTGGCATTGTGCTGTCCCCATTTCAAGCGTGTCTGTCACCTGCCGAGGCAGGGAGGGAATTAACGTAGGGTGAGATGGACATCTCATCTCTTGCTAGAAACATCCCAGTTGGAGAGGTGTAAATCTGGGTCTTGGGGATCTCCTGTGGTGCTGGCAATTGTTTTTCCTGAGGGATACAAAATTCAGATTGTGGTGGTAATACAGCTAATATCTCCTGCTGGGGTTGCGGCAGAGCTTGTGATGTTTTATGTATGTCCCAGAAGTGTTGTGGAAATGTGCAGGTGGGCTAGAAATGATACAAATCCAGACGCTAGTGCCTCCATCACCTCTCCTGCCACCCACTTGTGGCAGGTCGGTAAGCAGGACAGGGGCTGGATGTGCATCGTGAGCTTGTCATGGCTCACGACTGCTTCCCCAAATGCCCCCTGACTCCCACCTTCTTGGTTACCCTCTTCTCCTCTCTTGGGCTCAACAGGACTGAGAATCATAGAATCATGAAATGGTTTAGGTTGGAAGGAGCCTCAAAACCCATCCAGTTACTACCCCTGCCATGGGCAGGGACACCTCCCACTGGATCAGGGGCTCCAAACCCCATCCAACCTGGCCTGGAACCCCTCCAGGGATGGGGCAGCCACCACTGCTCTGGGCAACCTGAGCCAGGGCCTCACCCGAAGAATTTCTTCCTAATGCCTAATCCAAATCTTCCCCACTCCAATTTCAAGTCATTCTTTCTCATCCTGTCACTGCATGCCCTTGTATAAAGCCCCTCCCCAGCTTTCCTGGAGCCCCTTTCAGCACTGGAAGCTGCTCTAATGTCTCCCCGCAGCCTTCTCTTCTCCAGGCTGAACAACCCCAACTCTCTCAGCCTGTCCTCACAGCAGAGGTGCTCCAGCCCTCGGATCATCTCCGTTGCCTCCTCTGGACCCGTTCCAACAGTTTCATATCACTGTTATGAGAATCACCTATTCATTTTGGAAGTTTCTCCCTCTTGCATTGCATCTATCATGGTGTTCCTCTTTGTGGAACTCTCTCTGCTTTTCCTTCTAATTTGCTGGAGCATATGCTCAGGAGTGATTTGTTTTGGTTATTGTTTGCAGAAAAGAGTTATTCTTTCATCCTGCTATTTCGAATAGCTATGAGCGTCTCGAGTCCTCAATTATTTTGCAGTTTACATTCAGCAGGTATTGCCACAACAAAATTCAGACACTCTGATTCCACTCCCGGTGTCTCAAAGTGTCCAGCCTGTGCGATACCCTTACATAGTATTTTGTAGAGGTTTGGTGATGCCATGGAGAGAGCTCCTCTTCCACCGAGGTGAAAACAACTCAAAAGCATGGACTTAAGGCAGGTTTTAAGGTTAGAAAGGTGTTTGTAAAGCGAAAAGACACCTTAGTGCTTTAAAGCCTCCTGATATTTGAGGACTAGGCTCCTGCTGAAGGTGTGGGATCAACAGGTGAGACCTCACTTGAAGCACTGTGTCCGGTTCTGGAGTCCTCAGAGCAGGAAGGACATGGAGCTGTTGGAGTGAGTGCAGAGGAGGCCACAGAGATGATCTGAGGGTGGAGCACCTCCTGTATGAGGCCAGGCTGAGAGAGTTGGGGTTGTTCAGCCTGGAGAAGAGAAGGCTGTGGGGAGACCTTAGAGCAGCTTCCAGTGCTGAAAGGGGCTCCAGGAAAGCTGGGGAGGGGCTCTGGATCAGGAAGGGCAGGGGCAGGACAAGGGGGAACAGTTTTGAGCTGAAAGAGGGGAGATAAAGATGAGATTTTAGGGAGAAATGTCTTGCTGTGGGGGTGGGAAGACCCTGGCCCAGGTTGCCCAGAGCAGTGGTGGCTGCCCCATCCCTGGAGGGGTTCCAAGCCAGGTTGGATGGGGCTTGGAGCCCCTGATCCAGTGGGAGGTGTCCCTGCCCATGGCAGGCGATGGGACTGGATGGGCTTTGAGGTCCCTTCCAACCCAAACCGTTCCATGGTTGTATGTAAATAATGTGAGCAGCTTCCACAGGTTTGCACGGAGATAGTTTCTATTAAAATGGATTTACAGAAATAAGTTTGGAGTGGGTCTTTGAACAAATTAACTTGCAAAAGTTAAATAAAAAGCAAGGTACCAGTAGGGAATAAAAATGGCATCATCAGAGCCTTTCTAGTAGAGCAACACAGCTTGAACTTGGCTAATGAGCCCGAGAGTTTAAGAATAGAGATGTTTATATATAGCTTTGTAACTTTGAAGTATCAGCAGTTGGATATCTTTGGGTTCTGAATGATCTGCAAACACACACAATTTGGGATGATGTTTGACATCTGCTATATAGTGCCCGTTTTCTCCGTTTTGCTGCTCGGAGCTCTATTGCCAGAAGCTCCTCTGTGTCGCATGATGCTGACCAGTGCTCAGAAGTGACATTAATAGGTGCCATTTGCCTCCCCGGGGGTACCTGTGACTTCAGTGGTGGGAGAGGGATTTCACCCTCCTTGTAATGCTGAGTAAACACTATTTAGGAAGTTGAATGAGGAAATCTGTAGGCTTTTAGGAAACCGGGATTCTCATTTTGGGGTGCAAAGACCTGTACCTGCAGATAAAAGAAGCTAGAAAGTGAGCTAATGAGCTGAAATCGTTATATCCGAGAAGAGTGCTGGGTAATTACAGGCAGTGTCCTTGCAGGACATGAACCCCAAGAGAAGAGCGCCATTCCCTGCCTCCTTCCTCTCTTGTCTAAATGTGCCAAGGGAGTTTCCAGGTGATTTAGAGCTGACTTAGGAGATCCATCTCTCCTGACAGATGGGAGGGAACTCATTTTGGGGTTTTGAAGCAAACACAGTTAAATCGTCTTTTCCCAGCTGAGCTGCTTGTCTTTGGAATGGCAAGAGGACTCCTGGCTGGGAGCTCTTCCTTGCGTCTGCTCTGGGATCTGTGGAGTCACCATCACTGGTTCCTGGGTCTCCGAACTGTGCATGGCTTCATCGGAGGGGGGACAAGTTTTGTAGGGACCAGGTATGGAATGACGGTTCCTGCAGCCCCATCACTGCTTGCTTTATTGCCGGTTTTTAGGGCAAAAGCCCAAAATGCAGTGATTTCTTTGGGTGTGCACAGAGGAGCCCAGAGGGGAACTCGTGAGCATCCAAGCCCTGCTAAGCTGTCACTTCACCATCACTTTCTGACAGCTTTCCATCCCATTTCTTTTGATGATTCAAAATGAAATTACCTGCAATTGTCATGGAAACAAGCTCTAAGGCAGGGCTGGTTGGAGCAGGGAGCACAGAGCCATCTGACCCTCACCTGCCTCTGGTTTCACCTCTTCTGCCCTCAAACCACCCCGGTGCCACTCTCAGGCTCCCACAAACCATCTCTCTGAGAAAGGATGCTCATAAATGTTGTGGGACAGTCCAGCTTTCTGATGGCCTTTGTATTGGCTGACTTCATACTAGGTGATTCCCCCATCCCAAATTCCCTCTATCCTAGGATTGAGAGAAAGTTTGGGATAAGTGGAAGCTGTTGGTAAAAATATCCTCTTTCAGAAGTGGGGATGTATCCACACCAATTGCCTCTGAGGCAGAAATGCGCTATTTGGACTAGTGTTGCAGGGGAAAGATTGAAATGAAAAACTCAGAGTTTATTGAAGAGATGAGAATCGACAGTTTTATCTTTTTATGTTTCATTTTTGATGCCATCGCTTGGGTTTTGGGAATCATTTTTATTTAATAGCACAAGCATTTTCCATGCATGTGTCAGTGTTCAGTTTGGAGTTGTATTTCACTGTCTGGGGCATCTTAAGCTTGTTTTTTTCTGGTGGGCAAGGTTTCCTTGTGCGGTCACGACTGTTTTCTGGCTGTGCTAGGAGATAGTTTTTGCAGCAATGCTGGCTTTGTGCCGGGTCCGAAGGGAGGTTCTTGCAGGTATTTATTCCCAGCTCTGCCTCTGAAGCACTGCTGGACCTCATGGTGGTCGTGAAGGTACACTGTGCCTCAGTTTCCCCTTGCAGCATTGCTTCTCTTTAGCGTTAACCCCACCTGAGCCATGCAGTGTGTTATCAGGGCACAGCCTATGAGGAAGCGGGCAATTTTTTTGAGGAAGGAAGAGTTGAGAAATAACTTTTGCTCTGTGCCCAAATCCCCGCTCCAACCAAAAGCGCTTTGGAAAGGTCCCAGATGCTCGCGGGGAAGCGGGCTGCTCAGCCAAGTGGGACGGAGAGGCGTATGATACAGCGATGCGGTGCTGGAGAACGACAGCCTTGTCACGCTGACTTATGATGGATGAGGAAAAAAGCTATTTCTCATCGGCGGTGGGAAGATGTGAAGTGTAAAGAAGGATGAACCAGGAGTCTCTGGGCGATTCATCTTGTGTCGGGCGTGCTCGTGGAGTCGGCGGAGTTGAGAGAGAGCGCGCACCGGCAAAGCCAAAAGGCACAACAAAAAAGGAAGGGTTGGGGAGAAAATTCATTATGTGCAGGATAATCGCAAAGGGAAATATCAAAATGTCAACAGCACCCCAGGTAGAGGAGAAAAATTAACTGGGGGCATTTGTCAGCTGTTAAACCAGGCGTGGAGCGGAGCAGAGAGGCCGGATGCTGAGCGGTGTGGGATGGGAGGCATCCGGGAGTGGGGCAGAAGGGGAGCACGGCCTCTGGACCAGGGGGGATTTCAGCACTGGGGCAGGATCGGTTGGAACGGGTCCAGAGGAGGCTACAAAGATGATCCGAGGGCTGGAGCACCTTCCATACGAGGACAGGCTGAGAGAGTTGGGGTTGTTCAGCCTGGAGAGGAGAAGGCTGCGGGGAGACTTTAGAGCAGCTTCCAGTGCTGAAAGGGGCTACAGGAAAGCTGGGGAGGGGCTGTTTACAAAGGCCTGGAGTGATAGGATGAGGGGCAATGGGTGTAAACTGGAGAGCGGCAGATTTAGACTGGAAATAAGGAGGAATTTTTTCACGCTGAGGGTGGGGAGGCCCTGGCCCAGGTTGCCCAGAGCAGTGGTGGCTGCCCCATCCCTGGAGGGGTTCCAGACCAGGTTGGATGGGGCTTGGAGCCCCTGATCCAGTGGGAGGTGTCCCTGCCCATGGCAGGGGGGGTAGAACTAAATGTTTTTTGAGGTGTCTTCCAACCCAAACTATTCCACGATTCTATGATGCCCTCCTCTGCCACGCGGTGCGGCTTTGAGCTTGGGAAAAGAAAAAAAAACAAATTACCACTCTCCTATTTCCCAAGAGCTATTTTTCATCCCTTAGGAACTGCTCGAAGTCTCTGGGTTTAGATTTTTTTAATTGTAAAAGATGATGCTTTTCTGCTCACAAAGCAAGGGCCGGTGACCTCCCAGCTTGGCCACTGATTCTGGCCCCATTAAAGCAGTGTGGGGTCCCATCAGCCACAGGGGAGAGCTGAGGGGGCGAGCGGGCTGCCGGATCCGTGTCGTTATTTGCACGACTGGAAGCAGCCTGAACCACAGCCTGTGCAAGGGCCTCATTTCATCCCTGGCACAGAAAGTACTAATTTCCAGCAAAGGAGCTGAGCTCCCATCTGAACTGCAGTGGCTCTTTGAAAGAGAGTCGAGACTGAAAACCCTTCATACGTCGAGTCCTGGGTTCAGTTTTGGGCTCCTCAGTGCAAGAAAGACATTGAGGGTCTTGAACGTGTCCAGAGAAAGAGAATAGAGCTGAGAAAGTAGCTGGAGCCCAGGGGTTCTGGGAGCAGCTGAGGGACCTGAGGATGTTTAGCCTGGAGAAGAGGAGGCTGAGGGGAGAACTTATCACTTTCTACAACTTCCTGAAAGAAGGTTGTAGCGAGGTGGATGGTGGTCTCTTCTCCCAAGTAAGAAGCAGTAGGATGAGGGGAAATCGCCTTGGGTTGCACCAGGTGAGGTTCAGATTGGATATTAGGAAAAAGTTCTTCACTAGAAGGGCTGTCAAGAACTGGCAGAAGCTGCTCAGGAAGGTGGTGGAGTCTCCATCCCTGGAGGGATTTAAAAGCCATGCGGGTGTGGTGCTTGAGGATATGGTTTAGTGGTGGAGTTGGCAGAGATGGGTTAATGGTTAGACTTGATGATCTTAAGGGTCTTTTCCAACCTAAAGGAGTCTCTGATTCCTTGATATTCCTCCTGGCCAGTATACTTAGGGGGGTTTGGTGTTTTGTCTCATCCTAGAGTGAATTTGCACGCTGTGGTCACAGAGCGTCACTGAGCTGCCCTCAGCATCCCCGCGGGAGCTGGGGCAGGGTCTGCACTCAGGGATGCTCTTAATGCCATGTTTCCCATTTGGTAAATCTAAAAAAAGTGGTTTTGCTTTGAGAAATCTCCTGGGTCAGGTGGCAGCAGTAAATAACCAGGGCGTTTAGAAATGATTGAGCCATTATTTCAAAGTGTCGCCAAGCCTGCTGCCCCGGCAGTGTGTCTGGCAGAGCTTGCTGCTCGCTATGTGCATAGCACAGAGAGAAAGTTTAATAGCTGAGTCCCAAGGCACAGTATTTGGTGTAAGAGTTGGGCTTGACACCAAATAAAAATCCCCTATTAAAGAAATCGGGTTAATTTACTGTGTGAAATGAACTAACTTAAACTGCTCCCAAATAGACAATATATTGTACTTTTTCAGTGGGAGTGGAAAAATTAATGGAACGCTCTGCAGCAGCCTTGCTGGTCTCATCCCTGAGCTGCTCCTGGTGTGGTGGCGGCTGCTCTTTGCCGTGATGTGCTCCCCTGCCCAGCCATGGGGTAAAACCCTTCCTTGGGCGAGGGCAGGATGATGCAGAAACCCGACAGACGGGAGCGCTCAGCATCTCAGAGCTGCTTTCTAATGGCTGTGCAGCATCCCGGGAGCTTTTAGAGAGGAGTCTGCATGTGCCTGGCACCAAATCCATGCTGACATCCAGGAAGAGAGTTATGGAGCTCTGCATTATTGTTCTTGTGTGCATTATTTAGATGAGATCCTGGGAAGAAATGTTTTGCTGTGAGGGTGGGGAGGCCCTGGCCCAGGGTGCCCAGAGCAGTGGTGGCTGCCCCATCCCTGGAGGGGTTCCAGGCCAGGTTGGATGGGGCTTGGAGCCCCTGATCCAGTGGGAGGTGTCCCTGCCCATGGCAGGGGGTGGGACTGGATGGGCTTTGAGGCCCCTTCCAACTCAAACTGTTCTGTGACTCTAATGGCAGTCAGGAGCACGCAAAGCTCGGCTCCTGCACCGAGCTGCTTGAAAACTGAGCAGAGACCCAGCATGAAGCAAGGGAGAGGTGGGAAAAGCTTTGGGCGAGAGGCATCAGCTGCTCCTCTGTAGAACTCCTCGGTACCACTTAGGGCCTCATGCAGTGCTCAAACATGGACTTGCAATGCTGATCAGGGCTGCCTGCAGGTGGGCATATCTCTGGGGAGCGCTGAGCACAGCTCCAGGAAAGCTGGACTGCTGAGGGATCCTTGGGATCTCAGCTCTGCTGCTCTTGAAGAGGACACTGAGTCCTGTGGACCCGTGGTGCCAAGCCCTTGGTCCATGTGAGGGATTCGCAGATGAGCGGTCTTAGGTCAGCACAGTCCATTCGGCATCCGGCTGCCTGCTCCTCACCTCATTTTCCCCATCTTCCTACCGGGCAACGATGTTATTTCCACCTGTGTTGCCTGGAACCTCTCTTCCACCTTGAAGCTGGAAGAGGCTGCCTACTTTTGTATCCTTTGGCAGAGCTAAGCTCCAAATGACTTTCCGTATCGATCCTCACTACGAACAACGCGGGGATCCAGAGGTGTAAGTGCCACTCTTTTCTCCACTGCTCTGTTAAGTGAGACTTTCCTTGCCGAATTCTGAAAGGAAAAGACAGTCTCCTCCACAACTGGAGACCCCCTTCTCCTTCCCGCCCCAGGAAACCGTGGTACAATTTGAAACCGATTAATAATACACAAAGGGATGATGTGGTTGGGCAAAGTGCGGCAGTTTCCTCAGCGAGCTTGTGTCATGCTTTTATTAAACTGTGATCTAAAGCAAAGGAGAGGGAGTGATTTTATAGCCTGCAGCATCTTGTTTGCAGATTATTTTCCAAAGATGCTTGGTAGAATATCAATTGCCTGCGATGAGAAATCCCGGCAGGTGCTGCCTTGAACAGAGGAGGCTGCACAAGTCCCTCCTGGCAGCGATGCGCTGGTACAGACACAACTCAAGCTGCTCAGTCCCAGCGCTCTGACTTGATGTAATATCGGTTGCCCTGGGATGGAGCTGGATGCTGGGGCTGGGGAGACGATGTTGGGGTGGACAGAGAGCTGCAAGAGCAGGGGATGCTGGAGGATTGCCTGTGCTGCCCCATGCAGCCCTGCCTGTGCTGTTCCCATGCCTACAACCCCCTGAATCCAGAGGTTTTAGTGGAAGCACAGATGTTCAGCCCTGCACGTCCAGGTTTCAATGGCATCGCTCATTAGCGCTTGCGCGGAGCCATGCGGTGGCCGGGGTTTGGACAGGGGACAAGGAACCAGCCTGTGTCTCAGATGGCAGAGAAGGGCAAAAGGAAAGGAAAAACGAAAGGGGATCCAGAGAAATGCGGTGACTTGCCCAAAGTCACGCCGCAGCGCGTGGGGAGGCAGCCAGGCGCCTGGCTGCTCTCGCAGCCCCGTGACCTGTCTGCTAGATTGTGCTGCTCAAAGTAAAAGCATCTTTTCCTTCCCTCGCGGGGATGCGTGGAGGGCAGCTCGTGGGTATTGGCGTGCTTCCTAGCTGCTGTGGAGAAAGCAGCTGAATTCCTGAGTGTACGGCAGGAAACAAAAAGGGGTAAAAAGAAGCCAGGCATGGGTTTTGCTTTAAGAAAATAATGCACTGTGGTTCTTTGCTTCTTTGCGATGCTCTGAACCCTCCGTGATCCCTTCGAGCCCCCTTAAACTCCAGACAATGGAGGGTGCAGACAGAATCCTGCCATCAAGCAGAAGCTCTCCGAGAGCCACAAAGCCCAATCAGCAGGAGAGGAACAATCGAGGTGCTGGCGGTCTCAGAGCTCTTCTGCTGATGAGGAAGAGCAGGGTCCAGACAAATTTGGAATAAGAAATCAGCCGCTGAGGAGAAACACCTAGTGACCTAGACAGGGAAAGAAGGCAAAAAGTTCTCATCTATTCCTTCTGTGTCTTTCAGAGCATCTTTAATCATATCCTGCATCATCTTCATCAGAGGGAAGGCGGTAATCAAGGCAGCTGGCTGGGGATTATGCCGTTTCTCCACACTGTCTCTGTTCCTTTTGGGGTAGTTATGAGCTGTGGAGTGTGGGGAACACGCTTTGGGTGTTTGGCTTTTTTTCCTAACCACTTAAGAGTCATCTGGTGTTGTGCTAAGAACAGGGATTGAGACGCTCTCGCACAGGGAGCTAACGAAAGACAAATGCAGTGTAGTCTTTTATATTTTTTTTTTCCTCCTGCCTTCTTTCTTTGTCGTGGTAAAATGATAGAATTTCATGCAGTCAATTGAGGCTATTGAGTTGTTTTGCCACTAAAGTGCTGGAGCATTGACTATATAGATTCCCAGTGTCCCCTCGGAATAACATCCCTTTTAACAATGCACCATCAAGGGAGAGCTGTGCAGACTCTAAAAGGTTTTCCGGGGTTGTATTTCTCGCTCTCTCTCTTTCCACTCAATTCACTGAAATCAGACCTGGAGGAAATTTGAAGGGAAGCGGGAGGCCCCAAGCCTTGGCTGGAAGGGAGTTGTTTGTGCCTGTGCCCTGCACCGAATCCCAGATTTGCTTGGGATTGGGGCCGTGGGGATACTTGCTCTTCCCTGCTGGGTTTGGCTTGCTTGGCTCCACAAGGAATTTTGGGGAGATAGACAATACGTGGTAGCTACTGTAAAAGTAAGGGATTTGGAATGCAAACACAAGGTTTGGAGGGAAAGTATGCAGCCAAAGAACCTTATTCATAGAATCATTTGGGTTGGAAGAACCCTGCTTACTCCAACCCCACTCAGCATCTTTAATTAGAATCACAGAATTATAGAATAGTTCGGGTTGGAAGAGACCTTAAAGATCATGCAGTTTCAACCCCCTGCCATGGGCAGGGACACCTCCCACTGGATCAGGCTGCCCGAGGACCATCCAACCTGGCCTTGAACCCCTCTAGGGACGGGGCAGCCACAACTTCTCGGAGCAACCTCTTCCAGTGTCTCACCATTCTCATGGTGAAAAAAATCCTTCCTTATGTCAAGAAGTCCTTCTTTATGCCAAGATTCCCACTGAAAGAGAGGAGTAGTTTTGCTGTGGATCGCTGGTGTGGTTCAGGCACTGGCACTGCTCTTGGCCATGCATGGTCACCTCGAGGGTTTCCCGTGGGGTTGGCTTAGCCGGGCAGACCCTTGTTTTGGGTTCAGCTCCTTGGGGTGTAATCCGTGCCTCCGTGTGAGATGTTACAGCCCCAAAAGGGCTCAGGAGATGCCATCCAAGGTGAGTGCCCGCGTCCTGGGCTGCTTGTGTAATTTGGCGGGGCTGATCTCCTGCGGAAGCGCCGTGCCTGTTCCCCCGCGCCTGTTATCCAAGCGTCTCACCGCTGTGCCGTGCCTCCCACCAGCCCATCTGTAATGCAGATCTCTCCGAGTGCCCTTGCTGCTGCTGCTCAGGCTGTGCCTGCGATATTTATGAAACTCAGCTTTCCCAATTCCAGCCTGTTTTAACCTTCAGTCCTCGGTTTCCTGGCTCTTCGGTGTGTGCTCTTTTAATAACTGTAACCCATCTGATAATGTTGTTATAAATTAATGATCTGTTTACAACCTTAACTCTGCTTTAATGAAGACTTTTTTTGTTGAGGAAAATAAAAGCTGCTGTAATTATACCTTGTAACTGCAGGGTTTTATAGCCAGTGAACTCATCCAACAAGCAATTTCGATTAGTTTATCCAGGCAAATATTCTGGTGTTGATTTCATCTATAGAAAAAACACACAGCTACTTCCGTGAGCAGCAGAAATAATTATTCCTGGATCCTGGTGCGTCTGTGTCTCGAGAGCAAACTCACGCTAGATATTCTGATGTCTAAGAACAGTTGAATTCACAGTGCTGCCTTTTCTTTTTAAGTGCATTAACAGTATTTTCCATCTCACCAGCTTTCCGTTTTCCCCAAACAGATTTATCTTGGAGATAAATCATAGAATCACAGAGTGATTTGGGTTGGAAGAGACCTTAAAGCCCATCCAGTCCCACCGTCTGCCATGGGCAGGGACACCTCCCACTGGATCAGGGGCTCCAAGCCCCATCCAACCTGGCCTGGAACCCCTCCAGGGATGGGGCAGCCACCGCTGCTCTGGGCAACCTGGGCCAGGGCCTCCCCACCCTCACAGCAAAACATTTCTGCCTAAGATCTCATCTCAATCTCACCTCTTTCAGCTTAAAACCATTTCCTCTCATCCTGTCCCTGCCCTCCCTGATCCAGAGCCCCTCCCCAGCTTTCCTGGAGCCCCTTTCAGCACTGGAAGCTGCTCTAAGGTCTCCCCAGAGCCTTCTCCAGGCTGAACAACCCCAACTCTCTCAGCCTGTCCTCATAGCAGAGGTGCTCCAGCCTTCGGATCATCTCCATGGCCTTCTCTTGACGCGCTCCAGCAGATCCATGTCATTCCTGTGCTGGGGACTCCAGAACTCAATGCAGAATGTGTCCTTCTATCAGATTTTATTGAAATGGGTTATAACGTTTCGAAACCACCAGACGTGGGGAAAGGACACAGCTGGGCAGGCACTGCCGGTGTGTACGCCTCATTTCCTCAGGAAACCAGGCTGAAAATACTTAAGGTGCCATTAAAATCTGGAGCTGCCAGTTACTGTTGTTGAAAGGTAAAGCTTTGGAGATAACTTGGAAGCTGTTTTCCAGGTGCGTAGTTCCATCTGCCTTTTCCAAATTGCTCAGTTTGGATGGTTGGACAAATTGCTGTATTTCTGAGGAATTCAACAGCCAACTTCTCAAGCATATTGGAAAATTCAGATGTATTTTTTTGGTACCTACATAGAATCATGGAATCATTAAGGTTGAAAAACACCTCTGAGATCATGCAGTCCAACGATCAACCAAACCCCACCGTGCCTACTAAACCATGACCCCAAGTGCCACATCTACACATTTTTTGAACTCCTCCAGCGATGAAGCCTCCACCACTGCCCTGGGCAACCTCTGCCAGGGCTTCACCTCTCTGTCAATAAAGAGATTTTTCCTAATATCCACTCCGAACTTCCCCTGGTGCGACTTGAGGCCATTTCATCTTGTCCTATCACTTGTTGCTTGGGAGAAGACACCAGCACCCGCCTCGCTACAACCTCCTCTCAGGTAGATGGAGAGAGCAAAGAGGTCTGCCCTCAGCCATCTCTTTCCAGACTAAACATCTCCAGTTGCCCCACCTGCTGCTCCCATAACCCCTGTGATCCAGGATGCTTTCCCACCTCTTTTCCCCTCGTCTGGATGTGCTGCAGCGCCTCAATGTCTTTCTTGAGGGGCCCATCTCTGAGGCACCCCTTCCTCCCTCTGCCTGGAAATCACCTCACCGCTAAGCAATTGCTTCTTGCTCCCTCCCTGAGCACTGATGCCGGGAGTCTGCGAGGTTCTTGGCTGTCCTGAAGCAATTCTGATGGTTGCATGTACACCCGATATTGCCCTTGTTTACGGTGCTTCCATCCTGCCCCAGCCCTCCTTGTGCCCTGCTCTCCCGTTCCTTCACCCCCAGGACTGTCGGTACCTGTACAACTTGCTTTCTCTCTGCCCTGGCTGCAGCCACTCGTCTTCTCAGCTTTCTGCTCATATTAGATTTGCAGGTTTAAAAATAACCAGCGCTGGGCATGAAATATGAATTCTGCCTAATGAGGGCATTGGGGAATCGGTGCCACTCGGCACCCACAGCTCCTGCATTTCACACCTGGCAGAAAATATGTAAGGTTTCTGCCTCAGCAGCTGCCTTTGCGGTCCCTGTGATGACACCTACCTGGTGTTTCTTTGTGGTCCTCCTCCTCATCTGCATGGTACAGAAAGAGGGGCCATGAGGAGGGCTGGAGAACCTCCTGTATGAGGCCAGGCTGGGAGAGTTGGGGTTGCTCAGCCTGGAGAAGAGAAGGCTCCAAGGAGACCTTAGAGCAGCTTCCAGTGCTGAAAGGGGCTCCAGGAAAGCTGGGGAGGGGCTCTGGATCAGGGAGCGCAGGGAGAGGATGAGGGGATTGGTTTTGAGCTTAAAGAGGGGAAAATTGAGATGAGATCTTAGGCAGAAATGTTCTACTGTGCGAGTGGTGAGGCCCTGGCCCAGGGTGCCCAGAGCAGTGGTGGCTGCCCCATCCCTGGAGGGGTTCCAGGCCAGGTTGGATGGGGCTTGGAGCCCCTGATCCAGTGGGAGGTGTCCCTGCCCATGGCAGGGGGTTGGAACTGGGTGATCTTTGAGGTCCTTCCAACCCAAACCATTCTATGATTTGATAATTCTAAAAGAATTGCCTCGAGATTTTCCTTATTTTATTTTGGGATTTTTTTCTTGGTGGAGGGACCCTGGCTCTGGTTTGCGGATTCTCTCTGTAACCGCACTGTCAGGAACAGTAGAAGGAGAATGATTTTTCTCGAGGGACTGTCTAGTGAGGACCCTGGAGCGGGGACGTGCTCTCCGGGCCGGCACGCTGGCCTTGGCGCATCGAGCTGCTTCCTTGCCTTGCAATCAATTTCTCCAATTCCACTCCTGTGTTGCAACAACAAAAAGTTGTGCAAAAGCATTTCCGACCCCTGAAAATCTGTTACTGTCCCTGACGCTGGCCTTTTCTCACAGTTGCTGTTTTTTATGTTCTGGTTTTTGCCGTGTTTGGTAGGGCTGTGCTCCTGTGCTGATTACAACAGTTATCAGAGAAATACTTTGCCAAGTGTCAGCCCGGAGCCACCTGAGGCAGCAGGATGGAGGCTTATCAGTATTTGAACAGGGCAAAAATAGGCTCCTGGACGCGACTAGGGTGACGTCTGTCATTGTGTCTTTGCGATGGGCAAGAGACTTCATCTGGAGTACTGTGTCCAGTTCTGGAACCCTCAACATAAGAAGAATATGGAACTGTTGGAATGGGTCCAGAGGAGGCTACAAAGATGATGAGAGGGCTGGAGCACCTCTGCTGTGAGGACAGGCTGAGAGAGTTGGGGTTGTTCAGCCTGGAGGAGAGAAGGCTCCAGGGAGACCTTATAGTGACCTTCCAGTACCTGAAGGGGCTACAGGAAAGCTGGAGAGGGGCTGTTCACAAAGGCTTGTGGGGATAGGATGAGGGAGAATGGGTATAAACTGGAGAGGGGCAGATTTAGAGTAGACATAAGGAGGAAATTCTTCACCATGAGAGTGGTGAGACACTGGCCCAGGTTGCCCAGGGAAGCTGTGGCTGCCCCATCCCTGGAGGGGTTCAAGGCCAGGTCGGATGGGCCTTGGGCAGCCTGAGCCAGTGGGATATCCCTGCCCATGGTAGGGAGTTGTAACTGGATGATCTTTAAGGTCTCTTCCAACCCAAACTATTCTATAATTCTGTGATTCTAATTAAAGATGCTGAGCGGGGTTGGAGTAAGCGGGGTTCAGATCAGAGGTTGGCCAGCCCGCGGTGGCTCATACTGTGAGCTCGGTTTCTCCAGGTATGGGATTAGGTCCCCAGATGCTGAACCAAAACCACTCATGGGGATGGTCTTGCTGCTCTGGCCCGATCCAAGCTGTGCTGCCAAAGCTGCTCTGAAATCCATCATCCCGTTTTATAATTCCTTCTCCTTCTTTATACGTGCAGAGCTTCAGGTGGTGTTTTCCTATCATTTTATTATACTTATTTATTTATTTTTTAATCCCCAAACGGTGCTGTTATCTGAACCTTGGGGACAGCAATGGGAACGTCATGGGAAATCTGCGCCTTAATTTTCTCTCTCTTCTTTTTTTTTTTTTTGCCTTCATATCTCCGCTAAGAATCTGCATAAAGCAGCTCCTCCATGTATCATTTATTCATACGTATTTGAGCGAGAGAGGCTCTGCCGTGCGATGGAGATGTCATTTGCAAAATAATAAGGTCCCGGTTGCTGTGAAAAGAGTACCCTCGCTCTTCCCCCAAGAGGTCATTCCCTCTAAATTAGAAATCTTTTTAACCATTTACCTTGTGGGTCTGCACAAGCACAGCACTTGGATTAATTCCAGGTCTTCTTCCTTGTCATCTCCTTTGCCGTTTTTTTTTAACGTATACATAAACTCTTCAGCTCTCCTGAGCATCGCATCTGTATTCCTAATTGGTTTGCATCAAAGAATCTCTTTGCCTTCAGCTGCTGAGGTCTCTGCATTGTGAGGGGACATAAGTCACAGATAGCATCAGGTAATTAAGCCAGTGTTAGGTGTCGGGAAGTGATGCTTCCCTTTCTGATCCCCTCCTGTGCCGTACACGGCATCGCAAACGCTCTGCAAAGTCCCAGCATGTGCGGGGAGGGAGGAGGCAGCATCAAGGAGGTGAAAAAGGGGAATAATTTTCCTTATGGGGTTTAACCTGTGGCAGGTCTCCACCCATCGAGTCATTAAGGTTGGAAAAGACCTCTAAGATCAAGTCCAACCATCAACACACCTTCTAAGCCATGTCCTACAGTGCCACTTTAGTAGAATCATGGGATGGTTTGGGTCGGAAGGGACCTCACAGCCCACCTGGTTTCACCCCCTGCCATGGGCAGGGACACCTCCCACTGGATCAGGGGCTCCAAGCCCCATCCAACCTGGCCTGGAACCCCTCCAGGGATGGGGCAGCCACCACCGCTCTATAGGACATCTGTCTTGAACCCACCCCGTTACGCTCTTCCCTCTCCCTAAACTCTGGACTTTGTTCTCTGCATCTGCCTTGCAAAACCACCTGAGGCTGAGCCCGCTGCATCCCAGGAGCTGCTGACGTGGCCGCTCTTACAGCATGGCAATTATTAATGAGCCAAGGTGTAATTATCTATGTCTTAAGCCTCGCTCAGGCTCCGCTGACATCCTTCCAGAGGAGGGAGGAGGGGTTTCAGGGAGACACCTTGCTGTTTAATAAATAAAAGAAGAGATTCATAAAGTGTCTGGCAAGCACATTCCTCACATAGAAATGTTACGGAATAACACAGGATGAATAATAGAAAAGGTTATTGAAAAATTCATAATTTCCAAGCACCAGTGAAGGCCAGGCTTCCATACCATTTATTTGCCTGTAGAAAAGTGATTAAAATATATATTATTGTCCTGTCTATAGGAAAATGTATTATTAAGTGGATACTAGCATGACATTTGAAAAATCCATTTCATTCCATTTAATGGCGGGCGGTGGGAGGGGAAGGGGGGGCCTTTCTCCTGCTTTTGAGGAAGGTTTTACAGGCGGTTCAGGCAAGCCTTCAGAAAAACAGTAAAAAAATACAAAAGAGGAGGGTTTAATTATGGCCCCTTGCCTCTCAGCGGTGCCATTCGTTCTCCGTTTTCATGCCTTTTGCATTAAAAATAAAATGAGATTCCTTCACCTTTATTTATTGCTTTAATTGTCAGGAAGGGGAACTGAGTCTGGACGGAGAGTTTTCTGTGGGCAGGGGGACTTGTTCTGTGACCCACGCCAGGGGTGAGTGGCTTCCTCCCAAACTTTTGGGTGCTTTCTAGAGGTTCTTGTTAACTCACAAGACATCAGGTCAACCTTGGAGGCAGGTGGGACTTTTATGTCTATGGGTTATGCAGATGGAGCTGTTTGGGCTGGTGGCATTCAGGTTGTGACGCTGAGCTCGTCCCTCTTGTGTTTGGGTGCTTTACGATAGGTTTCGAAACAGCGAGTCATAGACTGGTTTGGGTTGGAAGGGAACTTAAAGCCCACCCAGTTTCAGCCTCCCTGCCATGAGCAGGGGCACCTCCCACTAGATCAGGGTGCTCAGTCCACGCAGAGTTCATGCTTGCAGACCTGTCCTGAGCGTTGGCTTGGGACACTGGAGGATTTGAGGGTTTTGAGGATGCTGGGTGCCTTGTTCCGTCTCAGTTCCTTTCCTAACCCATCTAGGTACTCCGGTTGCACCAAACTGGGCAGGAGATTGTGGTGCGAAGTTTTCTTGACTTTTCCATAGATGAAAGATATGTGTCATCCAGTTTGGGATATCTGCTCTTTTTCTCCAAGAGCAGCCCTACAGGATAGGAGCTTTAGGCAGGAAAGTTGTGCCAGGCTTACCCAGAAGCCTCCAACCCCCAGGAGAACACTGGATATACACTGAATTTATCTGAGGATTAAAAGGGAAGAACCAGACCCTCTGCTCCGGTAATATCGACAGGGATGCATCATTTCACATCAGCCTGGATCCGTCCCTGAGAAGAGAGGTGGAAGCTTTCCTCCACCCCCTCCATGCCTTAGATCATGAGCAGAGTCTATATTTGCCGTGTTAATGACTTGGAGCCTATCTCCAGCTCCTCTTTAGTTTTATTCATAGATCCCATCTGGGAGCATCGGAAATAGAAAGGCAAAACCTGCAAAGAAGCCATGTGGCAGGAGAGGACGGGAGGCAAATAGCGGCTTCGAAAAAGGAAAGAAGGGTTGGGATTGACTTAAACTATTCATCAGTCTGGAAGGATTTGCTACGTATCTTCAATTAAAACAATTTAAAAGCCAGGACCTCTTTTTCTGTGGCTTTTAATGAAATGTTTTGATTTTGAGGAAATGCCCAAATTTTCGTAGGGCCTCCAGCAACTCCGAAAAGCAGCTCGTAAAGTGCTGATGTCGATCATCTCTGGAAATGCCTCCATCCATCCTTCCCTTGGTGGAAACCACAGACCCTGCCTCTCAAATTAGATACCTGAAAGTAGGTAAAAGCGAGCGCTCCTGCCTGTGTCGCAGCAGCGGCGTTCATTGTGTAGAGCTCTTTAAATCTGCATGGAAAATCAGGTTAGGAAGACAGGAATATAGAGATCTCACTGCAAAGGAGAACTTAATGTACCCAGAAGCCGTTGATAGACTGCCTGATACCCTGCAGTCGCAGCCGGATGGGCAGCTTCTTTCTCTCCTGCCTAGAAAATACATCTCTGAGCAGCAGAAGAGGCTTTGCCCAGGAGAAATGAGGACAGGCTGAGAGGGTTGACGTTGTTCAGCCTGGAGAAGAGAAGGCTCCAAGGAGACCTTAGAGCAGCTTCCAGTGCTGAAAGGGGCTCCAGGAAAGCTGGAGAGGGGCTCTGGATCAGGAAGGGCAGGGATAGGATGATGGAAATGGTTTTAAGCTGAAAGAGGTGAGATTGAGATGAGATCTTATGCAGAAATGTTTTGCTGTGAGGGTGGGGAGGCCCTGGCCCAGGTTGCCCAGAGCAGTGGTGGCTGCTCCATCCCTGGAGGGGTTCCAGGCCAGGTTGGATGGGGCTTGGAGCCCCTGATCCAGTGGGAGGTGTCCCTGCCCATGGCAGGATGTGGAACTGGATGGGGTCCCTTCCAACCCAGACCATTCCAGGATTCTCTGAAAATGGAAATACTTGGTGGCCAGGGCTGCAGCTTCGTGTTCACCCTGGAATTGTGAAGGATGAAGGGAACCGGTGGGGAAGGAGTGCAGGCAGGCGTCCAGGCAGAGGACTGCCTTACCGGCGTGGCTGCTGTCTGTGCGAGGCTCCGTGGTCAGCATGGCAAATTGCTGGGCACAACTTTACCACTCAGCTCTCTCTCCATTTTTTATTTATTTCTCTTTTTCTTGCCCTGTCTCACAGTCTGGAGCGGAGTCAGCCTCCTGCTCTGGCTCTCCCTCCTCAGCCCCAGTACCCGTCTCGGACAATCTAAATTAAAATCTGTTATCGTTTCCCAGATAATCCCCTTTGATGCCCTGAATACAGCAGAATCTGTCCTGCTTCAACCTTGCATGTAAGTGCTGATAGCTTTTGAACAGCTAAATGGCTTTGTATATCTCATACAAATGTCTGTCTCATCCAGGAGCTGGCAAGCACGGCGCAGTCGGCTGGGGAAGCTTTATGTGTTACAAGTGGAATTACTTTGGAGAGATGCTAAGGAGGCCAAACCTTTCAGTACACGTTCCCTTGGCATCTTCTGTCTGGCAGGGACGAGGCTTGCATTGTCTTAACCTCTCGGAGCAGTTAATTGGCGTCGCGGTGCTGATGCAATTTGTCATCAGGGTTTTCCTGCGTGCAACCCTCTGCGCCAGCCTGAATTTACCACTCGCTGTTTGTCTGGGGTCCCAGTTTGCCCCAAACTGAGCTCCTGGTGAGCTGAGAGAAGCTTGTGCACAAGCTTTGTTCATGGGCTTTGTGCTGAGGCTGAAATGGCTCATGTTGGACTAGATGATCCAGTGGGTCCTTTCCAACCTAGTGATTCTGTGATTCTATGACTGTTTGTGCATCTCTACCGTCGACCTGGCTCCCGGTGTCCCTGGCTCTGGCACTGGTGTTTATTCTCCCGGCAGAGCTTTGTTTTTGCTGGGCTTCGGAGTTGCATCCCCAGCGCGTTTGGCTCTGATGGTGCCACTTGTCCCTTTCCATGCTGGCTTTTCTCATTGGAAATGGGGTTGCGGCAGCTCTGTCGGATGCTCGCTCCTCTGCCTGCCTTCCCAGCGGAGCTGGTTTGTGCTTGGATGAGGGGAGGGATGTCTTTATCATCAAACCTACCCATCTCTCCACCACCTCTGTGGCTGTAGGACGTAGGAGGAGCAGAGAGGAGCTTTCACAAGTGAGATTGCATTGCGAGCTGGGAGCTGAGCAGGCTACTGGCACTCTTGGTACATCCCAGGTCTGCGAGTTTGCCCGTTGCCTGCTGCAAAATGCAAAGTGCAGCACAAAAGCTAATTGCCTGTCTAAAATAGGAGGCTTTCCATCTGGGAGACCGGTCTGAGGAGCAGCTGAGAATTGCTGTAGCCGGTGACATCTTCAGGCCCCTTCCGAGAACCCAGCGAGATCTATCGGCATCTGGGGAAAGCAGGGGGAAAAAAATCCGGGAGAAGCTGGTAATAGTTTAGTAATGGCCCGATGACTTGAGCTGATGTGACAGGGTACAGCTGTGACTGAGAAGCATCTTTACAGATCTTAGCCCCAGGTGACGGGATATGAAAATGCAGCCCCCCTGCTTGGGGAGCTGAGCTTAGCAGAAAGGCCAGAGGAGAGAAGATTAAGGAGGAAAAAGGAAAAGGAGAAGAGAGGCAAGGCTTTATTTTTAAAAGGAAAAAAAACCAAACCAAAACCCCTTTTTAGTTGCAATAACTTCTGTGCTCTCTCTGCCTTGATACCCGTCTGGGGTAGAATCATAGAATAGTTTGGGTTGGAAGGGACCTTAAAGATCATCCAGTTCCAACCCCCTTGCCATGGGCAGGGATATCCCACTGGATCAGGCTGCGCAAGCCCCATCCAACCTGGCCTTGAACCCCTCCAGGGATGGGGCAGCCACAGCTTCCCTGGACAACCTGTGCCAGTGTCTCACCACTCTCATGGTGAAGAATTTCCTCCTTATGTCCAGTCTAAATTTGCCCCTCTCCAGTTTATAGAGCAGTGCTGGCTGGCAAATGGGTCTGCTTAGAATCATGGAATGGTTTGGGTTGAAAGGGACCTTAAAGCCTATGCAGTTTCACCCTGTGCCATGGGCAGGGACACCTCCCACTGGATCAGGGGCTCCAAGCCCCATCCAACCTGGCCTGGAACCCCTCCAGGGATGGGGCAGCCACCACTGCTCTGGGCAACCTGGGCCAGGGCCTCCCCACCCTCACAGCAAAACATTTCTTCCTAAGATCTCATCTCAATCCCTCCTCTTTCAGCTGAAAACACTTTCCTCTCTTCTCTTGGTTACCTGCATCTCTTGCTTGGATTGGGGGAGCATTGCTGGTGGGCACCGGCTCGGGCGAGGGGCTGTCGGGGTGTGCGAGTTGGCTGCGGTGTGGAGGAGAATGGGTAAAAGGAAGCTGCCTTTGTGCAGATGGACAGGCTCGTGTTTCGCTCCGTGGGAGAGGACAGGGACACACCAACACCAGCTGCTTTCATTTCTGGAAGCTGCCTGCTGTGCAGGAACTCATCTGCCAAACTGGCCGGAGAGCCTGCAAAGAGCAGCGAAGTGGACTTAACCTTCCACCCCTGTTTGTGCTTCCTCAACAAAAATAAACCCCAAACAAACTGATCTTGCTGAGCGGAGGCTTTATCTGAGCTAAATGCTGGAGGAAAACAGGCAGCGGGGCTGCAGTGAGCTTGTGGCTCAGGCCAGGCAGCCGTGGCTCCTCCAGGCATCCAGTGTTCCCCTTGGAAAGGGGTTTTACCTTCCTGCGTGCTCCTTCTTTCTCTCTAAAGGCTCTGAAATCTCCCGCTTTGACAGAGGGAGCTTCCACTTGGAGGGAAATGCAGAAGCTGGATGTAAGAGAGGTGCTGTGGCTCGTGGCTCTGGATGAGACCGCTTTGCCGTGATGGTTTCCTCCGTTGGACGGATGCTCGTGGCTTGGGACAGCAGCTCTGGGATGAGCAGGGCTGAATGCATCCCATCCTTGTAGCCTCCCTCTGCAGAGTCAGCGCCGTGGGCACACTGTGTGCGTCGCCCCGCTGCCAAAAGGCTCCTTGAGGCTGCTGACTCTGGTCCAACAGTGGTTGCCAGTGATGCTCCAGTTGCTCATGGGCAAGGTCAGTGCTTCCCAGGTCTCTGCCTCGGTTCCTCTGCGCTGCAGAGCTGGGATCGTGCCGGCAAACATGGTGGTTGGTTATGTTCAGGCTTAGGGATCAAAGCTGGTCACTGTTTGGTGATGATGGGGGTGATGAAGGAGGGTAATTCCGTGCTTGGGATGCTGGGGGCAGAGACTCGAGTCAGAGCATCAAAATGGGAGCTTCCTGATGCTGCTGCGATTCAGGGGCTGATGCCCATGGCTTGGGTGGTACACGGGTGTGCTGAGCTGCTTCTGTCCTCTGTGTCCTTTGCTGCAGCCTTCCCACTGATGGAGCAGATTTGCTCCCTGCTTCCCCGCCTCCGTGCCCCTTTCCCTGTGCTGAATCCAGAAGAAAAGAAAAAGCACACGTTCCCCCCTCCCTTAATGAACTCGGCACTAATCGCTTGTGTCAAATCCTTGTGCTAACAAGCTAACAAAATCAAACAGGCTTCCCCGGGGAGAGCCAGGGAGTCAACACTCATCCATTAAAATGGTAATTTGGTATTTTTCACCCAGGCATTTGTCGCCTCTTGCCCTTGTGCACTCGTTAGTGCTTTGGCCTTTAAATTATAGGTTGGGTGGTTGTTTCTTTTTTAAAAAAACAAACCACAAACGACAAAACCAACTCTCTTCAGGTTTCTTCCCTTCTCGTTCTGGGAGATGCTAAACTGCGTGGAGGGCAGAGCATCTGCGCCCGGACTGTTATTTCAGTGTCAGTAATTGAAAGAAAGCTTCTGTTGCTTCAGAGAATCATGGAATGGGTTGGGTTGGAAGGGACCTCAAAGCCCATCCAGTCCCACCCCCTGCCATGGGCAGGGACACCTCCCACTGGATCAGGGGCTCCAAGCCCCATCCAACCTGGCCTGGAACCCCTCCAGGGATGGAGCAGCCACCACTGCTCTGGGCAACCTGGGCCAGGGTCTCCCCACCTTCACAGGGAAACATTTCTTCCTAAGATCTCATCTCAATCTCCCCTCTTGCAGCTAAAAACCGTTCCCACTTGTCCTGTCCCTGCGCTCCCTGATCCAGAGCCCCTCCCCAGCTTTCCTGGAGCCCCTTTTAGTACTGGAAGCTGCTCTAAGGTCTCCCCAGAGCCCTCTCTCTCTAAGTTGAACAACCCCAACTCTCCCAGCCTGTCAGCTTCAGAGACAACTGCTTTTCTCCTAGAGAGGTTTGGAAAACTGCTCCCATCTCCTCCTCCTCCAAAAAAAAAAATAGGGTCTCCTGAGCATTTGGCTTGAATCCAAGCGGTAATTTCAGGTCACCCGTTATGCGTGAGCTTGTAATAGTTTCTTGCTTGTGAGGTTTCTCTGGGGCCGCTGGGAAATCATAGAAATATTTGCAAATCCCAGGGGTTTTGCAGCTGCTGTCTGTGCTGCGCTGAATGCAGGAGGTGCCGGCTGCTGTTCGCTGCTCCCCTGTTGGAAAAAGTTAGTTGGGAAGGAAGCGAGCTTTTATTAGGCTGCCAGAGAAGGTGGACAAATGCAGCGTTCCTTCATCAGGGCTCAATCAGATCCTGCTTTTCGGTATGAAACCTGCTTTTTCTTTCCAGCTGCCTCAGCTGCTCTAATGAAAGATATCACCTCTCCCTGCAAACCTTGCTGCTTCATCACCGCTACAGTGGGAAGGCTGTTAAAATTACTATGCATGCAGAAACGAGGAGTTATTGAAATGCAGCAACTCCAGAGCAGCCCCGGAGAGGAGACGCTGCCCTGACAGGCAGGAGCCAAAGCACTGCTGCTCGGGCATCGCATGGTTAAATGAATGCCAGTTTGCAGCCCAAGTGCCTCAGTTTCCCCATTGGTAAAATAATATGAAGAAAATATCCTTCCTGACAAGATATGCAGATGGAAAATGCCACAGGAGGGCTACAGATTGCTGTTGTGTCAGCGATGCTGAAAATAGACGGGGTTTTAAATCAAGATAGCACTTCCTTGCCGTGAAAGAGGCATGAGCATGAGGTGGGGAGCGGGTTTGGTGCAGGGGTCCCGTTTGCCTTTTCCAGCCTGGGTAGCTGCTCAGTTGAGTGTCTCGTTCCCTGCGACTGAAGCCGCTCAGTGCCCGGCCCTGCTGGATGGGGAGGGGTTTGTGTTGAACTCACAGCTCTTTGAGTCAGGGACTCTCTCTCATCTCTCAATCGTGAGCGCAATTATATAGACCCTAACGACGTGTCAGGCGGCGCAGGGATGCGAGCGTGACGGCAGCCTTTCCCTGCGGAGCCTGCCATGGAGCATACGATGAATAATCATGCCTGTCCTTCTCTCTCCACATGGAAATATTCCGATAAATAAATAAAATAAGCGACATTTTTTCGTTTCATTAAATTTTTCCTTCTTTTTTTTCCTCTTTCTTTTCTATTTTTCATCAAAGCTCTCCCTCTGGTGAGCAATTTCCAGGCAGCGTGGCACTTGGAGGCTCAGAGGAGAGGATCTGCCATAGTTAATGTGTTTCTCATCTTCTCGTTGTCCCATTTTCTGAGACGAAAGAGACTGGTAGTTCTGCTCCCTGGACTGGTTTGTGCTGACTATGACCCAGTTGCCCACCATGCTGTGCTGGAGGTGGTACCATTTGCACCCACACGCTGATAGGGATGGAAGGAAACCATGTGTGGTCAGGAAAGGCTTGATTTGACTCGTTCGGTGTTAAAATGGGGCCGGGCAGTGGATATCGAGTGGATATCGATTGGACTGGAGAGGGTCCAGAGGAGGACATGCGGTCAGTGAAGGGTTTAGAGGGAAAGCTGTGTGAGGAGCAGCTGAAGGTACTTGGTCTGTTCAGCCTGGAGAAGAGGAGACTGAGGAGAGACCTCTTCGCGGTCTGCGCCTTCCTCACAAGGGGAGGAAGAGGAGCAGGCACTGAGCTCTCCTCTCTGGATGTGAAGGCATGGCAGGAAGATGCCATGGGAGGGTTGGGTTGGACATTGGGAGAAGGTTCTTCACTCAGAGGGTGGTGGAGCACTGGAACAGCTCCCAGAGAAGCAGTCACAGCCTGACAATATTCCAGAAGCCTTTGGCCAATGCCCTCAGCCCCACAGTGGGAATGTTGGGGTTGTCCTGTGCAGGGACAGGAGTTGGACTCGATGGTCCTTGTAGGTCCCTTCCAGCTCAGGACATTCTGTTTCCGTGCTATCGGTGCGGGGATGGCTGTAAAAGCAGGAGCCCAGGAGGGTTATGTCTGTGGGCCCAGTGGCAATGCCACAGGTGTTCCACGGGGCTGTGGAATCGGGATTAATGGCTCCAGCGTCCTTCAAGCAAACTGTATCTCAGAGCGCTTTCTAGAGTTAAATGACACAAGACGGTGGGTAATATATGTTGTAAATTGCAAGAAAACAGCAGCACAAAGATATGGCAGGGAGAATAAATTAAAGCCTTCTGTCACAAAGCCAATAACGGGGAAAGAGGGAGTGGAGAGGTGGAAACAAAGGAGAGGGATATTTATTTTTCAGATGAAGTATGAAAGCAGTGGGGAATCAATGGCTAGAACATCGAGCATCTCATGCGTAGCACCAATATATACACAGACCTTGCTGCAACCCCCAGCTGGATGCTCAGGGGGTGCTGAGAACCCCCGGGTTCTTCAGCCACCATTAGAAGAGGTGCAGCGTGTGCCTGGCTCATGGCACCAGGCTCCCATGCTGCCTAAAGCTGAGGTTGCGAGTGGGTTGTTTTGTTTTCCAGAGGTGCCAAGAGCTTTTGTAATATGTCCTTATGGTGTCTTAAGCTGGGGCCATCTTCCCACCTCTTAGTGGGTGCTTCAAAGCCAGTCTTGCATGGTCTTAACCAGCACGTGCTGCGAACCTCATGTAGAAAACTGGATTTAGCCTCACACCATCCCGCAGGCTCCCAAAGGAGGAAACTATCTCACGTCAGGCTGGTACTGAGATGCTAAAGGTGAATTTTTACAACCTAACTGAGATAGCAGCATAGCGGCATCAGCTCTTTGGAGCCTAAATTACATGGGGAAGTAAAGCATGAGCACTTCACTCCCTGCAAGGATGTCAGCAGTTTTAATTTATGATTTATTGAAGGTCCTAGAATCATAAAGGTTGGAAAAGACCTCTAAGGTCATCCAGTCCAACTCCACCGTGCCTACTAAAGCATGTCCTGAAGTGCCACATCTACACGTTTTTTGAACCCCCGCAGGAATGGAGACTCCACCACCGCCCTGAGCAGCCGATTCCGGTGCTTCATACTGTAGAGTGGGACAAGTTCCTGGCGAGGAAGCAGCATCTTTTCCAGGCCTAACTTTATCAAAGAGGGGATGAGAGATAGAGGAGTGGGGGCAGCGAGGGAAGGAAAATCCCTCGTGTGCCTTGTTCGACAAGTTTGCAAACCAGCGAGCGAGTTTGCAGGCGTCCTCGTGTCCCTGGCTGTGCCGGGGAGTGTTTGCTGCTCCCCGGCTCCCCGCTCGCCCCCTCTGATAAGGTAATGAGATGCAAGTCTTTGGTGTGTTTGACAAGCTGCTGTCCTACAGCGCGAGAGCCGAGAGTGCTCAGAGGCTGGGAGAGGAGATTAATTAATGCTAAAAGACACAGTTTGATGTGGCAATGAAATTTCGATTATAATAATCTCTAATTATCTTGTAGCACAAGTGCCTCGGCTCTCCCAGGTGCCTTCCCCAGTTTGAAATTGTTATTTGTCGGCATCAAAGAGAAAGAGGAGCTGGTGCAGGGGGTGCGCGTGTGGTCCCACGGGTTGCAGAGCCCATCTTCTGCCAGGATTGTCCCTCTGTGGGGACATCTGTGTGCTGCCATGAACCCTGTCAGTGCCCACTGTCCCCAATCAGGGCAAAACCGGGGGATTTGGGGGTTTTCAGTGCACTTTCCGTAGGGTATAATTTTCGCAGCCTAGGGGAGCCGATCTGAGGTCTGTGCAGCTGGTTTGTGGCGCTTCCACTTTGCTGTTCCAAAGCGTGTCATTCAAACACCTGGTCCCCAGTGCTTTTGGTTTTTTTTGTTTTAACCTTATAGTTTTTATTCAAAATCAACTTGTTCCCAGGGAGAAGTTCGATCTTGACAAAATAACACTTTGCTCGGGAAAGCTATTTCCTTCAGCAGGCTTCTAGCTGCTTTATTGCCTATCCTCCAGGCTCAGCGAGCTTTTAAGTCCTCCTCCTCCACTCCCATCAGCCTGAGCCCTTCCATCCTAACATCTTCACCTTGAAATTGTGACCTGTCCCTTCCCGGAGGGACCTGGTGGCCTTTTGCAGAAGCTGCGTGAGCAGGACTGGACAGTCGTGCTCCGTGCGCTGAATGGCAGATGGGCACGTTAGCATCTCCAGGAGCAGGAATAATTGGCTGCTGGGCTCCGTGAGGGTTGTAAGGGGGTCTGTGCTGCTCCGATTCATATTTATCTACTTAAAGTGGTCTCAGGAGAGGGAAGCATCTTGTTTTTGATGTCGCTGCTCCTCTGGCGTGCTCGCCATACAGAGGCTCAATCTACCCAGTGCTTCTAGGGGCTGCAGAGGCTGGAGACATCCTTCAGCCACCATCCACTTCCAGCTCTTTAGAGCCTGAGTGGGTTCTCCTCCTCCTCAGGAGCTGCAGCAGGATGGGGAAAGGCAGGGTGCATCACTGAGACCAGCGTGGGGAGGGGGTACAGTGCGTTGGTGGCTGTCATGACCTGTTTGTATCGTTGATTGGAGTCTTATTGCTCTTGCAAAGAGGCGAACGGGTAGGGGGAAAGCAGCCAGCTGCAAGTGAAGCAGCTTTCCCGAAGCTCTCTCCATGCCTCCACCCTTCTGGGTGCTGGAAATTCCCTCTCCCACCCTCCGATGCATCTTTGCTGTGAAGATGCAGCTCTGAGCCCCCAAAGCTGCAAACAGCAAACCCGCTGCATCCTTGCACTTCTGCGTCTATGGAAAGAGAAAGGGAGGAAAAGCAACACAAATCACAACAAATTCCCTGCGTGGGTTGTTTTGAGTCGCGGATCTGTTTGCAAATGAGCTTGGGGGCTTGCCTGGTAAAAAGGGGATGCTTGGTAAATCCTATTTCACTTCACCAATGAGCTGAGAAACTCTCGGATAATGGGTTATGAGTTGTAGATCTGTTTGATTGCATTGTTGCAAAGTGGGAATTGTTTTGCAACATAGATTCTTAATCACTGAGGCATCTATGATTGAATGCGTCGAAAATTGGTTGAAATTGAAAGTTAACTATACTGCAGACGGCTTATTCTTGTGTATAATTGAAAATAAATTCTAATAACTCTTCCTGAAAAGGGCTGCCAGGAGGAAGTTTTCAACCTCATCTTCTCCTCAGCCCCCTCCTCTCCCCAAACCCACAAATCCTCTCCCCTCCCCTCTGCCCCCTTTTTTTTCCCATCCTATAGAGCTGGGAAATAAAATCCAATCTCTGCGTGTCACTCACTGTATCATCAGCTCTGCAATACAAAACTTGCGAAGAGTTCCCCTCAAAACACCCGGGGATGGGAGCGGCAGGAGAGACGAGAGGAGGTGGTTGGTGTGCAATGTGTAATTGTGCCGTGGGATAACGTGCAAGAATAAAACATCAGCAGAGGAAGCATCAAACCTTCTGCTGTCTCTTGCATGGGCAGCTGCAAATTTTCGGGAGCTGTGGGCACTCATAGCCAAAATTCGTGGCATTGTAGAATCATCGAGGTTGGAAAAGATCTCTAAGCTCATCCATTCCCAACACAATACCTATGTGCCGACTAGACGTGTCCCAAAGCACCACATTTACATGTTGTTTGAACCCTCCAGTGATGCTGACTCCACCGCTGCCCTGGGCAGCCTCTGCTAGTGCTTCACCACTCTTTCAGTGAAGAATTTCTTACTCGTATCCAATCTAAACTTCCCCTGGTGCAAGTTGAGGCCATTTCCTCCCATCGTTGCACTTGTTGCTTGGGAGAAGAGACCGACACCTACCTCGCAACAACCTCCTTTCAGGGAGCTGCAGAGATCTATGAGGTCTCCCCTCAGCCTCTTCTTCTCCAGGCTAAACACCCCCAGGTTCCTCAGCCATTCCTCGTAAGACGTAGTCTCCAGACCCTTCCCCAGCTCCGTTCCCCTTCTCCAGTCCCTCAATGTCCTTGTAGAGAGGGGCCCCAAACTGAACCCAGGATTCGAGGTGCAGCCTCACCAGCACGGAATACAGGGGATGACCCCTTCCCTACTCCTGTTGGCCACACCGTGGCTGACACAAGCCAGGATGCTGTTGGCCTTCTTGGCCACCTGGGCCACTGCTAGCTCATGTTCAGCCACTGTTGACCAACGGCCCCTGGTCCTCCTCTGCTGGGCAGCTTTTCAGCCGCACATCCTAAATGATTTCCCTTGGTCTGTAACCAAGCACAGAGATGCCTGGCCATCACCAGGCACATCACAAGGCTTCTGCTCTGGGTGCAAATGAATTCCTTCTCTCTTTCGTGGGGGTGGTGAAGAGATCAGGTTCTTGTTTGCCAAATATTTCAGTTTTTCTCTGGAGCGTTTTGCAGTATTTATGTGACGGTTAATGATGGAGAGGGGGTCAGCTGCAACTCCCACTCCTTTCTCATAATTTGAGATCCAAGGGATGTCGTATGGAATTGAAAATTAATACAATTAAGCCTGATCCAGAGAAATTTTATATCCATTATGAAATTTTAGTAGGAGTGCAATCGCCCTCAGAGACCTCCTGCCCGAAGGTATTTTGGAAGTTGAGAGTTTAGGGGACTTCAGGAAGAATTAACTGCTCCAGAGAGGAACGTTATCTTTCGTGGTACAGTGTAGGGGAGATGTCTTCAATAATGTGATTCCTGTGGTGCTCAGGGGACAACAATAGGTAACTCAGGTCTCGGTGCACTGTGTGATCTTTTGGGATGTCTTTCTACATGTACTGGACTTCTACTACCTCAATTCTAGGTGACTCCATCCTCATCCCACCTGCGTGCCCCCTACCCCGTAGGACAGCCATGCCACCCTTGGGTTGCTCTTCCCCCAGTCACCTCCACAGCTGGTTTCCTCATGCTCCAGGAGCTTTTGGGTTAGAGATGATGATGAAGATAAAAGGTCCTGCCTCACAATTTTATGGAAACCACAGAGTTTAAAATCAAATGGTCCCCTGCTTTGAGCAAGCTCGCGGGCAGTCTGCTGTGGGTTATTCTTCCTGGGACAAGAGGTCAGTTTTGCTTGACAAAGAGAAGGGACTTTCTTTTCTTTTGTCTTGCAGCACTGTGCACTGCACTCGAGCTATTTTTATTCCTTTTTTCCACCCTCGTGATGGGATGAGGCAGTCAATAGGGTGCTTTGATGGCCTCGTTTCAGAGAGGGCTTTGCAGAAGTTGAAGAGATGGGTTATTATTAAGTCCTCATCATGCTAAAGATGCTTTGAAGCCGCACCTGGACCCGCTTGCGATCTAAGCCTGGACCACCAAAGAAGAGAGGGCAGCGCAGTACCCAAGGATGGGGAACAAAAAATACAAAGGCTTTTTTTTGTGTGTATTGTCTTTCCTTTGGTTGCTTGGGAAAAGCAGGTTGGATCCTGCCTTGAAAACTTTGGGCAACGCTACCTCCTTTTGTAAGAGTGCCATGACTTTTGTAGGGCATAAAGCTGAGTTAACTATGAAGTCCTTCAGCGTTATTGAAAGTTATCATCCAAATTTGGCATTTGACATCTCTTGGGAACACGCCAGCAATGAAATAAAGCAAGCAGCGGACCGAAACTCAGTCTGAGCTCAGCGCCGTCTTTGCTTGTATTCAAAAAGTTGCACAAAATTAAATAAATTGATTTCAAATCAATTTATTTAGAATAGCACAAACTCCTGATACAGACGGAACTAGTTTAACCTTTGCTTAAATTGATTTTGCTCGCAACACTAAATTACTGAGTGAGACTGAACTGATTTAATGGAGGGTTAAGCCTGTTTAAGTGTGTCCCTTCTCAGGGTTTTCATTGGTTTGGAGAGGGAGGATGGCTCAGTCATTGGGAGCTCGTGGGGGACTTGGGAAACTTGAGTTTGCTTTCTTGCTCTGCCACAGACGTTGGCAAGTCCCCGTCTCTGGGCTTCCTGAGTGTGAATGGCAGATTATAAGATTTTTCTGTCTTGCAGGAGCGTTGCTGCCTTGGGGACCTTGGTGGTGAGAAGCAGGCACCTCAGGGACCTCAGGGGTTGTCGGTCTTGAAAAAATTAGCTACTTCTTTACTAAAGTTGAAATAATGCTAAAGGTGCTGCTAATAGTTTGAATTGGTCCGGCTAAACCAGAGCCATATTTTGGGTTGAGTGATGGAGAAATATAGATTTCTCTAGTGCATCCAAAGCATGGGATGAGCAGGGCAAGGGAGGGGATTCTGCGCCTCTGCCCACTCTGGTGAGACCCCACTCGTGTCCAGTTCTGGCGTCCTCAGCACAGGAAGGACATGGAGGAGGCAATGAAGATGATCTGAAGGCTGGAGCACCTCCTGTATGAGGACAGGCTGAAAGAGTTGGGGTTGTTCGACCTGGAGAAGCAAGAGCTCCGGGACGACCTTAGAGCAGCTTCCAGTACTGAAAGGGGCTCCAGGAAAGCTGGGGAGGGGCTCTGGATCAGGGAGGGCAGAGACAGGAGGAGCAGTGGTGGCTGCCCCATCCCTGGAGGTGTTCAAGGCCAGGTTGGATGGGGCTTGGAGCCCCTGATCCAGTGGGAGGTGTCCCTGCCCATGGCAGGGGGTGGAACTGGATGGGCTTTGAGGTCCATTGTGTGACCCACAGGGATCCAAAGCTGTGGCCATTTCCCGCTGGCCGGCATCCAGCCAGCCACCCCCTCATATAGCATTCAGGGGGGTTCACTCCTTCCTGTTGATGATATTTTACTTTGTATAATTAAACCTTAATGAGAAGAGGGACCAGAGCTTCCCTAGCGAGTAGCCTAACCTCTGAACGAGAGAGCCACTTGGCTTCCTAATTAATAAACATCTATTGGTATACAAAGCAGAGAGCTCCGGACCAGGCGGGCAGCCTGACACCTCCCATCTGCCAACATCCTTCAGCGCTTCCCGGCAAGCTGTGGGTTCAAACTCCCCAGGCAAAAAGGAGGATTGATTCCCAGATGTCTGCTCGAAGCCCTCAGCCACTGGATTAAAACGCAGTTATCGCCGCTCCATTTCTTCCATCAATCGAGGCCCTATATTTCACACCCACCCTTCTTGCAGTTGAGCATTTTGATTAATTCAAATCACATCATGGCCAGACAAGCAACACGGCAAATTTCCTATCCGCTGAAAAGCACTTGTTCAGGTGGTCAGAGGCTCCTCTGTTCACAGAGACGCGGGTCTGAGAGGCTCTGGGGTACAGGACAACTGCCTTAACCTTAAACTCTCTGTTGGGGCTCAGTGCCATCAAGCCTTGGAGAAACCAGCCCAAGCTGGTGCATCCCCAGCAGCCTCCATCCATCGCTTTGAATGAGCCCCGAAAGACAAATGTCAAAACAAAAGGCAATGTAGCGATTGCGGAGAGTGTAGCACTTCTATCCTGGAGGAGATGATCCAACACAGCCCCCAAAACAGCATTTGACAGGTGGAGAGGGGATGCTGGCAGGGTGCAGGGTTGGGTTTTAGACCTAATATTCATAGAATCCTAGAGTGCTTTGGGTTGGAAGGGACCTTAAAGATCATCTAATTCCCACCCCCTGCCATGGGCAGGGACACCTCCCACTGGATCAGGGGCTCCAAGCCCCATCCAACCTGGCCTGGAACCCCTCCAGGGATGGGGCAGCCACCACTGCTCTGGGCAACCTGGGCCAGTGCCTCCCCACCCTCACAGCAAAACATTTCTCCCTAAGATCTCATCTCAATCTCCCTTCTTGCAGCTTCAGACCTTTCCCCCCATTTCCTGTTCCTGCACTCCCTGATCAAGACACCCTCTCCAGCTTTCCTGGAGCCCCTTTCAGGGCTGAAAGCTGCTCTAAAGTCTCCCTGGAGCCTTCTCTTCTCCAGGCTTCACCACCCTCAGCACTGAAAAATCTGCCGGGCAGGGACCCCGGGTCCCTGGTTCAGAGATGCTAGGAACATCTCTGCACATCCCTCCTCCTCTGACCTAATCCTCCTTTCTTGGATCAAGGTGGATGGGGGATGCCAAACAGCTTCCACGTGGGGCAAAGGGGACCTTTTCATTGTCACTTCTCCTCCTTGAGCTATGGTGCACGTTTGGGGTGTCCAGCCTGCAGCTGTGGTGGGTGTAGGACACTGCTGCTGCCGTGGAGGTTGGTTGGTGCCTGAACAAAACCAGGTATCGCTGTGGAATGAGTGACAGAGGATCCGAGGCTGCTGTTAGCTTAAATACCCATCTGCGTGCATCCCAGGAGCCTATAAATTTCAAAGGATAATTAGTAGCTGCCACACAGAAAGCAGCAGGGCACTAACCATTTTCACTTGAGCTTCGGAGCATCTTCTGTCCAGGCAGTGGAGCGATGAGGAGGAAGGGCGGCGTTGTCCCTCCTCTTCAGACCCAATGGAGGGTCTGACACTGGCACAGCCCTTTGCACGGGGGAATTTGGTGTGTGGGGAACGGCGTGTACATGGATGGCTTCATTTTGAATCACAGAAATGGTGCTCAGCAAGTGAAAACCTCCGACTGTAGTCACTCCAAGCTCTTGCTGCCTCCAGCCCTTCTCTCTGCTGGATCTTCAGGTCTTTTGCTGCAGCAGGAATCTCAGTCCTGGTTGGTGCAATGTGGAGACTGAGGCAAGGAGCTAGACGGTGGTTTTACTGCCAAGATAAAGAGAAGTTTCTTATTTTTCCTACTGCTCCGGTGACCAGACTGCAGGTTTCATTCCTGGGGTGCCTGTGGACAGAACAGAGTCCGAAGGGCGTCTCGCGGGCTGAGCCTCACCGGGAGGAAGGGAGGTTTTAATGAGTTCACGTTTTGGAAGTGCTCTCAACTCTTCAGGTGAAAGTTGCTCTCCGGGAGAAGTGCAAAGAGCACTGATTTGCATTCTTATTGCCGGCAATATCCATAGGGAGAGAATGTCAGAACAGCTGTTATGTCAAATTACCTTCCTCCAGTAACAGGGGATTTTATCTGTCATCTCGTGGAGGGCAGAGGCACTTGCACCCCTTGGGGGAAGCCTGGTTTTGCATATTTTTTGCATCTAGTGCTTTGTGAAACGACTTAGCTTAGCCCGGCGTGGTGCAGGTGGGCAGCAGGTTGAGGGATGGAACAGAGCAGAGGGGATGGGGTGAGGGCTGGGGCACCTCAGATGCTGCTTTTCCCCTATCACTCACCCAAGACAATGCCCAGGTCCCTCCCCATCCTGTGACTTGGTGTGTCCTTTCTTATGAAGCCTTTAATACAGGCTTTTTGGTGTAATCATTTCTTAATTAGCTTAAGCAATGACTTTATTTCTTGGCGATCATTTTCAAAGACTTAATTTTAGTTCTACACAAAATTAATACTGTATGTTTGTCTGCTTGGAACAAATGCCTGCATCCGCACAAGGTGGGAGAAGAAGGGGCTGAGCCAGTGCTGCTTCTCACCCCAAAACGTTTCTGCTGCCGTCTGTGTTTTCCCAAGCAGCCCTCAAATTATAGTGATCTTTTGCAGGGAGGAAATACAAAAATAAAACCAAGCATGGATCAAGATCATTAAAAGAGTCCATCTGGACCGCAGTAAGGATGGGCGATTGCAGCAGGACTTGGCCCTGCCTGGCCCCTGCCATGCCCATCGCAGCCGGGAAGCAGCCAGACAGACTGTTTTCACACGTAGGCAAGATTTAGGGGCTCACAAGAGCCTCCAGATGTCCTTTGTATCTCTTGGCTATTTGTGCAGTAAAGCCCTGCAGCGGAGCAGGGGATGCTGAGCGTTGGGTTGGTGCACCTGGACCCTCTGGGTCTGCATGCGTGGCTTTGGGCAGGGGTTGCCCTTTGGTTTCAGACGATGCAGGGCAGGGCTGCTGCATAGCAAAACGTGCTGCTGGAGCTCTCTCTCCTCGCCTTACCCTGTCATGAGCTCTCCAGGCAGCAGCAATGTGTTGTGCCTCAGTTTCCCCTTCCACGAAGTCATGCTGATGCCTTTTCTAGAGGTGCTTTGAAGCATATTGAAGCCTTTAGGAGAGCAAGGTACTTCTGCTGTTGTCCACGTGAATGCTTGTCCACGCCTTTTGCTTAAAGGGCAGCTTGGAGCAGGTCTAACCCAAGTCACATCCGATGGGAATCTCTCTCTTCCCCTCGCCCCCTAATCCCCATCCTGCCCTAAGCTGCTCAGTAGCATTACGTTTCTAAATAAGCTTCGGATGGGACAGGGCACCCCAGGGAAAGGGCTATGAATAGAGCTGGGTGTCCCCAGCCAGGTGAGCCCCCAAATATCCATGGGTCAGGTTGGATGGGCTGATGTCCACTGCCTCCATTTCAAGCGCTTTGGGATTAAATCACTTCCCCCAGGTCCCAGCCTGTGGCCAAGCCCAGAAGCTGGGACTCGGTGCTGAGAAGGGACCCTTGGGGCAGGACATCCTGGCTCTGCTCCTTATCCTGCGATGGACATCATCCGTATCCCTGCTGGGGGTTCCCCAGGGATGTGACTGCACCCTATGCCCCAGGCAAGATGGTGTTAAATTCTATGCGTTATTAATTGTAACGGCTGAATCACACCCGCAGGCTTTGATGCATAATTTCTTTGCTGCGCTATCATTCCCATGCTCCAAACATAGAGTCTAGAGTGAGTTAAGTGCTGGAAGTGCGGCAGAGGGACGCTGGGAGATATTAAATCTCTGTAGTCTTTCAGAGGCTCCATAATTCATAATCCTGAAACGCACAGGCTGATAATTGCCCTAATCACTGGAGAAACATGGCCAAAATGTACTGAAATAAGCCATAAAACTCATTACAAGATAACAAGATTCTATCTATTCTCGGAGGTCGCGTTAAAGCTCGGCAGGTCAGGGAGTTAATCACCTCCTCCAGCAGAAGCAACGCCAATAAGCAGCGGCGCGGGGCCGGTGCCCACCGCCTGCCTCTGCCCCGCTCTCGCCTGCCCCTCACCCCGTGGTACCCACTCTGCTTTGGAGAGGGATGTGACAGGGATGGGGTGCAAGCGGGATGGGGGAGTTGGCGTGTTTGTTGTGCTGGTGTTGGCTCAGCAGGGAAGATACACTTGCCCTGGAGAGACAAAATTGGAGAGGCTGAGTTTTTCTTTCTCATCCAGAGAAGCAGCAGCCTTCCCAGAGTGGCACTGCCGCCCTCGCCGTCCGCCGCGGGCCAGCGCTCCTCTAGCACCCACTGCCTATTTTCTGCTACTTGGCTCAAGCAACTGCGCCTTGGTGAAAACACAGTTTCGGGAAGGGATTTAGGTTGGATATGAGGAAGAATTTCTTTGCTGAAAGGGTTGTCAAGCTTTGGAAGAGCCTGCTCAAAGAGGTGGTTGAGTCCCCATCCCTGGAGATGTTTAAAAGACGAGTAGGTGTCGTCCTTGAGACATGGTCTAGTGGTGGACTTCAGAGGGCTGGATCGATGGTTGGACTCGATGATATTAAAGTTTTTTTCTAACGGAAACCATTCTATAATTCTATGTTAGCTCAGCTACTTTTGTCTCCTCCATCACTGCTGGTGAGGACCAGCTTTGATCCACCCCAGGTTTGTGCTGCATCATATCCTGGGGGGGACTTGAACCATCTTAACTTACTGCTGCTGAGACATTGCTTGGGGGCACCTGCTTTGTCTCCTGTTTGGGAGATGTCCCTCTTAGGGGTCTGTCTGAGCTGGGGGATGGACTCGGCACTCATGCCCCTTCGAGGGGACAGGGAAGTGGCTGCAGGTGCTCCCGGTGCCATGAGACAGCCATGTGCTGGCACCGCTGGCAGCCGCATCCCTGCTGGATTTGTAGTGATGGATACCAGGCATGCGGCTAATCCATAATCCTTGGTAAATGCTGCTGATGAGTCAGTGCTCATTTAACATGAAATAGCCCTCCTGTGAAATCCATCTCCCTGGATTTAGCAGAGCTGCTTGTTGACTAAATATTAATTGGTTATTAAAAGTATCGGTGAGGGGGAAGAAATTACAAGTTTCCCCAGGGCTGTGGCTGGCTCTGCCTCCCATGCACATGCCCTTTCGTGCCCCTGTGCACAGGGACTCCTACTCCTTCTGTTCCTGAGCTCTCCTTGCTCAGATTTGTTATCCTCCCTTTATTTCAGAGAACCAGGGAATGGTTTGACTTGGAAGGGACCTCAAAGCCCATCCAATTCCACTCCCTGCCATGGGCAGGGACACTTACCACTGGATCAACTTGCTCCAAGCCCCATCCAACCTGGCCTGGAACCCCTCCAGGGATGGGGCAGCCACCACTGCTCTGGGCAACCTGGGCCAGGGCCTCCCCACCCTCACAGCAAAACATTTCTTCCCAAGATTTCATCTCCATCTCCTCTCTTTCAGCTCAAAACCAATCCCCCTCATCCTGTCTCTGCCCTCCCTGATCCAGGGCCCCTCCCCAGCTTTCCTGGAGCCCCTTTCAGCACTGGAAGCTGCTCTAAGGTCTCCCTGGAGCCTTCTCGAGGCTGCACCACCCTCAGCACTGAATAATCTGCCGGGCGGGGACCCCGGGTCCCTGGTTCGGGTGCTGGGGACATCTCTGCACATCCCTCCTCCTCTGCCCAAACTCTCCTTCCTTTTTTTTTTTTTTGCTTTTTATTCCATGAACTTTAAAAAAAATGATCAGTTTTTCCTTCTCTTCTGCTTTGAGGGGGATAAATGCAGCAAGGACGAGGGCTGGTGCGTGGGATATTGGGGCAAAAGGAGGGAAGAGGGTCACTGGGATAGTGAAGTGTCTTTTGGTGTCTTCCGAATCACATCAAATCCTGCTGTGATGTGGATGGGGCTGCTGGAAGGAGCCGGGGGTTTGGAGACCAGGAGAGTTACGTCTTCCCGATCTAGTGGGAGTGGGGTTGGAACTGGATGATCTTGAAGGTCCCTTCCAACGTAAACCATTCTATGATTCCTCTCCATCTTTCCTTTTCCAAGCCTGGAAGAGGCTGAGGATCAAAACATCTCTTCTCCTGATGTAGCACGGCGAGGTTGAAGTGAAGGACACCCTAGACCCTGGGCTTTATTTACAGATGTTGGAGAAGAGAGTTGTTGCTTGAATATCAGCAGTAATACTCCCTGAGGGATGCAGCATACCTACACGTTGCCGCTTGGGCAGGATCCGTTTGCTTTGCTGTGGCTGGAACGGAACATTTTAAGCTGAGAGTTGGGAGAAATATGTTCCAGACATGAACTTCTGTTGTCCGTAGGGAAGGTGGACAGTGGCAGACTGGCTGTGCGCTTGGTGTCGGTGTGAGCAGAACCACCACAGCATCCCCAGTGATTTGCAGTGATTTGTCTTGTGGAAAAGCCGCAGGGCAGGATCTTAAACAGGAAAATCATGTCAGTTGGAAAACCGCATCAATTTTCAGCAAGAAACAAATAAAAGGAATGCTTTTTGTGTGCTTGCATGTGGACCTGTGTCCTGCTGGGTGACAGGAGCAACAGTTTAAAGCTGTCATGCATTTCTCTGTCCCCTAATCCTCTCTCCTGTTTCATGAGGGATGGCAGGGAGCCCCGTGGGTCCTGCGAATGAAGATCCCCACAGATGCAGAACGTGTTGCTTTGCCCAGGGTGAAAATCAATACATACACTTGCTGCAAAAAAAAACACCCAACAACCCACAATACACAGGAAAACTTGCTACAAAGCAGGAAGGAGGGAGAGCAAGAGCTCCTCTCAAAGGAATACTTGTTGGAGAGTGAGCCCTTAGAAAACCGCTAAGAAAGCAAACCACTTTGCTGGGGAAGCATCGAGTGGGGATGCTGCAGGCTTTCGGCAGGAGGATATATGCCCGGTGAAAAGTTTGAACTCCTGCGTTTTCCAGAAGGATTTTTCTCACTTTTCCACTCGAGCTTTGCAGCCCTGAGTTGAGTCGGTGAATGAAGAGGGGCTGGGATGCCTGCCTGCTTTCCCCGAGCATCCCTTCGGAGCAGGCTGTGGGGATGCTGGGCACCTTCGCTGGCTTTGGCAAAGCTCTGTCCCCATCTAGCGATGGCTGTGCTGTGGCTGGCACTGCCGCAGCCTGGGCGAGCGCAGAAAGGCTTTGTGCTTCTCGCTTGATTGCTCCCACGCAATGCGAACAAGCTGAACTTGACCTCTGCCTGCTCAGCGCTGCCTTCGCCTCCCTGCCCTGCAGCACCAAACCCTGGCCAGGCAGCAGGAGGGAGGAGAGTTAAACCCACCACAGCGGCTTCTGCTGCTGAAGCTGAAAGCAAGAGAAGCCCCCATGAGTTGAAAGAGATGGGGAGAAGCCAAGCAGTCACCTTTCCTGGTTTTATCATAGAATCATGGAATGATTTGCTTGGAAGAGAGCTCAAAGCCCATGCAATTCCACCCCCTGCCATGGGGAGGGACATCTCCCACTGGATCAGGGGCTCCAAGCCCCATCCAACCTGGCCTTGAACCCCTCCAGAGATGGGGCAGCCACCACTGCTCTGGGCAACCTGGGCCTCCCGACCCTCTTTAGAAGATTTTCTTCCTATTGTCCAGTCTAAATCCTCCACCCCTCCAATTTAAAGCCAAATTTATGATGATGTTAGAAAGAGCAGGCAGTAATTCATTAGAGCAGGCTTGGTTTGCCCTGCTGTGGGCTGGGGCTGCAGAGCCATCAGGGCATCCTCCAAGCAGGTGGTCTCGACCTTGGGGCTTTGCAGGAAAGAAGGGCAAAGGAGTTGGAGTGTCAGGCGTTTGTGCATGCGTCCAGGGCAGGAGGAAGGTGAGGACTGAGCACCGGCAGCCGACCGTAGTATTGCGACCACAGGGGATGGAGGTGATGGAGCACTCGATTCTCCAGCCTTCCATAACGAATGGGGTCCGCTGGACCGTCGCAGTCTGGCAGTTTGCAATAAAACCCCAGCGCCCATCACAAGCGCAACAAATTGAGTCGGTCTCCAGAAGGATTTCTTTTGTGTGTGTTCTGCTCTCAGTAGCAACCATTAACTGTGCCCGGGAGCAGGCAGGGACCAGGGATGGTGTATTTCCCTGCAGCAGACAGGGTGGACTCTTGCAGCAGGGCATGCTCTCCTCTCACCAGAGCATCCTCCCTGCCCCGTCTGGTGCGATGCTGCTTCGGCGCACGTCCTTGCCGCTGCTCCGGCATGTGTCCTCCTGCATGCCGGCAATCACTGTCACGGCTGTCAGCACCCGCAGCCCGCTGCCCTGCCTGCTGAACTGTGGGGCAGGCAGGCGGCAGGCTTGGAGAGGCATATGGATGGGTGCAGGAGGTCCTACATCTGTTCCTCCCATCAGCTCTCTGCGGGGATCTGCGCTGCCACGGTAGCACAATGCTTACAGCCGGAATGAATAGCCCCTAACTCTTAAAATATACCCGCGGTCTTCCCGTTCGAGGCAGCACGCATCGTGCAGATGCTTTGCAAAGGGATGAAGCCAAATTTCCGCCTCCCTTCTCGTTAGAGAAACCAAGACTGTACGGAGCATTTTTACTCATTGGAGGTTTTGGATGCGTAGCTCGGGTACCAGCAACAAGTGTGTTATAAAGGTGGGCAGGTGGATGGATGGAGGTGATAAAACTTCTCTTTAATAATAAAAATCTCTTTTGGTACTAAGCTTTCCTTGGCGTTAAGACCTGTTAGGCTGCAGACAGCATTGTGAAAGATGGGATAGGAGCCTTTTGCTTAAATCTCTTAGGAATGAGGCAGAGAATGCCTGCATGGGTCAGTCCTGAGATGCAGGAGGAGCAAGCAGGCTCCCTGGCCTCCCCTTGTGCTTGCATTTCCCATCATTTAAATGGGGACCACCTGGGAAAATTAATTGGCAAACATGTCCTGGGCTGCATCCAAAGCAGTGGGACCAGTAGGCAAGGGAGGAGATTCTGCCCCTCTGCTCCACTATTGTGAGACTCTATCGGGAGCCTTGCGTTCAGTTCTGGAGTCCTCAATACAGGAAGGTCATGGAGCTGTTGGAGCGAGTCCAGAGGAGGACAATGGAGAAGATCTGAGGGCTGGAGAACCTCCTGTACGAGGACAGGCTGAGAGGGTTGAGGTTGTTCAGCCTGGAGAAGGTTCCAGAGAGACCTTAGAGCAGCTTCCAGTGCTGAAAGGGGCTCCAGGAAAGCTGGGGAGGGGCTCTGGATCAGGGAGGGCAGGGATAGGATGAGAGGGAATGGTTTTCAGCTGCAAGACAGGAGGTAGAGATGAGATCTTAGGGAGAAATGTTTTGCTGTGAGGGTGGGGAGGCCCTGGCCCAGGTTGCCCAGAGCAGTGGTGGCTGCCCCATCCCTGGAGGGGTTCCAGGCCAGGTTGGATGGGGCTTGGAGCCCCTGATCCAGTGGGAGGTGTCCCTGCCCATGGCAGGGGGTGGGACTGGATGGGCTTTGAGGTCCTTTCCAACCCAAACCATTCTATGAACTGGGAAACGCTGAGACATGCAAGGACAGAGGCCACTGAAGCACTCAGCTTAGGTGCGTTGAGATGAACTCCTCCATCTCATCTCTCCATCACCATTTCTCCCTTTTTATGTGTTATTTTGCTTTTCTTGGCTCTTTCCTTTGCCCCTGTAGTGGGGAAGCCGCCCTGTGCACGTGTATGTGCGCGTGTGTGCCTGCGTGTGGCAGGAGGAGGTGGGCATTGGCATAGTTTGAAGCGAAAAAAGCCGTAACAGAGAGAAAACTGGACTCATGGAAACGCTTTCAAAGTAGATAGTCTTTAAAAGAGGTGGGGGGAAAAAAAAGAGGATGGGAAGTGGGAGGAAAATGTCTTTCAATTTTTGCCATTTCAAAGCTTTAAGCTGACCTGATTTCAAAGAATGCGTGTGTAATACTTTCTCTCTTTCTTCTCTCTTTTTTTTCCCCCTAATAGGTAAGTGACATTTTATTCTACTCATCCTTAAGGCAAAGTGGGATTTTTTTATAAAGCAAGGGGGATAAGACGTGCAGCGCAAGAGCCACACAAGCACAGCGGCCGGTTGCACCGGGAGAGAGGGATCAGAGAGCTGCGCAGGTAGGTGGTTGCAAGCGGGGACCGCGCTGACCCGGAGAAGGGGTGCAGTACGCATAGAGCCATCGTGGCCATCACAAAATCCTCTGTTGCACTCAGTTTTGAGAAAAATGTTGGGAAGAGCCTCGAGAAGGGCCTTCCTGGCAGCTCTTGGGAAGCAGAGGGAGATGCTGGTGGGCAGGAGCCTGGGCATATTGGGGCTCGCTTCCCTTTCTGGATGGTTCTTGGTGGCTGGAGGTGCTGATGGTCAAGCGGTGACATTTTTGTTGATGCTAATGCTCATTGATGGCTTTATTACCTGTGTGAGGTGTAGCAATGCTTTTGGTGCTTTGGCGTAGGGGAAAAACATGATAGACCAGTAAATTAATCTGGTTGGTGCATGGAAATGCTATCCTAGCTCATGGAGTGCATCCTGCAGTGAAATTGGACATCTCCATGCTCTCCTGTGCGTCCTTCTCATCCCTGAGAGCTCCTAGGGTAAGGCTGGGCTGATGGGGCGAACCTTGCTCTTGCATTTCTGAGCTGCGTGGGGACCACGTCGTGTGAATATCTGCAATGGTTTAGCGGGAGCTGGTTTTGCTGATGGTTTGTGGTAGTAATGAGGTAATTTTTGGGGGGCTTTTCCAGACTGATCTGTAAGTTGTGCTGACTTCTCTTGAAAATTTGGCCTGGCAAGGCAAACCTAAATTACATCAGCAAACACCCTGGGCACCATCCAGGAACAGGCAAGAAAGAATTATTGTTTCCTGCCCTGTGACGAGATATCTTTATAACCAGATGTGTGTGAGCAGGTCAGAGTATTGCTGAGCAGGAATGCGGCCGCGGGGTTTATCTGGAACTCTAGCAAGAGAAAAAAGTAGCTGTAAACAACAGCAAAATCCCCACCTAAGCAAACAGCAGCACATCTTTTCTTTCCTGGCATCCCGTGGAGCCCAGATGAGCGTGGACCAGCATGTTGTAACCCTTGTTGTCGGCTCTTTATTTATTTTTCATCTCTTTTTCCGCTCCTCAGCAACCGAGTTGACCACTGCATTGCAATCTCTCCCTGCTTGCCCTCATGCTGGAGTTCCAAGCAACCGGCTGTGCGGGTGGGTTATTCCAGAGCCCGGCTCCAGCTGAGCTGCTGGCAGGGGAATCACAGGGAAATCTGCATTTTTTTGAGTTGACATTGAAGGCAGGGCTGGGAAGGAGGCTGCAAGAGAATAAATACAGGCTGTGGAAACCTCATATCTATCTGAAGTTGCAATCTGTCCGTGCAATCCCACCCCATGATGTGCAGCTCCCCAGGACTCTCCGAGGCTGCTGTTCTTCGTTAGCAGTTTGCTGGTAGAAAGGAAGATTTTTTTTAAGCCATATCCTTGTTTCTCAGCTGTTTATTTTCCTTACTGAAAGAAAACGTCAAACCCTTCTCCAAGCAGGTCGAATTTCACTGCTCTGGAGTGGGGTGTCAGGAGGAGCAGGGGTGGATGTTGGAGGAGACAAGGTGTCGTGGGGGTGGGAAGCACTTTCCTGCAAACAGATAATTAATTTGTATTAGAAGTACAAATTGAACCTTATTTCTTGGCTGGGAGGCAAAGAAAGGTCTAGGAGCCATCAGCGTTTTGATTTCCATTTTGAACTTTGGTGTTTTGTGTTTCCTTTCACCTGGATTTGCGGAATAAAAGGGGAAATAGAAAGTAAATGACTTTAAAACCACTTTGCTCCAAGAAGATAACTTTGTTTTTGCTTTTGATGTTTTGTTTTTTGGGGAGGGAGATGACGTGTAGGCTCAAGGTTTGCTTTATCAGGCAGCACTTGAGATCTTATCCCTGCGCTCCCGAGCATCGCTGCCGGCGATGGTACCCCGGCTGCAGCGGTGGCCTGGGGGACTCGAGATAGATGAGAAAGTTGGAGCAAAACACCCTCGAGGGGAGCCGAGCTGAGAGGCAAAACACAAAAGTGTGTTTGAGGCAAATATTTGGACAATCTCAAGGCTTTGTTTAAACGAAGCGTCAACTGTTAATAGCGGATCCTGCAGGGAAAAGCGGATCCTCCTACCGTGCACAGATTAGAGCGGGAGAGCATCGCCAGTGGGCGCACCACGAGGGGGGACCACAAAGTCAAAACCATCCCGAGCTCTTGAGTTTTTGCTCAGATCCAGCTTGGAAAAGCAACAAATTGAACAATTTCTTCCCCAAAAGGGTGAGCGTGTGCATCCCCTCACTGGGAATGTGACGCGTGTCCTGCAGCGCTGGGGCGTGAATGGCGAGGGATGGGTTTGGGGCGTGCTGGATGGAGGATTTCATGTAGGGTTTAACATGAACTTAATGAGATGGTGGGAATATATGGGCTGGGATCCTAACGCAGCGCCGCGGCCGTTCCCTCACCCCTGCAGCCCCGTTATCAGACTTCACAGGAACTGAGAAGAAGCGCTATATAGATTTTAATAATTTTTCCTTTGATCTTCCTTGTCCTCGTGCCTCTCCTGTTCACACTCCTGGTTTTGATCTCTCTTGTACAGTGTTTACATCCCACAATTATTGTAATTACCTGTAGGAAACCCAGGAATACGCTGCTAAACGTGGCGTAAATCCAAGGGCTTTTAACCCTTTTCGTGCCGAGCAGCCCTGACAGCAGTTGCCTCTGAGCGTGCTCCCCGTCGCATTGCCCTGCTGCTCTTCGCTTTGCTGTATTAAATGTGTTAAATACTGCAGGTGTTGAACTCAGTGATGAGGTTTTAACGCATGTGAGGGGGAGACTAGAGCAGCTTTTTCTCTCTCTTCATCTTTTATCACCCCTGCCTGTCCTTGCACCTCTATCTTATGCCGAGGAAGCAAAGGCTGAAAGTGGTTCCTCCTTGACTGGGTGCTTGGGGCTCCATAAATGTAAGAAAAAACCCTGTGCTGTGCTCTGGAGACGGCAGCCGGGAAGAAAAGGGCCTTGATCGAGAGCCAAAGAGAAGATGAATGGAGCTGTTGCTTTTAATACCTGCCCTTCCCATGCACTGGTGCTGCTGAGAGCCTGCAGGTTTTTAGCTGGTTGATGGATGCAGCTCAGCAGCGGTGGGAATTGGGGTCCAGACGCCGCTGTCGGTTCCCAGCATGGGGGGAACTGGGGTCTAGGTGTCGCTGCTGATCCCATTGGTTCCCATCATGGTGAGAAGTGGGGTCCAGGTGCTGCTATCGATCCCATCATGGTGGGAACCAAAGTCCATGTGCCGCTAGCAATCCCATTGATTCCCATCATGGTGGGAACGAAGGTCCAGACTCTGCTATTGATCCCATTGGTTCCTGTCAGCCCTGACTGGGAACCGTTATCCTTTCTTATTTGGGATCGATTTCCCCTTTTTCTTGGCCATCCATTTATATATTTATTTGCTGTTCCGGCCCAGCTCCTTGTGGCTTTTTGGGGATGTCCAGCTGGAAGCAAGACAGTGAGTGATAGCAGCAATATGGAAATGAACAATCATGACATATGGAGCTCTATCTCCATCACAGCAAGGTGGTAAATGCCCAACAGGGAATTGTGTTATAGGTACTGGTGGAAAGGCGATGGGCTCAGCAGGACCTGGTTTGCTTTGCTCCAGCCAAGTCCAGTGTAGCTGGATCTCCCTGCCTCCCTCTCCAATGCAAGATGTTCAAGTGCAACCTTGTGCTCACAAACCCAAGGCCATGAAAAAGCTTTAAGGCTGCAGCTCCAGCAGCTGAATCATCCCTTTGTGTGTCAGTCACTGCAGAGCAGCGATGGGCTGAGTGCTGCACGATGCTTTCTCTCCCTGAACGAGATGGAAAGCATGGGGGAAGCACCGAACGTTGCAACAGGTCATATTTCCTCCCTTTCCTTTTAATCCCTGAGTTCGGACAAACACCGACCCAGAAAGGGAGAGAAGAGGAATTAAATTAACGAACACAATTTCTCCCTGTCATTGAACTCTGACAAATGAGTCTATTTCTGGGTAATAAGAAGGAGCAGGAAGTGACAAGGCACTGTAATGAATTAGTGGCCCAGAACCTCGTTAGTCAGAATAATCTTTCCATGAAAGATAAACGATGCAAACATTAATTATGAAGCTGCTGCGGAAATGCATTTTGTTATTTGGCATCCCAAGACATCTCTCCAAGTTATTACTGGAGTGAGGAGCTTTAGGAAAAGCAAAAAGGTATTATAGAAAGAAGAGGTGATAATATGTTGGTCTCCAAGCAGGATCACCGGTGCGAGGTGATGCGTAAGCTGAGGAGCAGGGTGATTTCGAGGGAATATCGCAGATCATATAATCATAGAATGATTTGGGTTGGAAGGGACCTCAAAGCCCATCCAGTCCCACCCCCTGCCATGGGCAGGGACACCTCCCACTGGATCAGGGGCTCCAAGCCCCATCCAACCTGGCCTGGAACCCCTCCAGGGATGGGGCAGCCACCACTGCTCTGGGCACCCTGGGCCAGGGCCTCCCCACCCTCACAGCAAAACATTTCTTCCTAAGATCCCATCTCAATCTCCCCTCTTTCAGCAAAAAACCATTCCCTCTCATCCTATCCCTGCACTCCCTCATCCAGAGCCTCTCCCCAGCTTTCCTGGAGCCCCTTTCAGTACTGGAAACTGCTCTGAGGTCTCCCCAGAGAAGGTAGAGCCCTGTGAGCCACAATCACACCTCATGTTACCTGGTAGGTAATGGCAGAGCAGCAGCTGAGACCAGGCTGGATTTTAAGTGCGAAGGAGCAAGAACATCTTTAAAAGAAAAAAAAAAAATTATATATGTATGTCTCTGTATCTCATGAGGGAATAGGGAAAATCGTTCCACCCCCACTCTCCTTTCCAGCTCCTGGCTGCTCCCACCTCCACTGTATTAGTGCGGCTTGTCCCAATTTTCTTCTTTGTTGTTTTTATTCCCAATGTATTCTGGCTCCTCTTGCAGATTTCAAAGAGGCAGCGCCCAGTGTTTGGTCGCGGGGGTGGCTCTGCCTTCCAGGTGCAATTACTTTGCAACACAACTTTATTTTGCGCAGTGTCTTTCATAGCGAGCGGCTGAGGAAAATGCTTTGTGCAGGGTTGAGGAGAAGGCGAGGGAGTGGTTCCCCAGGGGAAGGAGATGTCTTTGCTATCAGTATCTGCATTACGTTTTTAATTCAGCAGCCCTAGCAATGACACCGTGTCACCCCATCCCAGGGTGTGTGGGGTGGATGTGGTGGACATAGAGTCATTAATGTTGGAAAATACCTCTCAGGTCATCCAGTCCAACCATCAGCCCAACCCCACCGTGCTCACTAAACCATGTTCCAAAGCAACACATCTACAGTTTTTGAACCCCTCCAGGGATGGAGACTCCACCACTGTCACTTTGCCACTGCTTCACCATTCCTTTGGTAAAGAATTTTTTCCAAATATCCAATCTAAACCTCCAATGGTGCAACGTGAGGCCATTTCCTCTCATCCTACCACATCTTACTTGGGAGAAGAGACCAGCACCCACCTCGCTCCAACCTCCTTCGAGGCAACTGCAGAGAGCAGTGAGGTTTCCCCTCAGCCTCCTTTTCTCCAGGCTAAACAGCTCCAGGTTCCTCGTAAGACTTGTGCTCCAGACCCTTCCCCAGCCTCACTGCCCTCCTCTGGACACGCTCAGCAGCTCCATGCCCAGGGAGGTGGTCGAGTCACCTTCCCTGGAGGTGTTTAAGGAACGGGTGGATGAAGTGCTTAGGGACATGGTTTAGGGAGTGTTAGGAATGGTTGGACGTGATGATCCAATGGGTCCTTTCCAACCTGGTGATTCTGTGATTCCATATCTTTCCTGTACTGTCATGACGTTCCTCTGGGACTCGGCTTCCCTCTGATGCTCTTCCCAAAGTTCTTTTTGTCACTCGTGCCCAGGTTTAGTTTCGATGCCCTGAGTGGGTTTTATCCAAGTAGCAGAACAAGACAGACACTCACACAGATGCTTTTGCAAATCCTGCTGAGCATTTCCAGGATTATGCAAGTATTATTTTGCAAACCCTTCTCCTCGCCTCCCTGGATCGGAGATCACTGTCTGCTAATGGGAAGAACTAGTGGTACGTTGCCTTTGCAGAGGGTTGCGAGGATACAGGCATCTGTAATTACAGGGTGCTCAGAAAGTGCCGTAATGGGGCCGGCTCTGTGTTGTGGTGATGCAAATACTTCATAATAATATCTGTACTGCTTCTAAGAGTCTGTTTCCGAACACATTCGCACCGCTTCAGCTGCCGTGCTCTGAGACGAGTCTAGTTAACACACTACAAATCTAATGGCCTGTGTGTAGCTGTGCTGCCCAGAGGCTATTTCTGGGGCTAGGGGAAAGTCAGTCACGCCAGTTTAAGATGGTTTTATGCCCATTCCCATCCCTCGAGTCCATATCATAGAATCATAGAATGGTTTGAGTTGGAAGAGACCTTAAAGATCATCTTATTCCAGCCCCCGCTGCCAGTCCAACCTACTTAACTCCTAGAGGCCAGGCAAAGGGTGAGGGAGGAGAGGAGAAAGTCCTCTCAGGGTACCAAGCTCGCTGGCTGGCCCAGTTTGCTGGCCGTGCCCAAGCACATAGCCTGCTGCGAATCCAAAACCAAGCGTATTAGGGTGCCTGTCTTTCATAGGATCACTAGGTTGGAAAACACCTTTGAGATCATCAAGTCCAACCGTACCTGTCCAGTACTAAACCATCCCTGAGCACCTCATCTGCCCGCCTTTTAACTCCCTCCAGGGACGGGGACTCGACCACCTCCCTGGGCAGCCTCTGCCAGTGCCCGAGAACCCTTTTGGTGAAGAATTTTTTCCTAATATCCAATCTAAACCTCCCCTGGCACAACTTCAGGCCATTTCCTCTCATCCTATTGCTTTTTACTTGGTTGAAGAGGCTAGTGCCGACCTCGCTGCGTTCTCCTTTCAGGGAGTTGTAGACAGTGATGAGGTCTCCCCTCAGCCTCGTTTTCTCCAGCCTAAACCACCCCAGGTCCCTCAGCCACTCCTTATAAGACTTGTTCTCCAGCCTCTTCACCAGCTTTGTTGCTCTTCTCTGGATGCGCTCCAGCCCCTCAAAGTCCTTCCTGTAATGAGGGGCCCAAAACATCTCCAGTCTTTCCCTGGAGATGTAAGCAAATGTTTACAGCTTTGAAATGTGAAAGGTTAAGAGCAGTTGGTTATCATAGCTCTGCCTTCTCCACAGACCCCATCTCCAAGCCCTTAAATCTCTTTTGAATACTAACCTGAGAGATCCATTTTCTTCAAGGTATTGTAGTGCTAGGTTTCCACTGGTGGCACTGGGTGGTTGTTGCCTGAATGCTTTGGAAAAGTTTTTTAAGGAGGTCTTTCCCTGCCCTTAAAGACATGGATAGGACGAGAGGAAATGGCCTCAAGTTGCGCCAGGGTAGGTTTAGATTAGATATGAAGAAAAGTTTTCTTATCAAAAGAGTGGCAAAGCCCTGGCAGAGGCTGCCCAGGGCAGTGGTGGAGTCTTCATCCCTGGAGGGGTTCAAAAAATATGTAGATATGGCACTTCAGGACATGCTTTAGTAGGCATGGTGGTGGTGTGTTGATGGTTGGAATGGATGATCCTAGAAGTCTTTTCCAATCTTAATGATTCTATGATTCTAAGAGGAAAGTGATGAGAAGGATGGGGAGCCATGACATCAGCCCCACTCGGAGAGCCGCTGGGTACCCATACATGGAGGAATGTTTGTGCTTCTGGTTGCTGGGAGAGATGCTCTCCATGCCTGCCAACGCTTCCTCCTCGTTTCTACCCTGCCCTGGCACCTCCTTACCTCCAAGTGGGCGATAAAGGATCAACGAGTGATCCCATCCACTAGCAGCCCTCAATCACAGCTTACCTTCCTAGCAATCATCACCGTCATCATCGCTGTTGTCTCAAGAAGGGGAGAGAGAACAGGTATAACCCTGACCTTGTGCTTTAAAAATGTTATTGTTTTCTGCCAATTGTTAGCTGGTTGTGCTGGTACTTGAGTTAAGAGAAGAGAGAAACAAGCTGGAAATACACTGAGAAATAGCTGTGCTAAACCACTTCTATCCTGAGCTAAAGGACTCTGGTGCCTGGATAATTAAGGAGCCCAACAACCGCCCTACGCGCTGGGTTATTGTGTTTCTGCCTCAGGTGCTCTTCTGCATTTTCAAAGTGCACAGGAATGGATCAAACAGGATTTACTCCTTTCTGCAAGGGCTGGCTGACAAGCTGGGATTATGCTCTGTGAAAGCATCTGATGAGGAATGAAATGAGACATTGCAAAAAAACTCTCTTTAGAAATCACAGTGAAGGTAGGGAAGCAGCAAACAAGGATGTCGTCTTGGTTTCGTGGCCGGGTGGCTCCTTGGGTGGCGTGGGTTTGGGAATGGTGACCGTGCTCCCACCTTTTCGGGCTGGCTGGGATGTTGCGTGAAGGAACATTGGGGTTTTGGTTGTGCTTGATTTTGAGAGAGGGCTCAAACATGAATTTCCCAGAAGGGTTCCTAACTTGCTAAGTGGGTTTGTGCCTTCTCCTGTAACGTTCCTTCCATGACTTTCTGCCTCATTGAGACCTTCTCTAATGCATATTGAGTCCGATAAAGCAATTGGTGGGCCGAAGACAGAGCTCCAGGGCAAGCTCTTATCCTAATAAGATGTGCTGAACTCCCAGGGGGAGATGCCGCAACTGGAAGGGACATTTCTACCTAATGTTTAATCTGAATCTTCCCCCTTCCGATTTAAAGCTATTCCCCCTCATCCTATCACTCCATACCCTTGTAAAAAGCTTTCCTGGAGCCCCTTTCAGTGCTGGAAGCTGCTCTGAGGTCTCCCCAGAGCCTTTTCTTCTCCAGACTGAACAACCCCAACTCTCTCAGCCTGTATGGGAGGTGCTCCAGCAGTCAGATCATCTCCGTGGCCTCCTCCGGAGCCATTGCAATAGTTCCATCTCCTTCTTATGTTGGGGATTCCAGAACCAGACACAGGATTCCAGGTGAGGTCTCACCAGAGCAGAGGGGCAGAATCCCCTCCCTCCCTGCTGGCCACACTGCTTTGGATGCACCCCAGGATATGGTTGGTTTCTGGGCTGCAAGTGCTCATTGCCGGCTCATGTCGAGCTTCTCATCGATCAGTGCCCCAAGTCCTTCTTCTCAGGGCTGCTCTCAGTCCCTTTATCCCCCATCCTGTATTTAAACCATGGATTGCCCTGACCCAGGTGTAGGACCTTAATTGCTGAACAGGACTGGAGATGAGCATGGTGGGATGCAGTGTTAGGAGAAGACCTTGAAGGCAGTTGCACTGCATCCCTCCCGGCTGGGCTTTCCATGCCAGCGGAGGCTCTTGTGTGCTGTGTGTGCTGATGATGGTCTTTTGCAAGCAATTGTCGTTTTGGAGGCTTGACATCTCCATCAGGGGATTGTGTTTTCCCCTCTTCCTTTCTCTCCTTCATCCCCCACCCCTGTTTCTGGCCCCCCCGGTGTGGCGATGTCAGACGGCTGATGTGCCGCAAGCGGAGTCGAGCGGGCATACGTGCGTGGGGAGCACAGCCTCCAGGAGATAATTGACTTCGGAAGCGTTTCGTATGAGATCTGGGAAGAAAACAAGTGAAAAATATGTTATTTTACAACCTTGATACTCCTGACCTCATTGGAAATAAATATACACATAACAGCCTGAAGAAATCAAATGCTGCATTTAATGGAGAGGCAGGAATGGGGAACGCGAGGCTGTGGTGGCCTCGCACGGCTCTGCCGGGTACTACAAGGCTCTGCTGCCGAGCAGAGATGCTTGGAAGGATGTGCAAGGTGATGATTTATCCAAAAGCAGAAGGGAAGCAGCCCCCGTTTTCCCCATCTTCCTCCGCTGCTCAAGGCTTGGGTTTGATGTCAGCAGGCGATGCTGTTGGTGCTGGTGCGGAGGTGGAGGACATGGTCTGCTGTTGGGAGGACATGGTCTGTTGAAGGGCTTTGGAGGGTGCTTGACCCTCCCAAAGCAAAACTCCTCCAATATGCCGCCGTCTGCACCCCCAGAACATGAAGCATTGGCATCGACACCCTGCTGCACCCACCCCTTGATCCAGGTGGGTGTCGAGGGTGCTGGGGGTGATGCTGTGCCCCCCACCATGCTCCCACCAACCCCAGCCTCCCGCGGGGTCCAGGGCACCTTGGCTGCCCCTGCCTTCCCCAGGTCCCTCTCTGCCATCTGTGCCAGGGTCGTTAAAGGTGTGAATTAGTGCTTGTCGTGCGGTGCTACTTAAAGGTAATGAAGTTTACTTGGCTGGGTAAATTACCAGCTCTCTTTAAATGGCCTTTTTTTCCCCTTCATTGCTATGCAGATGTATGCTAATGCGATGGTCTCCAAACACAACTTTGATGACCTTCTAATTTTTATTTATTTATTTACTTGATGGAGCAGTTTCGCCTGGCGGTATAATTTAATTAGCATCCCCCTTTCTAGGAGCTGGCCCGGCAGGCGGGGGAGAGGGGATGGGACTGCGAAGGGGCAAAGGAGATGGGGGGCTCCCCAAGCTGGGGGTCTGGCAGCTCTGGACCCCACAGGAGTGTATTTGAGGAGCAACTGTGCACCGGTGAGGTTTATGGCATTGAGCGGGGTGAATCTTGCACTTCTGGGGTTGTGCAAAAGGAAGGTGCTGAAAATAAGCTTAATTAGGGAAAATATTTGTGTCTAGGCTGGATGGGGGTAGTGCAGGGAGCATCTCCTGCAGAGAGAGAGAGATGCTGCCAGCACCCCCTGCCCGGGTGGCCACTGTCAGTTCATTCCGTTGGTGTGCAGAGCAGCTTGGGGGACAGGGCCAGCTGCAGGGACGGGGACCACGAATGAAGCGGTATCGTTGCCTCCTCCTGCAAAGTGTCTGCCTTGCTGTAATGAATCACAGCCCAGGAGGAGCCCCTGCGACATCTCCGGTGATATATCTGGAATTTCTCTCCTGCAAGGGAACGTGTGGCACAGCAGTAATCAGGGGTTGTCTTGGGAAATCAGGTGCTTGGACATGCAGACAGTGACCAAGCGCCCACGGAGAAGGGGCAGCTCCCTAAATCCCCTTCTCCTGCTGGATGTCTCCTTGTTTTCCCCCATCAGTCTCACGATACTTTGCTGTTTCCCATTCCCCAAAGCCCTGCAGTCCTCTCCCACCTGCAGAGCATCCCTCCTCCTCTCCTCCATCCCTGTTCCTGTGCATGAGCGCTGCCGGTGCCCGGGGGCACCCAGACACCCAGCTGCTGGGTACCTATAAGTGTTTACATTTGTTTATCACAAAGACGCCCCTGAGATTTCCCAGCTCATCTGCAAGCGGGGCAGGAGAGCTTAGAGTGGAAACCCAGGACAGGCATTTGTCTGCAAAACATCCCCAGAACCAGCGCTCGGCTGCGTCCTCTGCTCATAGGTGAAGGGTGTGGGGCTGTGGGAAAGGTTGGGACCCCTCAGCTCCCTTTTTGGTGGCTTCAGAGCAGGACTGGGCATTGTCAGATGTCCTCTCCTCCCCGCAAAGCCCCACGGTTCGCTTGAGGTGGTCAATGTTATAACCATCACTCCCTGAGCCTGGCCTAGGGAGAATAATAATAATAATATTAATAACACCAATGATGCGCTGGCAGCAGGATTGCAGCCTCTCCTGCCCATTCGTTCCGCCTGGTTAGAAACTAATGTGAAACCCAGGGGAGGGGACTGCAGCTTCAAGGGCCCTGGCTGGCTGGAGCCTCCCACCACCATCCTCTGCCCTCGCAGATCCGAAATGAGCCCAGGCAGGGAGCCAAGCAGCTTCCGTGCATGCAGATATGTCTTGCAGGTGGCTGAGATGTCATTTGTGGCCAAGGAAAAGCCCCAAAGCCTGTGAGAGGTGAGAAACATTGCTTCTGTGCCTCGTGTGGGCTCAAAGTGTGATGTCCATGGAGCGTAGAGCCATGGGGCCGAGTCTGGGGTGTTCATCGTTGTCTGTGTGGACCTACTGAAGTTCTCCAGCTCCAAAGAGCATGAGCTACCCCAGCCTTTCTTGCTAGATGCTGCTCATCCTCTGCCCAGTAAACGCAAGCAGCACTGTGCCGGGCGTGGGGAGAACACAAGAGAGGAGGCTGCACGCCGCTCCTGAGCCTCTCGTCTCCCTGTTTCGAGAAACACAAGACCATTTTGATAAGCATCTGGTCCGCTTCCAGCCCTGGGCTGGGCCAGAGCTGGGATACTGGCAACAAGGAGGTAGTTCAAACTTTTATTGGCGTATTCATGTCCTCCGATTGACTGATAAACTGGCTTCTCATTATGTTTTTGTGTTCTACTCCTCTTTTTAATTAGCCTAAGGGCCTCATTAGCAGCAGCAGCAATGTCTCTGTGATCAGCCTTGCCTGGCATCCAACCTGCGTGGTGTCACACAGGCTCTGCGCAGAGGGGTCACCTGCGAATGGGGCAGAGCCGCTGCCAAAAGCCGTTCTCTTCCTCCCCAGACCACTGTGCCCGAGGAAGTGGGGCATAGGGACACTCCTGGAGGTGGATGAGGAGTGGTAGCATTGGCTTCGTGATGTGATGCTGCAAAAATAGAGGGTTCAGGTGTCAAAATGCTGCCCAGAGGTTTTGGGTCCCTCTGCTTTGCTCTTCTCCTGTTTCTTATGGGGTGGCTGGTTTATGCCTCAGTTTCCCTGCCATTGTACTGAGCCCCTTTCCCTCTTCCTGCCCTCAGGTAAGGAGAAGGTCCCTCTGGCAGGGTGGTAAAAGGCTGGAAGTTGCTCCCAGCCCAGGGAATGAGGATCTTGATGTCTGCATCCAACTTTGCTGGAGGAAGCCAAAACCTCCGGCGCTGTGTAGCAGCCAGGCAAGGCATTGCTCCGGCAGCCAGCTGGTGCCCCCTTGCTCTGCCTGTGCCATCAGGCAGCCAATTAGCAAGAAATTAATATTGTGATTAGCAAATATTATGATTTTCTATCTGAATCGGTAATAAGCTGATTATTCACTCGTAAGCAGCCGCTGTCGGTAGATGCCGCTGCCTTTCCCGCGCTGTGCTGGTATAGGGCAGCATCCCGGGTCTCATCCTGCCTAGGATGTGGGGAAGCCACCCCGTAGCTTGCTGGGCTCTAGAGAGAGCTGTGCGGAGCAGAGTGCATCCGAGTGCTCCATCCCTGCCAGGGCAGTGCCCGGAGGGGAGTGGGCAGCCCCTGCCCACCCCGCAACGCTTGCAGGGAGGAGCAGGGTTTGCTGCAGGAGCATGCAGGGCTGCAGCTTGTCAGCAGATGGCAATCCCCTCCTGCAGCACTGCAGAACAGGCTGGTGGCACTGTGGGAACCACAGGGGCTGCTGGAGACCACCCTTTCCAGGCAGCCCCGGTGCTGCCAGCAACGGGTGCAGCAGCTGAGCATCCTGCAGGGCTTTGTTCCAGAGAGAAATGGGCTCTGATGCATTATTTTCTGGCTTACGTGGTTCCTGCTGCAGCTCTGCATGGGGTTAAGGCTGTGCTTTCCTGTTTGCTTAGAAGCATCTGCTCTGCCCCTCCTCGGACTGGGTTGTGAGATGCGCTTGCTGGGTTTTCCGTATCAATTCATAGAGTCGTAGCATCGTTTGGTTGGAAAAGACCTTAGAGATTATCAAGTTCAGCTGTATCTGCCCACTGCTAAACCATCTCTGAGCACCTCCTCTACCCATCCTTTAAATCCTTCAGGGATGAGGACTCCACCACCTCCCTGGGCAGCCTCTGCCAGTGCCTGAGAACCCTTTCAGGGAAGGAGTTTTCCCTTATATCCAACCTAAACTTCCCCTGGTGCAACCTGAGGCCATTTCCTCTCATCCTATAACTTCTTACTTGGTTGAAGAGACCAGCACCCACCTCTCTACACCCCCCTTTCACGAAGTAACTTTTCTGTGCTCATCTGTGACTGCCCAGTTCTCTTTTCCGCATCCACGTGCAAAAAAATATTCCTTGAAAATAGATCAAATGTGAGCATTTATAGCCATCTCCTGCTCTGGTGCTCCAGGTGTGCAGGGACCAGGTCTGAACCACCTCAGGGTCTGTTTTCCACCCTGAGAAGTTCTGTAGATGAGAAATAATCCCTCTTTTTGCCTGTTTCTCGATGGAAAAGGGTGTGAGGTCGTTTTTTTCCTGGCTTCTCGGTGGAGAGCTGAGCACTAGATGGCGAAAACGAGCTGTGGAAAAGCCCTGTGGTCCTCACCCAGCCATCCTCACCCCTATCATCTCTGCTGAAGAAGTGGGGGGGTAAGAAATAAAAAGAGAGAAGTTGAGGGAGCACAATTTCTCCGAGTGTGGCTGCGATGTGGAGCTGCAACTCTTCCCTGACCTTGAACGTCCTCAATCCGGGACGCGATGCCTGTGGAGGTGGCTCAGCTTGGTCCTCCTGCTCTTCTCTCTCTGTGATGCCACCAGGCTGGTGGTTGGCAGCAAAGCCCCGCGGTCCCCGCTTGCGCAGGTGATGGGTGCAGGCTCTGATGGGGGCTCTGAGGCCGGACAGAACTCATTGCTGCAGTGGGAATTGCTACAGGGGAGTGGGAGTTGGGAGCAGCGATTGGCTGGTTGGAGAAGGTACGGGTGTCTTCTCCAGTGTTCATAAGATTTGAGGCTTAAACTCAGCGAGAGAAATGAAAGGCTTGGCAGGGGGGAAGAGGAGGAGAAAGTCCTGCAGTGGAGCTGGGTGTGGGCTTGTCCTGGGCTCCTGTAGCGCTCCGTGAGGGAAATCACTGCCTCTCTTTCGGGGATGTCCCTTCTCTGCCCGTCCCAGGGTGTCTCTGCTGTGGATCCCGGGGGGCTGCGGATGCCCCATCTCTGGAGGGGCTCAAGGCCAGGTTGGATGGGGTTTGGAGCCCCTGATCCAGTGGGAGGTGTCCCTGCCCATGGCAGAGGGTGGGACTGGATGAGCTTTGAGGTCCCTTCCAACCCAAACCATTCTAGGATTCTATGACCCTCCCTTTGCGTGCGTGTTGTTGCTCCTGCAAGCGACGCCTGATCTCTGCCCCTGTGCAAACACACTGAGCATCATCTCTCCATCTTCCTCCTCTCCCATCCGGAGCTCGTGTCACAGGGTTTTGGAGCTCCTGAGCCCAATGGGGGGCCTTGGCTGCATCTGAGGGCTCTCCCCTCCATTCCAGGGAGCTGCCTGTGCTGGGCAGAGCCCTTCGTGGCTCCCGCACGCCGTGGCAGAGCGGGCTCCCGCTGGTCAGCCATTTGTTTGCTTTCCTGCCATCAGGCTATGCCGAGCTGAAATTACTTTTCATCCGAGCAGCTTCACTGCACGTGTGTTTACGACCTGTGCCTAAGGCGTGTTCCCTCCCATCGAGAGTTGGCCGGGGCTCTTGCAGCTGCTTTTCCTCCCGATGCCAAGTCTATAAGGAGTTTGTTGCATGCTAAACCACGCCAATCCATCCCAGCAGGGAGCGGAGGCAGGAGCGCTGGCTCAGGGAGGGCCGTACAGGTGGCTGTTTGTCTGTCCGCACGTGTAGCCATCCTTCTTCGATAGTCTTGATGCTCTCATCTACTCAGGGGCCATGGAAAGAAAAAGGGTGAAGTTTAGAAAGAAATTCTTCATGCTGTGAGGGTGGGGAGGCCCTGAAAAGAGTTGTCCAGAGCAGTGGTGGCTGTCCCATCCCTGGAGATGTCCAAGGCCAGGTTGGATGGGGCTTGGAGCCCCTGATCCAGTGGGAGGTGTCCCTGCCCATGGCAGAGGGTGGATCTGGATGGGCTTTGAGGTCCCTTCCAACCCAAACCATTCTATGATTCTATGATGTCACTGCATGATGGGGAGTCAGAGGCATCCAAGGCTTTCTAGAGCTAATGTTGTCTCCGTGGCAAGAAGTTGGGCTGCTGCACGGCGACGTGGGTTCTAGGAGGGAGCAGAAATCAGAGCGGGTGCAGCGTCAGGAGCTGGGATGCATGGAAGTGGGCGGCACGATGGGAGAGGAGCTGTAGTGCTGCTGAGCAAACACTTCCTCTCTTTGAAGCATGTCCTTATCCAGGGAGTTTATTTTCTGCTGTTGGATTTGCCACGATCCGGAATTTAGAATTACAACTTTCTGTCTTTTTATTTAACTTAAAATTGCCTGGGTATTTTAAGGCAAATCTTGGATGTCAAGATTTAAACTACCCTAAAGGCTTAGGGGGTTGTAAAGTCATTAAACTCCTCTCGTGGACCACAACAGACCAGGTGACCTTCAGGGTTGGCGATGCTGCAGAGGTGACGCCGAGCAGCCCAGCAAAGAAAAAGCACCCAGATGGGGACATGGGGACTCTGATCCAGGCTGTGTTAGAGACACCAGCTCTGTAGTCACTGGCAAAAAAAGGAGATTAAGAAGGGGCTTCGTTGAGGGCTTACACATTTCTGAAGGGAATTGAGCGGATTGATGCCACGAGGCTTTTTGAGCTTGTGTCAGATTAAAGGAACAAGTGGGCATCAATTGAAGCCAGGATGCTGCAGAGCAGGACACTAAAGGAATTTAGGTGAATATACATATATTTAAAATATTTTCCTATGTGCTGTGATTAGTTAATCTAAATCATTGACTACCCAAGGCAGCAGTCAGAGTAATCAGTGCAAATGACTTTAAAATGAAGCCAAGCTGGTAATTAGGGATAACAAATGTCATGTCACGGAATCGGTTACTTGTTTCAATGGCGATGGAGCTTCACAAAGCCTGTCCGGACACCGTGTCCACCTGGGAAGTGGGGAGGAAGAGCAGGAGGTAACATTAGACTGCGCAGAGATGATGCTGTAAAGGATGTTGGGCTATGCAAACAGTGGGCTCTGTGGGGTGAAAACTCTCTGACTGCCTGTTTTGGGTCAGTTTATGGGTGTTAAGGGCACTTGGAGAGGAAGCGGAAGGCTGTGCACCCAGCTTGAGATTACCTGAGCCAGTCGACTGAAACACCAAGATGGCTTTTAGCTCGCCATCAGTATGCTTCAGAGTTAACATCTGTTGGTGTGCATGCCTGATAAGACATCGAACTTATTTGCAGCGCTCAGCACCAAATCTCCACCGTCTGTGCTGTAATTCAGAGCAAGTGCAGACCTTTTCTGAAGGAAGGGACAGGTTTTGCATGTTTGTGAAGTGCACAGCAGGGCCTTGGTTTCAGCTGTTATCTCTGGGGCTCAGTGGAACAATAACAATATCTGAAAGCATGGAGTTTGGTAATGACTATTTTTATAAAGTCTTTGAATTTTTTTTTATTTTTTTATTTTTATTTTGAAGTTGCTCCGCGAATAAATTGAACGCAGACAAAAAACCACAGCCAGCCCCCCTGGAAAGTGTCACCTTCACAGTGACGCCGACCGTGGCACTGACAAAATCGCCTGTCGGGGTGACACGCTGGCAGATGGCAACGTCCGCTGGGATGGAGCAAACGAACGACTCGAAATCCTGCAAAGAAAGAGTCACAATAACCCCTGATGCAGCCAGTGCTGAGAGCGAGGGCTCTGTGTGCTGGGAGAGATGGGCAAGGGATGCTGGCACAGGAGCATCCTTGCACCCTGCCAGCAGGTGTTTGCCCGATCTCCACCTTCGTGGCAAAGATAAAGCTAGAAGGAGCCTGGGGGTGCTTTTTCATCCTTTCCTTCCCCTTCTTTTTCTTCTTCTCCCCCCTACTCCTGCCTGTGACTCCAGCAGACATCTGTCTAATGAATGTGAAGGCATTTGTACCGGCCAAAGTGAAATGTATGAGGCTGATCGCCTTCATCTTATTACCGCTAATGGGAGCCCGCGTAGATAAATCCTCATGGATCCTGATGGAAACTTACCTTTAAATATCTGGCGTTCGGTGTGAAATATGGTAATGCTCAGTCTGGGGGAAGGGGGAGACGCACTGCTGCAAACCTCAGGGTTTGGTTTGCTCCTCTGGGAATTCTAAGAGGGTTTCTGGTGAGATGCACTCGCAGAGGAGGAGGCGGCAGCTCTGGGCGTGCTTTTTGGGAGATGAGGGTTCAGAAGTTGCCTTGGTGGGTGATCAGGGCTTGGGCACCCCTTGCCTTGACCCTGTGGGGGGTGGCATAGGGGTTGGTCACAGGCTTTTCAGCTCCCGGAGCGATTCCTGGATCAAAGCGGGGTAGCAGGGCAGGTGAAGCCACCATCTCACCCTCCCCACATCTCTGATCCCTCCTTGATGCTGGGCACGGATGGCAGCAAGACCATGCCCTCTGTGGACGGCAAAGGGGAAGGGAGATGCTCTTTCCCAGGACTGTCAGAGTTACATCCGATTTAGTAGTCATTTTCCCGCCCCCAATAAGCCCTGAAATCCTCAGCTAATTAGGTAGCAAGTGGCTATTAAGCACATGCCTAGGACTAAGGCATGATAAGGCAGTAATGGGTACTGTGCATTTTGACACGTGTACCCAGCCTTAGGTGGTAAACCTCAACCCAGGTGCTCTTTAAATAATCGATAGTTATTTATTAAACATGGAGCAGCTATCCAGCTCAATGTAAATTAAAAGCCTAACTGGGAGCTGAGCTTGGATTTAAAGTATGAAAGAGTTAGCAGCCTAGGACAGCACGCACTAGAATCCTAATGCCACTTGTCTTAACTCAGCCCCATCGCTGCACGCCTTCCCACATCGTGCCCAGCAGCCCAGAGGCATCGCAGGGCTGGAGGGCTCAGATGCCCATCCCTGTGGCCTCTCGGCTGTCCAGGGGCAGCTCCATGCCTTGGTCTCTGGAGCAGCGAGCCGCTGACAGGGCAGTAGCAGAGGGAAGTGAACCCTTGCCATTTAATTCCAATGAGCTCCTTGTTTGCTCTGTAAATATTAGACCATCGAAGGTTAAGGTTTTCCAAAGTTTCAGGCTGGCTTCTTTCCCTCTGCCAGCAATTTCAGTGTGTAAAAGCCCAAATTGGAGCTCTCCTGCTGCTGCTTCTTTGCACCAGAGCCCGTGCCTCCTCGCTGTGGGGCTTCTTGGGTGTGTAAGCCACGTGGAAGAGCCTCCAATCCCTTTGGGCTTTGCCCAGTGGGTGTTGCCCAATGACTTGCAGGAGCAATGGGGAAAAATACCCCAATTAGAATCATAGAATCATAGAATCACCAGGTTGGAAAGGATCCACTGGATCATCGAGTCCAACCATTCCTAACACTCCCTTAAACCATGTCCCTCAGCACTTCATCCACCCGTTCCTTAAACACCTCCAGGGAAGGCGACTCCACCCCCTCCCTGGGCAGCTGTTCCAGTGCCCGATGACTCTTTCCGTGAAGAATTTTTTTCTGATATCCAACCTGAACCTCCCCTGGCGGAGCTTCAGGCCATTCCCCCTTGTCCTGTCCCCTGTCCCTTGGGAGAAGAGCCCAGCTCCCTCCTCTCCACAACCTCCTTTCAGGTAGTTGTAGAGAGCAATAAGGTCTCCCCTCAGCCTCCTCTTCTCCAGGCTAAACAACCCCAGCTCTCTCAGCCGCTCCTCGTCAGACGTTCTCCAGCCCCTCACCAGCTTTGTTGCTCTTCTCTGGACACGTTCCAGAGCCTCAACATCCTTCTTGTGGTGAGGGGTCCAGAACTGAACACAGTACTCAAGGTGCGGTCTCACCAGTGCCGAGTACAGAGGGAGAATCCCCTCCCTGTTCCTGCTGGTCCCACCGTTTCTGATCCAAGCCAAGATGCCATTAGGGTGCAAATTGCATGTGTGAGGTCGATGACGAATGCTCAGGGCATGCAGTGTTGGTGTAAAGTTAATGCAACTTTCAGCATTGCCTTCTCATCCCATCTTAGAGATGCTCCTTTGTTTTAGATATGTTTTCTCCGAAGCGGGATGTCCTGCTGATGCTTGAAACAGATGCTTTCCAGCATCTGGGGACTTGCAAACAAACTTCTCCCCATGGAGCAGCTGTCTCCACTGCTTCCGTGGGGGCAGCCCTGGGCTGCGAGCTGCTTCCCAGCGAGTTGTCTGTTCCTAGGAGCTGCTCGCTGTGTGTCGATAACTTTGCTGTGATTGGTTCAGCATTCCTCTAGGAAAAAAAAAGGGCCTTAACTGCTGCTGTTTATCCCTCTTATTTTTTGTTCATTTTATGCAGCTTCAAATACAACCGACACTCACTCGGGTCCATTAATGGAAAATAAAGGTCAGGGCTGGAGGCATCGAGAGCTGCCATCCCCGGCTCCCACACGGTGTGTGGTGTGTGTGCGAGGGCTGCAATCTTTTCAATTTGCTTTCTGACCCCGTGGAAGCAATCGGGGCTGAATTGGCCCTGAGCACCAGTAGCAGCGCTGCCTCCGTGAGAGCGCCCGGAGATGAGAATAGGACCAGGCAGAGTGGCTCCTTGTCACTTCTTGCTCCAGGTGGGACTTTATACAGCCTTGTCTCATGGGATGAATAGTGCAGCTGAATTTAAGAGCCAATCCCAGCTCATGGCGTTGTTTCAGGGATTTGGGATGATGTTTGGCAAGCTGCTGCCCCAAAACCTCACTTGTTCCAAAATAACATTACAACCTTCATCTTAGAGGAAATCACAGAATCATGGAATGGTTTGGGTTGGAAGGGACCTCAAAGCCAATCCAATTCCAACCTCCTGCCATGGGCAGGGACACCTCCCACTGGATCAGGGGCTCTGATCCCCAACCAACTTGACCTTGAACACCTCCAGGGATGGGGCGGCCACCACTGCTCTGAGCAACCTCGGCCAGGGCCTCCCCACCCTCATCGCGAAGAATTTCTTCCTAATGTCTAATCTATATCTTTCCCCTTCCAATTTAAAGCCATTCCCTCTCAGCCTGTCACTACAGGCCTTTATAAAAAGTCCCTCCTTTCAGATTTGCTGATTGCAAGGACTAAACGAAGCTGAAGGTTACTTGCTGGTGATTTCAAAGTAGGTCCCTCCACTTCCCTGAGGCGTAGTAGGAGCTTTGATCGGCTGCAGTATCACTAGTGAGCAGCGTGAGTTGCCATTCTGCTGAGGCTCTTGGACTCCATGCCCTCCATCTCTGGGAAAGAAGGGTTAGAAACCTTTTATCAAGGTGTGGAGGGCTTGATGCCCTCGTTGGGTGTTTTCTATGGAGTCCGAGGGGATGAGGCTGTCTCATCCTCCTGGACTTATCCCATAGCGATGAGTTATTATGCAGCAATGCACTCTCATCCATTCACACATTGCTGGTGCTTTGGTGTGTAGAACCTATCTCTTCACAAAAAAATAGGGAACCCCGTATGTACCTTTTGGGATTTTCCCAGCCTGCACTGTTGTTTCTGTCACCTTATTCTTGGTTTTGCCCTTTGAGATTTGCTACTGGGCTCTTTGCAGGGCAGCTGCAGCAGGAGGTGCATGTGGAACTGGTTCTGCTCTCCTACTTAGCAGCCTCGGAGCTGTGTGCGGAGCCCGAAGCTCCATGAACTCTGCCGCCAGTGCTCCTACGCCTCGCTCTGCCTCTCGCATCTCATGCAGCTCTTTGCTTTATTACCGTTGATGTGTAAACCTGACCAAAGCGCAGACCTCTAATGGAAACAGTCAATAGCAGAGGGTTGGCAGGAGCTGGATGCCAGCAGGGTGGCGCAAACCAGCGTGGGCAGCAGACCCTTCCAGAGCTGGGGCTTTTCCCACCCCCACCGCCACCTGCCACCAGATAACTTCCTCAAAGCGGCCAAAAGGTGGGTTTGGGTCTTGCCTTTGTTTGTGGCTTTTCCTCCTGGCTTTCGCGATGTGTGAAGACAGCTCTTGCCTCTCTCTCGTGCATAGTTGCGGTGTGATGTCTCTATCTGGCAGTGGCTTGTGCTCAGCATCCTTCTCCAGCATGGCAACGCGTCTCTGACCAGCGCTCCCCCTGTTTCCCAGCTCTCTCAGTCACTTCGTGATGTTGCTACGTGACAAAGTCCTCCTTGCCACTGCCCTCAGGCTCTGCGTTACAGCTGTAACAGCGGAATGGGGGGAAAAGGAGCGTTGTTTTGAGGTCAGATACAAACTCCATCACGCTTCGTTCCTTCCAAGGCACCCATCGATGCTTCTCTGCGGTCAGGTTGCTTCTGCTTTCATGTGTCTCTCTGTTGCCTTCTCTCCCAGCTGCTCCTTGCAGGAGCTGTGATGACCACCCCTGCTGAGAAACCCAACTCCAAGGAGCATCTCCAGGTCCTTCCCGTGGGCGGCGAGCCCTGGGGCAGTAGGAAACGTGCTTTAGGACCAGGAGATCCTCTTGTTTGTATTTCAAAGCAGCGGTGAAGTGGGACTGGGATTTTTGCCAGAGTCTTGCTAGAGGGGAAGTTTTCTCTGGCTCAGTTCAGACGATGAAGGATTTCTTCCCCCATCCCTCCTCTGCTTTATTCCAATACCTTTTTAACAGGATCAGCTAAATAAGCACATAGAGTATACCAGTTCACAGGCCCCTAGAGGTGAAAAGCCACCGCACATTAAAGTAGTTTTTGTGATCTCCGAAGCAGCTGTGTTTTGCATGCTGACCCTGTTTTGCTGATCCTATTAAGGGGTATCGTGAAACACAGCACCTCGTGGCTATATGGGGTTTTTTTTGGCTTTCTGTTAGTAGGTTTGATTGGGTCATGTTCCATCTTGGTCGATCTCATGCCTCGCCTCAGCCCCTGACTAACCAGACCCCCAGACATGAGGACTCTCCTGGGCCTGGAAGGGGATTCCATTAACCTAGGACTGAATTCCCATAAGGTCCTTTGAGAAACCTCATCCTCCGCGTGTTGAAGGTCACGCTGTGCTCTTCTGTGGTGGCTGATGGTCTGTTTGGATGGAGCTGTGACAGCTCAGGGACCAGGCTGGCAATTGCTTATTTCAACTCAGCCCTACATGAGATGCAGATGCTTTGGGCAAGGACATGTGTCCTCCCCCCTTTACCAACTCTGCGAGTTCTAGGGGTGGTGTGGCTTCAGTACTGCTCCTCCCTGTGCATCTCCATCCCTCCCTTGTTTCCATTAAAGCCCTTGGCCCAGGGACTGTGCAGAGATTTTGGGTGTCAGCATGACCCAGTGATGAGAGTTGTGGACTTCTCTCCTCCCCCCTGTTTTTGCCATGCTGAAAAACCCAACTACTGATCTGAATATTTAAACCAGCCCTCTGCAAAGCCCTGGACCCAAGCACCCCCTGAGCCACCTGTCGGATCCAAAGGAGCCTGTCCAGGGACCCCTCTCATCCTAATGAATAAGGACAGTAATTAATGATCATCGTTATTTGTGTTGAGGACTATAAGTGCTGTCACTGCTGGCAATTACAAAGGCTGCTCCCGCTTTGTGCTGGCCAGAGGAAGAAGAGAAAGAGTGACCGTGATGCTCGGGGCTGACATCCACACCCAACGTGCCCCTCGGCATCACTTTGCCGAGCACGGGAGCAGCAGGTCCCGGTGGTGCTCCAGCCACCGCGCCCTCCTCCTCCTCCTGGTATCAATCAGCCCGGCAGAGCCCGCTTCCCCAGATGGGTCTCACTTTCTGTTCCATCTCATTTGACACTTCATCAACTGTAGACGGCAGAGAGACATGTCAGTTCCTGAGATCCATCCCCTACCTGCCAAAAGGCTTGAGCTCCTTGGCAAGAAATGTGATTAGTCTGGTTCGTGGCGGAGATTTCTCTCGGCGTTATCTTGAGGGAGGCAATCGCAGCCCCCATCCCATTTCCTTCCCCTTCCCCAGCCCAGCAAAGGCTCATTGCTTATTCTGGCCTGATGCAGAGGTGACACAGAGCACTCCGTGCTTGCTAAGCCGATTTGTGCGTACGCATCAGGACGCTGGTGCTGTTCTTCTACAAAGAGGCTGTGTGCCTGGTGCACGGTGCAGACAGGAAGGGCTGCACTCCTTATTCGCTGGGTTAAGCGCAAGCTGCTACCCGCTGTGCAAAAATACCAGCGGCATACGTGAGCTTGTGGTCAGAGAGGGGGGAAAAACCCTTCTCCTCCTCTATGAAAGTGCCCTGTGCATGGAGATCTCTCCTGGAAGCTTTAACACCTGCTCAGCGTGAAGGGAGAGGCTGGGCAGCAGAAGGCTGCGGCAGATGCAGCCGTACCACGCCAGCAGCCTTGCGACTTCCCATTTCATCCTTCCCCATTCCTTAGCAGCCAGGAAGATGCTGAGCCACCCCCTAAAGTCCCTTGAGATCCTGCTGCTCGTCCCTCTCTGTAGCTGCTCCTTGTCCCCCACTGCAGTGGGAAGGTCCCTCTGTATTTCTCTGCGTGTGCGTCTGTGTCCCATAAACAATAATGATGGGCATTATGTTTTGAGGACGTTTGAAGGGAGAACGTAAAACCTAATAGGTAAAAATATACTTCTCCGTGCAAGTTCCCTAGGAAAGTAAACACAGCCCAGCTTTAAACGTGGGTTTTGCAACTCCCCTTTCCACGGGGCTGGTGATCATGGGGGCTCAGCTTTCCCCTCCGGCGCTGGGGTGCGATCCCTGAGCCCCATTGCAGTCAGCTCAAACTAGGGGAAAGAGGTTGTCTCTGCAGTCGTTGGCAGGTGGAGAAGCTAAAGGAGGTGAGGATTTAAGAGCCTCGATTCCCCCCGTTGCGCACTGGGGCTGTGACTTGTGATAATGCCCCAAGGCACCGACTGTAATGCACGTAATAAATTAAAACCAAAAATGTGATTACTTTGTCGCTCAGAAGACAAATGCGTGTGCCTGGGGAGTAACAAAGCATGTTTGATTTGTTGTTGTTTTTACTATGTTTACTATTATTATAACTTATTCCAAATTATTCCAGTCTGAAACAGAAAGGAGGCTGGAGCTTGCAAACCTCCTTGGAGAAGTGGGTTTGGGGAAAGGACTTATAGGAGACAAATCCTATAAAGCTGAGGGATGTTGTAGGGAAAGGTTTCGATTATCTGGATGCTGGAGGGGTAATTGGGAAGGTCTGGGTAACTGAGGGAGTTGTATGGAGCTGGTGCGCATCAGCTGGACCATTTACATGAGCACAGTGCTGGCTGCTGGGGGGGAGATCCAGACAAAGGGAGGGTGCAGAACAAAGACGTATTAGGGACGGATGCATGACAATCAAGATAGATCAGAAAGAGTCATCGCTCCCCCTTTTGGGACAGAAAGCTGAGATGGAGCCTTTCTGGCTGCCTGCTCCCCCTAAGTAACCTTCAGCTCAGAGATGAGTCCTTGACTTTGAGTCAAGCTCGCTTCTCCATCCCTCCTGCTGAGCAGCATCACCCAGAGATGCACACGCTCCCAAGAACCTGCAAGGCACCCGTGGGGACAACTAAAGGAGGATCTGCTCTCATTTTCTCCCCATAGGAGCAGAAACCTCCAAAGAAAACTCCATCTCCCGTCATTTCTGACTAGGGAAAAAAAGAAATGGAGCCTCTAATACCCATCTCCACAGGAGTCTCTAATGCTAAAGAGCTTAGAGGGAACACTCATGACTTTGAGAAGAGTAAAAGCCTCCCTTGTCCCTTAAGCGGTGTCCGGCTCAGTGAGCCAATACGCTCTGATAACATGGCAGATGGGTATTTCTAGCATTTGTTTTGATGATGAAAGTGTACATTGTGCTCAAAGATGCCCCCAGGACACATTGTTCTCTGGATAAAGTGATGAAAATTAAAACTAAGTTTCCTAGGTCAAAAGGACGCTCATTAAACCATTCAGGCCTAAGAGGAAAAAAAGGAGGGGTATGGGGGGGAAATTCCCAGCTAGCAAAACCCGGTCCTTTCCTTAAAGAAAAGTGCTCTGATGGAGGAGAGTGGGATGTGGAATGTTTGTTGTTTGCCTGTGCTGGAAAAGCTGCCTTTGGATGATGATCTCAGTACCATGTACGTGGTCTTCTGTTAGGGAGCAGGTTTGGGGCTGGGATGCTGGAGGGACATAAAACTGGAGAAGAGAAGTGTCCGAGGACTGAAAGGGTTTCCAGTACTGAAAGGGGCTCCAGGAAAGCTGGGGAGGGGCTTTTAGCAAGGGCAGGAAGTGATAGGATGAGGGGTATGGCTTTACATTGGAAGGGAGAAGATTTAGATTGGACATGAGGAAGAAATCTTTCACCATGAGGGTGGGGAGGCCCTGGAAGAGGTTGCCCAGAGCAGTGGTGGCTGCCCCATCCCTGGAGGGGTTCCAGGCCAGGTTGGATGGGGTTTGGAGCCCCTGATCCAGCGGGAGGTGTCCCTGCTCATGGCAGGGGGTGGGACTGGATGGGCTTTGAGTTCCCTTCCAACCCAAACCATTCCATGATTCTATGAACTCTGGGGCAACTCTCGTTTTAGGGTTGCGTCCAGTGTCCTCGTGCCAGCCAGGGAAATGCAAAGCCGTGGGCTTTAATCTAGGGAGAATATATCAGAACTCAGTTTGCTGCTTCAACGGGCAGTGGGAAGCTGGGGAAGTGCTGGTCTGCGGAGGAAATGGTGGGAAAAGTATTGCAAGAATGGAATCACAAACTGTGCCACTGTAATGCTACAAGTTATGTGCAAAAAACCAACAAAAATAGCAGACAATTGGAGGAAAATGCTGATTTCTTTGGGTCTGGGTCCAAACAGGGAACATACATGCTCCCTCTGTGGTTGGTGTGCTTTTGTCCTGTGCTTTCTAACCCTCTTGCTGTTTAAAAACTAGCCAGGAGCCCCTAAGGAACTGAATGGAAGAACACCAAGCTGCAGAGATGGAAATGCCAATCAGTGGGAGCGAGGGGAAGAGAGGAGCAGCGTGGGGCCTCGGCAAATTGCAGGAAAAGTGACACAGTTATTCAGAGCCGCTCGGGGAGGGAGTTAGGTTTAGCAGTTAGACAGGAAAAGTGGTCTTGGATTCTTTTTATAACCACATTATTGAGACAGCATGGGCAAATTATTTCCCTTCTTTGTTGCCCCAGTTTCTCCAAGTTATTCAAAATGGGACTCATTTTTATCTGCTGCTTAACAGCGGTGTAAGTGAAGCTCGGTTTGGTCTTGCCAAGTGCTTTCGCTGCCCAAGAAAATTGATGCCACAGGAAGGCAGGGTATTTTTTTTGTACCAGATAGCAGAATAGCTGGCGCTTCAGGCGGCATGTTTCATAGAATCATGGAATGGTTTGGGTTGGAAGGGACCTCAAAGCCCATCCAGTTCCACCCCCTGCCATGGGCAGGGACACCTCCCACTGGATCAGGGGCTCCAAGCCCCATCCAACCTGGCCTGGAACCCCTCCAGGGATGGGGCAGCCACCACTGCTCTGGGCAACCTGGGCCAGGGCCTCCCCACCCTCACAGCAAAACATTTCTCCTTCAGATCTCATCTCCATCTCCCCTATTTCAGCTTCAAATTGTCCCTCCTCCTCATGTCCCTGCCCTCCCTGATCCAGAGCTCCTCCTCAGCTTTCCTGGAGCCCCTTTCAGCACTGGAAGCTGCTCTGAGGTCTCCCTTGAGCTTTCTCTTCTCCAGGTTGAACAACCCCAACTCTCTTAGCACGGTCATTACCCCCATTTAGGAATATGCAAATACCAGCCAGGCCGTTCATCAAGTAATCTGATTTCATTATTCACAATGTTGAAGAGATCAATTAAGAAGAAAAACAGTGTTTCGGAAATGACCTCTTCCCTCCCCCTCTTCCAGAAACAACCCGAAACCCACCATCCTCAGACTTATTTCTCTGTGTGTCTGGTTTAATGCGATAGAAACCACGCTGTATCTCCCTGACTGCTTTCCCCCCTTATTTGTTATTTGATTTGCCCTCCAGAGATCAGCAAAGAACATCAAACGTCATTTTAGCTCTACCCTCTAGATCAAGGGAGAAGATTAATAGGCGAGGGCTTTTATTGTGTGGGTATGTGCGTGTGCGTGCCGGGGTGTAGCACGCTCTCTTCTCCTTAAACATTCACTGCCTGGAATCGAATTTGGGACTCTCTGTCCCAATGCTGAACATCAAATTCCTCCACTCCTTCCAAAAACCCATTAGAAATATGAATCCCCCTTGGCGGCAAGAAATGTCCTGGGGCTACAGGCTTTTTCATCCTTTTCTCCGTCTTCCATCTCCCCCCTCCTATTTATTTATTTTTTTTTTGTCGTCATTAAATGCTTTCCTTTTGATCTGGAAATTAATTTCCAGATAAACTCAGAAATGCAGGAGCACGCACGGGCGCGCGCATCTGCAAGCAGGGACGGTTTGGTGGCACCAGCTGTAATTACACTGAGGATCAAGCCAACTTCTGCCACATCCATGAATCACAGCGAGCACCAAATGCAACGAGTGTTTGTAGGATTAAGCTGTTCTATGGAAAATATGTATCAGAAAGTATATATCTACATATGTACACTCAACGCCAAGTGGGGGTGGAACTGGATGGGCTTTGGTCCCTTCCAACCCAAACCATTCTCTGATTTTCTGATTGATTTTGTGTTTTTCTGCGTTCTGTGCAAGGTTTTTCCTTTGGGGAGTGGCCGGGCTTTTGTTTAGGAGCTTTACACCTTTATTGTGTGCAATATTTTCAGTGCATAGAGCCTGTTCCACCTGCTTCCAAAGGCAAACCTGTTTTCCTGACGCCCCAGCTGATTGGGAGTCCCGCTGTAATCCCAATTTTCCTTTTTGCTTTGAAGTAAGTCTCTGTTCAGGGTGTTTAAGCACAAAAGCTCAAAGAGGCAGATGCTGAGGGCTTAAAAAAAAACCAGCAGAAAAGAGTAAAAAAAGAAAATAGGAAAAAGGCTGCGAGTGTCTTTTTTTAATCGCTTTGTATTTTAAGGGCTGTTTTCACTTAATGAGAAATGCTGGGGGTCAGGGCAGCGCTTTGGACCAGTAGTGAGACCTGAGTGAGGGGAAGGCAGAAGAACTTGAGTTCATTGATGGAATACCTTAAGAGCAGGTTGTGCCTCAGTTTCCCCTCCTGGCAGCGTTTTGCCCATCTCTGGAGGTGTTGAAAGCCAGGTTGGATGTGGTTTGGAGCGACCTGATTCAGTGAAAGGTGTCCCTGCCCATGGCAAGGGGGTGGCTTTACAGAATCGTGGAATGGTTTTGATTGAAAAAAACCTTTAAGGTCATTGAGTCCAACTGTGGATACAGCCCTGCTAAGCCCACCACTAGACCATGTCCCTAAGTGCGACATCTACTTGTCTTTTCAACACCTCCAGGGATGGGGACTCCACCACCTCCCTGGGCAGCCTCTGCCAGTGCCTGAGAACCCTTTCAGGGAAGAAATTCCTCCAAATATCCAACCTAGATCTGCCCTGATGCATCTTGAGGGCATTTCCCCTCGTCCTGTCACTCACTGCCAGGGAGAAGAGACCAACCCCCACTTCACTACAACCTCCTTTCAGGTAGTTGGGGAGTGATGAGGTCTCCTCTGAGCCTCCTCAAGACTGAACACCTGCCGCTCCCCCAACCGCTCCTCATAACCCACGTGCTCTAAACCCTTCTGGGTCCTTCCAACCCAAACCATTCTATGATTCCATGATTCTATGATTCCTTTTTTTTTCTGCTGTCACCTGGGCTGGGCAGGGGTCGAGCGCCGGGGAAGGCTCTGAGCACTCAGCGCAGCCCTGGGTGATGCTGGGTGCACAGAGACATCAGGATGGGGGCTGCAATCCAGAGGTTTAAAAAAGAACAAATCCTCTCCACTTGACTTAAAGTGGATTTATTCATAATTCATGTATGTACTATTAAGGATTTGGGCTCTCAGAGTTGTTTTTTATTTTTTTTTTAAGATATATTACTTTTCTTTTTTTTAAAGGGAGCACGTGATGGGGAAAAAAAAGCAGCTAAGTTCACCTTTAAGGATTTATTATCGTTTCTCTAGAGCAGGTATTTACTGGGGGTATTTCTCCGAGGAAATGACTGTCGATTATAAAAAATAAAATAAAAGAATAAAGAAAATCCCCCCTCTCTCTCCTGAAGCCGGTAACCTTGCGGAGTGATGGATTGTCTTGCTGAAAGTGGAGTTAGGGAGAAATGGAGAAGGAGAGGAAGAAATGTAGATACCGGAGTATACTCCAGGGGGTCAGGAAAGGGATATGAATTATTAAGTATAATTAATAATTGAAATAATTAACAGCTGCAAGAGATTTTTGTCCATCCTCCATATAATAGGGGAGCAATGTTTAGTATCAAGCTGTAGTAACCACTAGTAATTTGATGTTAATTAATTCGTCGGCTCAGCATTCCGAGCATTTATGGGTGTTTTCTTTCCTTATAAATATATTAATAAGTTTAAGTAATTCTACAAAGTAATTTCGAAAATAATAAAATAAGAAAAAAAAAAAAGTCCTGGCAAATGGCAAGTCATTTATTTTCGATCAGTAATTAAAACAGCTCCCCCCCTCCCGTGCGTGTACATCAGAGGAGAACGCCTTTGTTCGGAGGAGCTTCTAATTTTTATTCTTCTTCCTCTGATTCGAATCGATAACGTTTGCTCTTTAGGGCCAGACCGCAGCACTCTCAGCATTGCAATTGTATTTTCTTTTCATCGTGGGCTTTCAGAGTTTGTTGATGGGTCTCCCAAAGACCAAAGATTTTCCTTCTCTTGACCCCACAGCTCTGACTCCTGTGCATAATTTTGGAGGGGCTGGAGAGAAGGCTCTGATAGAATCGTGGGATGGTTCGGGTTGGAAGGGACCTCAAAGCCCATCCAGTTCCACCCCTGCCACGGGCAGGGACACCTCCCACTGGATCAGGGGCTCCAAGCCCCATCCAACCTGGCCTGGAACCCCTCCAGGGATGGGGCAGCCACCACTGCTCTGGGCATCCTCGGTCAGGTCCTCCCCACCCTCAGATCTCATCTCCATCTCCCCTATTTCAGCTTCAAATTGTCCCTCCTCCTCATGTCGCTGCCCTCCCTGATCCAGAGCCCCTCCGCAGCTTTCCTGGAGCCCCTTTTCAGCACTGGAAGCTGCTCTAAGGTCTCGCCACAGCCTTCTCTTCTCCAAGCTGACCAACCCCAACTCTCTCAGCCTGTCCTTATCTGGGAGGTTCTCCAGCCCTTGGATCATCTCTGTGGAGACGTAGCTTAGCAATGGTGGCTTCTATGTAGGGCAGATAAATTTGTGGGTACTGGAGAGATGGGAGATGGCTGTGGTTGGGAGGAGCTGAACCCTTCTGAAAGCCCAGCTAGGAGGTAAATCCATCTAAAGGTCTACCGAGATGCAGATGGATGGGGTGTAGTGGGTTTTATTGCAAATCTGAGTGCTCTGCAACAGGGTTGGAGGTCCAACGTGCAAATGGATGCTGTGGTGCCTACAGCATGCGTGTGTCTGGGAAGGTGCCTCACTGCTCTGCTGACCTTCAGCTCCCTCTTTGATGGGGAGAGGACACCAAATGCCCCCATTTTGAACAGCGAAGGTGTCAGATACCCGTTCCCAGGTTCTGGTGCCTTGTTCTCATGTGCATCTTACAACAAAAGAAGTACCATGCATGATTTGGTGTGGTGGTAATGTTCATTGCAGGTGGCTCAGGAAGAGGTTGGTCTGGATGAAGTCCTCTAGGGTTGAACTCCCTTTGGGTTTGTCCAAACCTACAATATCTTGGGAAGACCGGGGAGCTTTCCTAGGGGTAAAAGCAAACCCCAGCAACGCTGAGCACATTATCCAAGTGATGGTTGTCTCCATAGGTGAGGCTTCGCTGGATCATATGCTGGTTTTAAGGACCTTCCCATGGGACCAAACTCTGCTGTACCTCACTGAGTAGAAGCAAAACTGGGAAGTGGGAGGGAAAGAGTGGAATAGGGAGAGTTTGATAACAGGAGATGGAAACAAGCAGTGATGCAGGGATTTTTTCTTTTCCCCCGGGCTGGGCTTGGGGGCATCGTGGCCTTTCTGAGTTTGTGTGGGGCTATGGATTAAAAAAGGTACATGACACAATGGATGTGACAGCAGAAAAGGAGTTTTCCGTGGGCTGAGAGCCCCAAATTCAGTGCCGGGACACACATTCCCTTTCAGAGCTGAGGCAGCAGAGCCTGTGCTCCCTGTGTCATGCTTTGCTTCCTGCCTGGGGAAACTGAGGCCACACCAACTCATGGGAGAGCAAGACTTGGGGCTCCAGGCAGCCTTATTTTGGCTTCGGCGTGGGATCTGGGAGCCTGGTGGGGTGGAATGCTTGGTGTCTGGGATGTGCACGGGCTGCAGTGGCAGGTGGAGGCTGCTGGACGGGAAATGGCATCACTGTCCTCAGGGAGCATCAGCCTCTTATCTGCAGGCAGCAGCGTTGGTGCCGCCCTTTGCAAAGCTCAGCACAAAACAGCGGAGCCGAGAAGGGACTGATTCCCATCCTTATCAGCAGATGGGGGTCAGATGTGTTTCTAGCTTGGCTGGTGGGAGAGGAGGCTGGAGGGCACTTGAGGTATCCAGGCTGGTTTTGTGTTGGGTAACAGGGACAATTTAGGTGCTGAGCTGGAGGGATGGAGGAGGGAAACTTGGACGATGGAGCAAAAGGGGTGCAATACTCTTTTTCCCCTTGCCTCAAACGCTGTGGGAGCTGCGAGGTACCCGGCAGCAGCGACCGACTCCGCTCCTGCCCCAGGGAGTGAAGAGGCATTAAAAGTTTGAAGTTAAACTGATGGAGCTCAGCTATAGCGGCAGAAATCTGTGCATTTCGCCCACTTAGGGATTTGCCCTATATTTAATTTTTTTTCCTGACTGCTTTAGTGACTCTGTAAACGTTGTGGAGTTTTGTGTATTTTTTTTTTCCCTTCCTGCTAGATGAAGTGGGTTTAGTTTTTATTGAATCAGTTTCCTCCGAGGATAGAGGTTGCGAGTGGATAAAACCTCTTTCAATCCCATAAAAATGCCGTCAGGGGATTCACTTAAATTTATTTAATCCTGTGCACTTTATCGCGGTCACTTCATCATGGCAGGTAAGTGGATGCTAATGGATCCCTTCTTTTTATGGTCTGCAGCCTCCTGGAATTAGATCCCCCAGCTGCAAATCTCTCATTTGTGGCTGGCATTTTATCTTCTTTCTTTTATTTGATTAGCAGAGGGGGAGCGAGAGGCAGGGCGCCTGTTGCAGGGTATTAAGGCCAGGAGAGCTCGTTACTCTAAGCTAGGCTGACCTTCTGGGTAGCACCAGCCAAAATTTCACCCAGAGGAGATGGCTGTGTGAATGTCAGGACAGGAAATTCTCCCTCCATCCCTCTCGTCCGAGCCCAGTGAGCCGGGGTGTCTCAGCCTATGGTTGTATGGCCAAAAAATAAGGAAAGCTTTTGCTCTTCTCTGCCTCAGCAAGGAGTCAGAGTTGATGTGAGTGTGGCCCTTTTGATGGCCCAGTTCACGCTCTTCCAGACCTGACAGGCCCCTTTCATTGAAACGCTGGATTTCTTTGTCACGAAACCATTTTCTTTTTTAAAGTTGAAGTGTTTGGATGTTTCAGGTGAAGGATGTTGAATTGCCTGCTCCATTAATGCTTTAAAATCTGGGAGATTTTTTTCCTTTGGTGTCACCATTCTGCTTTTCTTTTTGGTGAATCTGCTTTAGTATTTAGTTTCAGCTGCTAAATCTGAAGCCCTGGTCCTGTCTGACCTCTGAACTTCAGTCTGGGTTTATCTGCACGGGCTCAAGGCTGCAGGATGCTGCCTCTGTAGCTGGGTGGTCCAGGCTCCCCTGGGAGCTCCAACACCTTGCCTTAGAGTGAGCTGCATAGTAAATCCATTGGGATGCTCTTGAATCCTTTTCCACCAGGAAAACAGAGCAGTCCAGGTCCATATAGCTGTCCGTCATGCCAGTGACATGTACAGAGCTTGAGTGGAAATTTCAGACTGACTTGGAGAACTTAAAAGTGCAGTTTTTGTGCGTCGGGCATCACCATGTTATTCCCAGGGCAGCAAGAGGGACTTCTTCCCTTTGCTAATGCATCCCAGGACACTGTATGACAATGTCAGGCAGTAGGTGAATGCGTTGCGAGGTTTGATTGCTAGCAAAGCGTTAGCTGGGAGCTATAATGGAAGAGTTTCCTGATAGCAAATTGTCCTGCATGGTATAAAATCATAGAATCATGGAATGGTTTGGGTTGGAAGGGACCTCAAAGCCCATCCAGTTCCACCTCCTGCCATGGGAAGGGACACCTCCCACTGGATCAGGGGCTCCGAGCCCCATCCAACCTGGCCTGGAACCCCTCCAGGGATGGGGCAGCCACCACTGCTCTGGGCAACCTGGGCCAGGGCCTCCCCACCCTCACAGCAAAACATTTCTTCCTAAGATTCCATCTCCATCTCCCCTCTTTCAGCTCAAAACCATTCCTCCTCATCCTCTCTCTGCCCTCCCTATTCAAGAGCCCCTCCACAGCTTTCCTGGAGCCCCTTTCAGTACTGGAAGCTGCTCTAAGGTCTCCCCGGAGCCTTCTCTTCTCCAGGTTGAACAACCCCAACTCTCTCAACCTGTCCTCATCTGGGAGGTTCTCCAGCCCTTGGATCATCTCCGTTGCCTCCCCTGGACTCGCTCCAACAGATCCCTGCCCTTTCTGTGCTGAGGACTCCAGAACTGAATGCAAGGCTCCAGATGGGGTCTCATGAGAGCAGAGTAGAGGAGGAGAATCGCCTCCCTCGCCCTGCTGGTCACACTTCTGATGGAGCCCAGGGTATGATTGGCTTTCTGGACTCCCAGCGCACAGTGCCGGCTCACGTGGAGCTGCTCATCCACCAATTCCAGAGCGCTGAAAGGCAACATCAAGCAGTAGTTGAATGTGTGGCAAGGTCTTATCACTAGAAAAGTCTTAGGTGGGGGCTCTAATGGAAGAGTTTCCTGATAGAAAATTGTCCTGTACGGTGCCGGGCACCAAAATCAGTCTTAACTCCAGAAAGGAAAAAGCAAAGCAGCGGGTGGGGAAGATTAATCTAGCAAGACACTGGTCATTGGAACCATGGGAGGAGGAGTGGGGTGCACTGATCCCTGAGGGGATTTACAGCCTCTTGGAGAAGATCCCCCACGCTCCAGAGCATCCCTTGGCACGCGCTCCCCTCCCAGCGCCTCTCCAGGCAGGGGCAGCGGGTGTCAGTGTTAATGAAAAAACTAAATAACTCTCAAAACGCAAAGCCATCGGATGGAGAAACAGAGGCTGATCTTGAATTATTAAGAGGTCCGATCGCTGCTTGCTGAGAGAGAGAAGGGAAGGGAGGGGATATTGGTGTTTGGGAAGTCCAATTATTTCTGAACCACAGACAGTCTTATTAACTTGGGCAGAAAATTAATTAGTCTAATTAGAAAACCTCATTGGACTTGAGTGAGGAGTTACTGGGGGAGATGATAATGGTGGTAGAATTTGGGGAGTGACAACAGCCCTGGGAGGGAGGGGATAGAGGGAAACGCGAGCGATGGGGGAGCTGGTCAGATTAATGGGAGCAAAGGAAGCCCGAGAAGGGATGGAAGAGAGGCAGGAAGACTTTTTTTAGTCGTAATGGTCTGAATTTGGCAATTTTATATTTTAAAGAACATGACTATTCCTGTATGTGCACACATATATTTTTTTTTTATACATACACACCTACTTTTATATATATTATATAGAGGAGATTTATCGGAAGGTTTCTGTGGGTGGTTGTATTTATTTCTGATACGCCAGTCGATCAGCATGGGGTTTTGTTAGAGAAGTGCTGGGTGGGTAGGGTTTTTTTATCTTCACAGATTTATGAAGTCCTTAAAACATCTGTTCCGTCCTGATTCCACAGTCCTTTAGCAGCTCGGGGAGAGAGCGATGTTCCTCAGCGGGGCTGTCTGGCTGCGCATGGTTTGGATAAAGATGCATTCGCTGAGTGGTAATAGCAGTGATGGGAGAAGGGGAGAGGGAGGAGGATCCCTCCTTGGAAGGGATGGGGTGAAGAACATCCATCCCGGTGGCCCAGGTGTGATGTTGGTGGGGCAAGAGATGCTGTAGCACAGGGAGGAAAAGATCAGGATTTGGGATTGGGCTTTTTGAAGAAGTCCTGTAGGAGTTCAGTAAGAAATCAGCTTTGTACTCCTCTCCTCCTGTGAGCTGTTGGTTACAAAAGCGAGTGTGCTTTCACCGTGCACCACTTAGGCTGGAGATGAACACTTGATTCTTGACCTTTTTGACTTGAGAGAGATGGGAAAACACCAAGATCTAGCAGACAGTCTCCCCAGGCCATCATGAAAGCCAGCAGCCAACTTTCTAGTATTAAAATAGCTCCAAAAAATAAGATAGAACACAGATTTGGAACGCGTGCTACGTTGTTTGGGAGCTCAATCTGATTTTTGTGGTGCTGTTTTTTCAAGCTGAGCCAATGCGCAGGTGTAACATCCAACCTATCCAGAGTAGGGTATTGATAGCAGTATTTGCAGCTCAACTGCCTGCAAGTCTACCCCTACACAGCCCACACCGCATCCCCCAGCCACAGCCCGTGGCCAAAAGCAGCTCCCGCAGGCGATATTGGGGAGTTTTGCAGTCGCTGAGCCGACTCTCCAACCTCGCAGGCTGTGTGGCCCCTGGGTTTTCCCCAGTGCCTCCGCTCTGATGGCTTTTCTGCCTGTTACTGAAATAAGCTGTCAAGCTCAAGCTAATAATGAACCATAAGTCAGATTCTCTCTGGTAGGTTGCCCTGGGTGTCTATCACAATCTTTAGGGGTGACCCAATTATGATAATTGGCCAATCTTGCTACTGGTGTTCAGAAAGAGTTGCCAAACAAAGAAGGAGAAAGAAAAGCTCCCTGGAAATTCACAGAAAACCCAAATATAGCTTTTTATTCAGACCTCCTTTTGGCATGAGATGCCTTTAAGATTAATCTCTTCGGTCTTCCCTGCTCTGATACCTGGAGAGAACAGGGAAATAAACCCCCAAAAGCAGTGGAACACGTTGAATCACAGAATCGTTTGGTTGGAAAAGACCTTTGAGATCATCACGTCCAATAGTACCTGTCCACTACTAAACCATCCCTGAACACCTCATCCACCCATCTTTTAAACCCCTCCAGGGATGGAGACTCCACCACCTCCCTGGGCAGCCTTTGCCAGGGCCCGAGAACCCTTTCAGGGAAGAAATTTTTCCTGATATCCAATCTAAACCTCCCCTGGAGCAACTTGAAGCCATTTCCTCTCATCCTGTCACTTGTTACTTGGGAGAAGAGCCCAGCACCCACTTCACCACATCCTCCTTTCTCGGAGCTGCAGAGATCGATGAGGTCTCCCCTCAGCCTCCTCTTCTCCAGGCTAAACAGCCCCAGGTCGCTCAGCCTCTCCCAGAACCCCTGTTCTCCAGCCCCTTCCCCAGCTCCATTCCCTTCTCCAGATGTGCTCCAGCCCATCAATGTCCTTCTTGGAACGAGGGGCCCAAACTGAACTTGGGATTCGAGGTGCAGCCTCACCAGTGCTGAGTCCATGGGGACGATCCCTGCCCTGCTCCTGCTGGCCACCCCGTGGCTGATCCAAGCCACGATGCTGGTGGCCTTCTTGCCCACCTGGGCCACTTCTGGCTCACGTTCACCTGCTGTCGACCATAACCTTCAAGTCCTTCTCTGCCAGGCGGCTCTCCAGCCACTCTTCCCCAAGCCTGGAGCGTCGCATGGACTTGTTGTGCCCGAGGTGCAGAACCCAACGCTGAGCTTTGTTGGTCTGTTGGACTTTGTTTGGCTTTGTTGGTCTGTTGAACCCCATTCAGCCAGCGTCGGCCCATCGATCCAGCCTGCCCAGCTCCCTCTGCAGAGCCCTTCTTCCCTCGACACTTTCCATCCAGCTTAGTGTCATCTGCACTCGGGTGGCCTATCCGTCACCCTGTTCCCAGGATTGCTTGCGACTCAGGGATACAGACATTAGCTCAGCTTCGTGCCCGAGATGATGTGTTTAAAGAAACAGTTTCCCTCCCACTCAGTCATAAAATCTTGATTTTGCAAGAATATCTCAGATTATTCAGAGACAGACCCAGAGAGGCGGGGAAGAGGAGCAGTTTCTTTTCTGCCTGGCGGTGTATGACATGTGCCTTCAGTTAGTCAGGACAAGATGAAGAGAATAAAGACACTTGCAGCCCTGTCCTTGCTCCTTTCCACTCCCAACCACCCACCTTCTCTTTCCCCACACACCGGCCTTGTGTAGAGCACCGGTATTATTTCTCCATCAGAATAATAATAATACAGAGAGAACATACTGTTATGACTGCTGTGACCTCCTGCCCAGCGTGCTCTGCTGAGACGCTGCTGGAATTGAAACCCGGCACCGATCTTTTTAGTGAAGGATCGCTTCTGGCTAATCTATAATTTACAAAACACATTCAGATTCATTTTTTTTTTTTTGTGTGGGGCGTTTTGATATGATGCCATTTAACAATCAGAAAGGAAAGACGCACCTTTTAAAAGGTTGCTTCTGAATCCTCTTGCTCTTTGGGAGGGTGTATTGTTTTTCTTGCTGTTAACATCTGACCGGAGAAAGGAAAGTTCTTGCTCTCGCAGCTTTCTGGAGTGTTCCCCGCAGTGCTGGGGATGGAGCCTCATGTCACACCTACACCTTCAACATCTAAGCTGGCTGTGCTCGCTGCAACCCTTTGTGTGTTCCTGTTGTCTTTTCCCCCTCCCTCGACTTGCGATACGTGTTTAGAAGCAGGAAAATGATGCTTTTATTCCATCCTCTACTTTTGCACAGGAAAGCTGGGCAGGGAGAGTGGGAGAGGAGGCTCCTGGTGATGATCCAAGGGCTGGAGAACCTCCTGTATGAGGACAAGCTGAGAGAGTTGGGGGTGTTCAACCTCAGGAAGGCTCTGGGGAGACCTTAGAGCAGCTTCCAGTAATTAAAGTGGCTCCAGGAGAGCTGGGGAGGGGCTCTGGATCAGGGAGTGCAGGGACAGGAGGAGGGGGAAGGATTTTCAGCTGAAAGAGGGGAGAATGAGATGAGATCTTAGGGAGAAGTGTTTTGCTGTGAGGGTGGGGAGGCCCTGGCCCAGGTTGCCCAGAGCAGTGGTGGCTGCCCCATCCCTGGAGGGGTTCCAGGCCAGGTTGGATGGGGCTTGGAGCCCCTGATCCAGTGGGAGGTGTCCCTGCCCATGGCAGGGGGTGGGACTGGATGGGCTTTGAGGTTCCTTCCAACCCAAACCATTCTATCATTCTATAACCCCCAGGTGATTCTTGGACTTTCCAGCTGCATCATCACCTGGTACCTGGTGCAGCCTCTTAGATCTGGACCACAAACAAGCCCTTGCTGAGCAGGGGGTATAAAACTCCTGATATACCAAAAGCAAAGGAGTTTCTGTGGCTCAGCACAGAGGGCAGAGCCTTTTTGGGGGGGGGACCAAGGCTTGCTTCTCAGGTGGCAGTGCTTCTCCCAGGTGTTTTATTGCCTGCAGGCTCCTCTGCTCTTCCTTATGCTGTTTTATGGTGCCCCTTTCTGACTAATGCGAATCCCATCCGGCATATATTAGCAGGAAGGGCATCGTTAGCAGGAAGAGCAGCTCTGCGAGAAACCAACCATGAATCTTCTCAGGCTCTCAGGGCTCTGCGAATAGCGCAGGAGGGATTAAATATGTTCATCTTCACAGTCCAAAGGGAAAGGAAGAGGTTTCTCATCAGCCCCCAGCTGCAGCGTGTCCATGGTATGATGATGTAGCTATAATTAACCTTCTCCCTCACGGAGACTGAGCTGCTTTTCAATCGTCCGTGAGTTGTCCAGTGTGGAAAGGCAGCGTCTGGAGCAGGAAAAGCTTTGTATCTGCTGATAAATAGAGGCCGTGATCTCCAGCAACCAGGTACTTGAGTGCAAGGAGCGTCAGCAGACCTTGTGCTCATTTATATCAGCGCGCCAGCTGAAGAAGGTAGTGTTTTATGCCTGCCTTCATCCATGCAAATGGGGAATGCTGGCCCACTGGCAAGGAGATCTGTGCTCTTCCAGAGATATATGAGAAAGAACTTAACTTTTGTGACATTTCCATGCTGTCCCAAAGAGTTTGAGCTGTTATTTTTTAAAACCTAGAGAATAGAGGTGAAAAAACCCCACTTTCTGCCCCACAAAATACATTTGTTCGTGCAGCTGGGTGGGTGATCTTCCATCGGGTGGGTCACACGGAGAGGTGAACAAGGCTTTGCAGCTTGACGTATGCAGCTGATTGATGACAATCCATTCAGCTACCATGGGATAGATGGATGCAGCGGGCTGTTGATGCTAAAATATGGGGTGGGGTGCTCCGAACCCCTTGAGGAAGGTGGATTGTGGAGCGAAAAGGTGGTCTTCAAGGTGAGATGGATTGACATGCCACTGCTGGAGGCTGGCAGGACAGGACATTGGGCTCCATGGTCTTGGGGATGCTGTGATCCCAATCACTGGGTTAAAAGGCATCAAACTCAGCGCGATGTGTGAGGGGGAGTAAACCAGGCTCCTGGGAGGAGCACGTGAGTGAAGAGCATTAAACAGAACAAAACTGATAATGAATGCTGCTGCTATAGCACCTGTCACAACTGCTCAGGAGTTTAATACTGTGCAATTTCAGAAGAGAGAAACATCATTCTGCAATGATTTCTCTTTTTTTTTTTCCTTTTCTTTTTTTTTTTCCATATTCCATGCTCTCCATACTTATCTTCGGTTTTAGCCTACTTTATATTGCTTTTGTAAAGATGGGGATACTGAGGCAGCGTATTGCCCAGGCAGAGCTGGGGTGGGTTACTGCACCTTTGCTCCATCTCCTACCCCACACACCTATGAATCCTCGGGAAGGAACTGTGCAATCTTATTTTAAGAAGCCCACACAGCCATGACTTGCCGCACGGTTAGTATTTAGGTCAGCAAAGTCTAATTCCTTTTAATATCGTAACATTATCATTGTAATTGGAAATGTTTTCATTAGGCACTCGCGCTCGGGAGCCTGGCACGTGCCTGCAAAGGGGTTTTGTTTCTTGCTCAAGACTCCCAGCTGCTAAGCGATAGCAAGAAATACTTTGTTCCCCTTTCCCCCTCACCTCCCAAACCCAACTGCTCTTCCCTGGGAGAACCAACTGTGCATCATCCTTCGCAGAGTCCTACAGCCCCACGCATTGACTAATAATGGAGTACTTTAACATACAATGGTTTGAGTTGGAAGGGACCTCAAAGCCCATCCAGTTCCACCCCCTGCCATGGTCAGGGACACCTCCCACTGGATCAGGGGCTCCAAGCCCCATCCAACCTGGCCTGGAACCCCTCCAGGGATGGGGCAGCCACCACTGCTCTGGGCAACCTGGGCCAGGGCCTCCCCACCCTCACAGCAAAACATTTCTTCCCAAGATCTCATCTCAATCTCCTCTCTTTCAGCTGAAAACCGTTCTCCCTCATCCTGTCCCTGCCCTCCCTGATCCAGAGCCCCTCCCCAGCTGTCCTGGAGCCCTTTGAAGTACTGGAAGCTGCTCTAAGGAGTGGAAGATGCCCCATCATCACTCAGTCCCAATGCAATAGGGATTAATTCCTTTTTCTTTTGCACTACCTGCCTTCAAATGGGTCTCACACCAAAGGCTGAGAGAGAGCACCTGGGGAGCTGGGGATTTGCAGCAGCACCCTGCGAGCATCCGAGTAAGGGTGAGGAGAGCTGTAAGAGGTGTTGCTGGGCTGTCATTTTACTGTCGCCTTTCTGCTGTGCTTTAAATTCACCGGGAGAGCAAATTAGCTTTCTTTAAGAGAGTTATTATGTCTCAAAGTCAAGGCTCTGCTTCCCAAGAATAAAACAAAACTCTCTGGAGATCCAGTTTTAATACCACCTGCCTGGAAGTCCTGATAGGGGGCTTAATGCCGAAATGAATATTCATCCTTTGCAGTGGGAATTGTGATCCCGCTCCCTATCTTCGGGGGGATTACAGCCCTTTCCAAGAGGGATGGCATAGTGACAGCGTGATGGGGAGCCAGACGAAGGGCTGTCTGTCCCCAGGCATCCTTGTGACACAGCGAGCTGTAGTTCTGACTCTCAGGCAGGGCTGGTGAGGTGCTGACTTAGATTGGGACAGGGCAGAAAAAGTGATGCCTCGTTCCCTGTGCACTTGTGTCGTTCAAATCTGAAGACTCAGGGCTGAAAGATAACGCCCCACTGCTGCTTGCACTCATCCATCTGTCTGCAATGCCTTTACGAGCATCCCGGATGCATTGTGGCTTTGCAGCAGAAGTGACCGCCTTCAAATATCTGTGCTGGGCAGGAATTGATCCTCCAGCTGGAAACACTAGGGAGAAAACCTCAAGAACCAACTTCTGGAGAGCAGAGCTCCTTGCAGCTTCGATGTCCCTAGCTGGAGCTGGAGAAGACTCCAGTCCCTCGCGCAGCCCACAGGCAGTGGCTGGGCTTCGTTATGCCTTGTTTAAATAACCTTTTGTTTCTACAGCAGCTAATCTCTCCAATTCCCCTAAGATGTTACCGCTTGGCAATATTTGCTGGGGATAATTGGGATGGTGCTGGGATACGGGGCATCTCCCACCCCCTCGCCAGCGCTGGAGGATTTCGAGTGCAATTTTTGCTCGCACATCAAACGGCAGCTTTCCTCGCCAAAATCACAACCTGTGCAAACTCTGCCCTAATCAAATCTATCAAGGCCCAATTTAGGAGCCTAGCTGCTGTCTGTTTATCAGGGAAATGGACTTGAAATTGGCCCTTTTAATGGAAACCCAGCTCTCGCACAAGTGTTTGAATTAATGGCAGCGCCTGCTGCGAGCCGGCAAGTTGGGCATTTGATTCCAGTTACAGGAAATTGCCATAATTTCTGCTCTGCGCTCCTCTCAAGTGACACTGAGCATCTATCTTTTTTCTTTATTCCTTTATTTATTTATTTTGGGAGGAGAGGATGGCATTGTATGTGGGCGCTTTTCCCCACCTGAAGCAATTGAAGGGTTGTCTTGTTATCATGGCAACCCCTGCCTAGCAGCAGACCTTTTGTGTCATGAAAAGTTGAGAGGGAAGGGAGGTTTGAAGGAAGAAAAGGATGCAAATCATAGACTCATAGAATGGGTTGGGTTGGAAGGGACCTTGAAGCCCATCCAGTTCCACCCTATGCCATGGGCAGGGACGCCTCCCACTGGATCAGGAGCTCCGAGCCCCATCCAACCTGGCCTGGAACCCCTCCAGGGATGGGGCAGCCACCACTGCTCTGGGCAACCTGGGCCAGGGCCTCCCCACCCTCACAGCAAAACATTTCTTCCTAAGATCTGATCTCAATCTCCACTCTTGCAGCTGAAAACCATTGCCCCTCATCCTGTCCCTGCCCGCCATGATCAAGAGTCCCTCCCCAACCCTCCTGGAGCCCTTTGAAGTGTTGGAAGCTCCTTGGACCCTTCTCCAGGCTGAGAAACCCCAACAAAGAAGATCTTAAGGGCTGGTTTCAGAAATAGAACTGTTGATGCATGGCTCTTGGGTACTGCCTGTAGCTGCTGTGCTTCTCCAGTATCAGCAAACCACAGGGAAGCCCAGGAGATGTCTGATCGCTGGGCTGGACCCCTGAGGAGTAATGTGGCCCTTGGGGTGCTGTCACCACAGAGCATCTCTGCCTCTGGTCCCTCAGAGCTGCCCTGCAAGTCAGCAGGAGTGGCTTCTCCTGGTAGAGCTCCTCATCCCACAGCAGGCAGGCATCTCCTTGGGTGACCTCCTGGAGAAGCAGCTTTCTCTCCTGCTCATCTTTGCTGAGGGAGACCAGCTTCTTAATTTAGATGCTTGAATACAAGTGTGCAAATACCCCATCTCGCGCTTCAGGTGTTGTGGGTCTGAACTATTTATTTTATCCACACGTGAAGGTCATCTTCATCCCCCTGGATGCTCAGTTGGGTTTGGTGCTCTATTTTTTCCCTCTTCCTCTCCTCCTTTCCTTCTGGCAAAGGTTATTTGGGGAGACTGAAGCACCAGGGGCCCAGAGCTCTGCTCCGAGCTGAAAGACAGGGGAAAATACTGAAACCAAGGGATGGGAAGATGAATGTGTGGGTGTTTTGCAAAGCGTTTAACACCGTCATGAGAAGCATCAGAGAAGGGTTGAGGAGTGGGTGAATGGTTTTGTCTTTGGAATGGGTTTGAACAGTGTAAAATAAACAGGGCCTGGAGTCACCCAAGCAGTGAGGACCCATGGCGAAAACTCCTTTGGGATGGGGATGTGCCACATGCTGGAAGTGATGCCTGCCCTAATGTTTGAGCGCTTGACTCAGTGGCCCTCGTGCTGATCTCTCACCATGTCCTGGTGATTCTCTGTGGGGAAAAGCAGAAGGAGGAGCTGAAACCTCTGGATGTGGGATGTGTCTTCGGGAGTTCAACAACAGCAATGCCAGAAGATAGAGGGGGTTCCCTCTATCAACCTCATCTGGTTGAAGATGTCTCTGCTAACTACAGGGGGTGGACTAGAAGACCTTCATCGTCCCTTCCAACCCAAACCATTCTACGATTCTACCCTGCATCCCTCGGAGCAGCGGTAGGAGGGCTGCTGGCTTGTTCCTTTTTGCCTTTGTATCTTTCGGTAGCAGGCTGTTATCTGAAAGACGCAGCTAAGATAAGTGACTTTCTTTCTCCACCCTTTCAAAGTTATTTATCTCTCTGTTTTTTTGCTTGTGTTTGGCATGGAACCTATTACTTTTAACCAGACCTTTCCCTAAGTCAATGCAATGCTTTAAATTTCCAGAGACAGCCAGCGAGCAGGGTGTGGACACTGGGAAAAATGACTTTCTGAGTATTTGAAGGGGATGAGAAGCTGTTGGCCTCCTCTTCTGTGTCCAGTTCTAGAATTCCCAATGTAAGAAGGATATGGAACTGTTGGAAGAGGTCCAGAGGAAGCCACGAAGATAGTCTGGGGGCTGGAGTACCTCTGCTATGGGGACAGGCTGAGAGAGTTGGGGTTGGTCAGCTTGGAGAGAGGGTTGTTCATCTGAGGAGACCTTAGAGCAGCTTCCAGTACTGAGAGGGGCTACAGGAAAGCTGGGGAGGGGCTCTGGATCAGGGAGTGAAGGGAGAGGATGAATGGAAATGGCTTTAAATCGGAAGGGGGAAGATTTAGATTAGACATCAGGAAGAAATTGTTCACGATGAGGGTGGGGAGGCCCTGGCCCAGGTTGCCCAGAGCAGTGGTGGCTGCCCCATCCCTGGCGGGGTTCCAGGCCAGGTTGGATGGGGCTTGGAGCCCCTGATCCAGTGGGAGGTGTCCCTGCCCATGGCAGGGGGTGGAACTGGATAGGCCCATGGAAGGGGTTTGGAACTGGTTTATCTTTGAGGTTCCTTCCAAACCAAACCATTCTATGATTCTTCAAGGAATGGAAGGGGTGTGGTGGGGATGGACCAAAGACACTGAAGCACTTGCTTGGGCTGTTTGTGTAGGAAAACTGGATGAGGGGCTCCTCTTTTCTACCTGAAGGAATATTGTTTTAGGAAGTGAAGGCAGGATGGCAGTATAGGATAGCAAGTCAAATATAAAGGAGAATTGCCTACAGGTGCACATTGTGAAATTAGTAAATAAGGCTTAAAAAAAGCATGACGTGCAGCTGCAATGATCCCAAATCGGCCAAGATGGTGCACACACTGGTGTGAGCTGCTGCCAGAGCCCTCAGGTCCCAGCAGCAGTGGCTCAGACCTTCAGAAGAGCCTCAGAAAGGAGGAAAGTGGAGCCTGATCCTGTTTTCTCCATAGAAAAGCAGGGAAAACCCCACCACTGTGGCTTCGGGGATGCCTTAAAGGAGTTGGCAGCTATGGGGGAAGAGGTGGTTAGGGGGTTGGGGCATCTGCTCGGCTTTTCTGCTGGTGTGTAAGTACGTGTGAGCTTTGTTGTGGCATGGAAATACCTCTTTTTGCTGGAATACTGTGCTCCTTCTTTAGTTTGGGGGTTCTGCCAGCAATTCTGCATGAAGTCTTCACCCTTGTGCATCTGTAAGGGTGTTTTGCACTGTTTTGCACCTCTAAACCCCATGTTTAAGAAGCAGTCGACGCTGGGGCTGAACGTCGCTGTGCACTTGGGAAGGGAGACCCAAGGGTATTGTTAATGCCTTGGAATCCATCGCCGGCAAACAGCCTAATTCGGGCCGTGCTCCCTAAGAGGAAGGTCGCAGCTATCTCTTTCTGCCCCCCTTTGCCACCCAGCGCCGTCCTGTGATCCCGACTGACCTTCTTAAAAGGGATCAAGCGGGTAAAATGAAGAGATGAAGAGTAGAAGGAGGAGTCAGGGAGGGGGGAGGAGGAGGAATGAAATTAGGAGAAGATATTAATAACCATGTTAAATATTTATCTGACCTCCTTTCACATGATCCTTTTTAATGGTGACCCAAAAAACTGATGTGCTAATATTCGCTCTGGCTCTCGTTTCTGCCTCGCTGTCGAAGGCTGTGGGTTTAAGCAGGAAAATAACTTCTTTCCTGCCCATCCTGGCAGGAGGAGTTGGGCTGAGGGAGAGATCGGGGTCCCAAAGGAGCCTGGATTAATAAGTGGCACTGCTGACGAAGGGGGTTGTGATAGGAGCAGATGTCCTTTGGGGAAAGGTAAATACAATTCAGCAATATGGGGTGACAGATTGGAGGGGTGGAATGAGTGAAAATATCTCATGGGAATCGTAGTGGGTTTGTCTCGCAGTCCCCAGCAGTCGCAGTCCCCAGCCTGTTTCTGTCTCGGGTCGGCTTCAAAGGTGGAACCTCCATTGAACCACATGAGCTCCTGAGTCTTCTGTGAGCCCCGAGGTACTCCATGTGTGTGGGCACTGCTTCTGGAGTGAGTCCAGAGCAGGCCACGGAGATTATCGAGGGCTCGAGCACCTCCTGTACGAGGACAGGCTGAGAGAGTTGGGGTTGTTCAGCCTGGAGAAGAGAAGGCTCCATGGAGACCTTAGAGCAGCTTCCAGCGCTGAGAGGGGCTCCAGGAAAGCTGGGGAGGGCTCTGGATCAGGGAATGCAGTAATACAACAAGCGGGAATGGTTTTGAACTGAAAGAGGGGAGATTGAGGTGGGATCTTAGGGAGAAATATTTTCTTGTGAGGGTGGGGAGGCCCTGGCCCAGGTTGCCCAGAGCAGTGGTGGCTGCCCCATCCCTGGAGGGGTTCCAGGCCAGGTTGGATGGGGCTTGGAGCCCCTGATCCAGTGGGAGGTGTCCTTGCCCATGGCAGGGGTTGGAACTGGATGGGCTTTCAGGTCCCTTCCAACCCAAACCATTCCATCATTAGGTGATTTTTTCACTTCAAACCCTCTCCTGCAGTGGGGAGTTCTTCAGGTCTCTCCTATCCAACTTCAAAAGACAAACAGTAACGTTTTTTTGGAAAGACAGCCTCTAATTAGTCATTTGCTGCAGACACAGATGTAGTTCTCCTGCCTCAATGCGGCCCATTCCCATCTGACCGAAGGATTTGTGAGTTTTGTTTAAATTTAATCTCTGTATTTTTCTTAAGCCGTCCTTTTCTTAGTGGCTTCAGGCGTTTTGCGCTATAGCTCGAGGAAACATCGCTACCTTTAAAACTCCGGCTCAGACATCAGGGGCCGGGGAGCATTAGCAGCTCAGTGAATTACAGATGAGGTACAAGTCATTAGCGAAGGTCTGTGAATTCCTGACCGGTTTTCCTTCTCCATGCCTGAAAGCGTATTGTGTTTGAGAAATGCGTGCTGTGGTCTGACCCGGAGCTGAAGATGAGAGTGGGAAAGTGCACCAGAGCTGCAGGGTTTCAGTCGTGGCTGTGGTTCAGTTCTCCGAGGTGGGGTGTGGGGGAAAAGCAGCACCAAGTTTGCGTTATTTGAATGCAGGGAGCTTTTTCCGATCACATATTTGCCGCTTTCTCATTTATCCCTTTGGTTTCCTTCTCCCATCAGCTCCTAAATTGCAGGGACATCAACTGTGCATCCACACTGGTCTATGTTTTCCATCAACTCATCAGCTTTCCTTTTGCTGCTGAAGTGCCTGCTGTGCTTTTTGTCTTGTTTTGGTGCCTCAAAGACTGTAAAAAGCCCCGAGAGCCGATGTGAAATCTCCTCCCATATGATAGTATTCCTTTTTAAAGGAAATGGAAATCATTAGAGGCCGGGCAGAGATTTTTCTAATCTCACCAACATCAGCCCCCTGGGATGACACCCTTTCAGTTGGCTTGACTTGGTCCTCTGAGGTGTAATTGGTGTTTTCAATTTAAGCAGCAGTTAAGCAACAGCGTCGCCTCTCGCTTGGCCTCAGTTTCCCCTTTGAGGAATGGAGTTGACGGCACTTACCCAGGTCTATAAAAGTTTTCTGATATCTAAATCTGGCGGGTCCCTTGCTTTGTCAGCCTGGAGAACCAGCAGGAATTTTAGCAGGGCAACAATACTGGGGGTGGGGGGTAGGAGGGTGGTTAAATAAATGGAATTGGGGATAAAGGGTGTTACTTGAGTTCCATGTCAGGGTACAGTGTACTACAAGATTGAATTTTCATAGAATCATAGGATGGTTTGGGTTGGAAGGGACCTTAAAGCCCATCCAGTTCCACCCCACTGCCATGGGCAGGAACACCTCCCACTGGATCAGGGGCTCCAAGCCCCATCCAACCTGGCCTGGAACCCCTCCAGGGATGGGGCAACCACCACTGCTCTGGGCAACCTGGGCCAGGGCCTCCCCACCCTCAGTGTGAAGAACTTCATCCTAATGTCTAATCTAAATCTTCCGCCTTCCAATTTAAAGCCATTCCCCCTCATCCTGTCATTCCATGTCCTTGTAGACCAAGTCCCTTTCCAGCTTTCCTGGAGCCCCTTTCAGCACTGGAAGCTGCTCTAAGGTCTCCCTGGAGCCTTCTCTTCTGCAGGCTGAACAACCCCAAACTCTCTCCACCTGTCCTCATAGCAGAGGTGCTCCAGCCCTCGGATCATCTCCGTTACCTCCTCTGGACCTGTTCCAACAGTTCCACGTCCTTCTTATGTTGAGGATTCCAGAACTGGACACGGGACTCCAAGTGGGGTCTCACAAGAGCAGAACAGAGGGGGACAATCCCCTCCCTCGCTCTGCTGAATGCCCGCTACAGGACTATACCTTTTACAATTAATTCCATTCATTTTTAGGGGGTAAAATCCTCATGTTTTTGCATTCCTGAGCTTACCCAGGATGGAGAATGCTGCTCAGAGTCTTTTGCAAAGTCCCTATCACCACCGCTGCCAGCAAAACACAAATGCGTTTAATCTTACTAAATGTAATCTTGTTGTAGAACAGGAAATTCTCCGCTGGTCAGAGAGGATATTAAGATGCCTGCTCTGAAAAGTGTTTGAAATTATCATCATTAATCTGGAAATGATTATTGCTTAGTTCAAGCTGACTTAACGTGAAAAATAAAGTTAACCTGAAGTGTATATGGTGAAAAGTAAATTGGATTTTTAAAAAGCTCTCGTTTCCCTAATGGAAGATAAGATTAATAGCACATCTCAGGGATTTAGAAAAAAAAGTACAGATTTCCTAAATTTAAACGCAACTGGTGTTTAAGATGTTCGTAAACCTCCCACTCGGGGAGATTTCTGTCTGAAAAAAGCCTTGTGGAAAATCAGATGTCCATAAGTTGTCTTAAGAGCACCCCAAATCGCTGATCACCCAGAAAATTACTGTGGTCACCTACCCACATCGTATACAAGGCACTATTGCAAGGTGTTGCGTGCAATTACTTGTGGTTCCTTTTTTTTGCAGCCACTGAGCTCATCACAATGTGGAAACATCAACATTCATAAGAGTCTCTTTTGTATCTCCGGTTCAGTGTGATGCAAGGCTGGACTGGTGGGGTTGCAGCCGGCACGCTCGGGCAAGGAGGTGGTGGGTGTAGATGTGTGAAACGGGCTGCAGACACTTGATTTTATAGCATCATAGATTGGTGTGCGTTGGAAGGGAACTTAAAACCCATCCAGTTCCACCCCCTGCCATGGGCAGGGAGATTTTCCACTGGATCAGGGGCTCCAAGCCCCATCCAACCTGGCCTGGAACCCCTCCAGGGATGGGGCAGCCACCACTGCTCTGGGCACCCTGGGCCAGGGCCTCCCCACCCTCACAGCAAAACATTTCTGCCTAAGATCTCATCTCAGTCTCCCCTGTTTCGGCTTAAAACCGTTCCCCCTCATCCTGTCCCTGCGCTCCCTGGTCCAGAGCCCCTCCTCAGCTTTCCTGGAGCCTCTTTCATTACTGGAAGCTGCTCTAAGGTCTCCTCAGACCCTTCTCTTCTCCAGGCTGAACAACCCCAACTCTCTCAGCTTATCCTCATCTTAAATTAATGGAAGAGGGGACCTGAGCGTCTCTGATGAGGAAAGACAAGTTGTCCGGGTGTGACTTCTAGCAGAGGTCTGCTAATGCAAAGTAGTTGGGAATCCCCACCTGTGGACCTGGGGCTTCATCCAGAACCTATCTCTGAAGGTTTCTGGCTTTAATACAGCCTCCCTCGCCATCGACCAGGTTTGGGTCGTGGATGTGTCCTCATGTCTGAGCTCGAGCTGTGTGTTGTCCACGCAATGGGAGCCGCAGTTGACTTCTCTTTTGGAGCTGAGCCAGCCCCTAGCAGATGGAGAAAACCACATGATGAAAAGGAGGGCTTTGGGAGGAAGGTTCTTTTCTTCCTTGTGTTTTCGAGGAGAGAGATTTGAGATAATTTCTGATATTCCCCTCTTGCTGTCAGCCCTGTCACAAGTTTGTTGCTGTGAACTCTCCCTGGTTTATTTTTCCTAGCTTTCTCTCCGATTTGGATCTGAAAGCTATCTCCTGCTGACACTGTTCTTCTCCGATAGCAGCACAGTAATAAATCCTGGGTTTCTTTTGCTTCCTTGATCCCTGTTGACGCTCCTGTCTTGTGTGGCCCTGATACCCATCTCTATGGGGCCGGCAAACTCTTGTGCCCCCACGTGCCCCAAAGCCTCTGTTTGCATTGATAGAAGGTTAATGCTGATGGGGTTTCACAACTTTTTGATTTATTGTCTTTCGGCATTCATCACTCTTTTCTTTAAATTAAAACTCCCTCCAGATGGGGTCTCTGACACAGATTTATTGATCTGCAATAAAACCTCCCTCATAACCTGTACAGCTGCCCATTCATCTTTCAGCGAAGGAGGGTTCATTTCTCTGTGGATGTCCCAAGAATGAAAGCCAGCGGCTAACTTTTTCCCCCTTCTGCCTCTCCCGTTTCCTCCACGATTTCCATGCCTTGTCTCAGGTCACTTACAAGGCTCTAGATGAGAACAACATCGTCTCTGAGCTGGCTCTTGTGCCTCTTCTATCTTCAGGTGCCCAGAAAGTGAGGTGGTGGCAGAAAGGCAAGCTGGAAAGGTCTTGAGTGATGGTACAAGCCAAAGGAGTCTCTTTTAGATGCTGCAAGTCCTAATGAGGCTTCCATCCCTGACCCTCCCATGGAAACACAGAGAGAGGGCGTAATGGCAATAAGTTGTAGCTTCTCTGGTGCAAAAAACAGCGATAATTAGACTCTGATGATTTGGCTGAAAGCTGCAATGATCTCCTTGTTTGTGACTTCTTGCATTCAGTTGTAGCCTTTTCACAAATTGCTCCGTTTCCTGACCTAGGAGGAACCCATCTGAACATCTCTGGTGACGATGTGATTTTCCTCACATCTGATGTGAATCACACCTTCCAAAATGGTTTCAGTCTTGGGCCAGAATTACCGGCAAGATCCGTTGTTCTGAGAAGCGTAGTTTTCTACTGACGGAAAAGCCAAGCATGTGTACGTGCTACAAAATATGATGTGGCAATATTGAGTTTCTGCCATTTCAGGCAGATTGATAAGTCCTGAGAACAGACACTGAAGTCTCGACTTGCCCAACTCAATTCTTCTTCCTGAGTTTCCCACTGTAGAAAGATGAAAATTAAGTAGAAGGCCAAAATTTCAGTAGCTTGAAGCCAACCCCTCTAACTTACATTTGTGGTTTGAAGCCTGGATTCTGATTTGATAGACCTGATACTTAACATCATCAGGAATCACACAGTGTCGCTCGCTCTTCAGGAAGCAAATGGGATTAGGGAAGGCTCAGTCGTTCTGACAATTGAGACAGGTTTTTTTTCCTTTAGGTGCCTCAAAGCATAATGCTGCATGAAGCAGGATTATGGTATGTCTGACCAAAGTCACTTGATGTGTTGAATGTACATAAAATGCCTACATCTGTAAGTCTGTCAGATGTTGGTTGTGTATGTGAAGGCTGATGTTGAGTATCTGGATCCACCTACATCTATCCAGGTCACAATGACTTCCAAAAATGTCTCTTCTGATGCTTTACCTAAACTCCAGATGTGGTCAGAGCTCCACTAGCGGCCACTCTGAAGGACGTGGGGGCAGGTGGAGCTGCAGGAGATACGCACATGCTGGCAGAGAGGCAAATGGATGGATGAGGTGGTCCAGAAGTGGTGGATGGGAAAGACCCAAGAACTGGGTAAGGGAGCAAGCATTGACCATGGATAACTCGGGAAGAGTGCCAGCCTGGGTGGAGACAATCAGAGGAGGATGGGTGAGCGTTGAGTCAGAAGGGGAGGCATCATCATTTATCACCATAATCAGAAAGCCTGGCTGAGAAGGTTTTAATCACTGTGCACGGAGCTGGAATGCAGAGCAAGTTTATGGTTTACCGTGAGCGGACTGACACAGCTGATTGATGTCAAATATGTCATGATGTATATTGTAAAGCCAGGAGATTTAATGGTGTAACTCCATGGTAGTCTTGGAAGTGAGGCGCTGCAGAGCAGGGAGTGATGGATGGGCTCATTTACATGTAAAATTGCCGATGGCATTGACAGCTCTGGTATGCAGAGGGAAGATAAGAGGGAGACAGTGAGATTCACTCTGACCCTGGTATTGAAATATTAAAATACAGCTGTAGGATCATCTGGACTTTGCAAACTGGATGCGTGTCTGTGTGTGTTTGAGCGTATATATACACTTGTGCTTACGGTTATAATTATATGCACAGCGCGCCTTGGCGAAGCAGACAGCTCCGTGTAGTGTTATCGACTCCTGGCTCAGGCAAGAAGAGTTTGTGCTACTCCTACATCCTCGGGGAGATGAACTCCCGGTGAATCCAGTTACTGCTTAGCTTCAGAGGAGCCTTGGTGCCGATGCTTCTGGGGGTAGCGTTGCAGAGCAGAGGCGGCTGAGTTCAGACTGACAACCGGGCTCGGAAATGCTCCAGGAAAGCACAAGCTGGTGGCCTGAGGCTCAGCACGTCCCATGGTGTAAGGCAGGGTTTCCAGCTCCAATGCACCATTAACCCAGATTTCAGCATCCTCTTGTCGCTGCTGCTACGTGTCAGGAGCAGGATTGGCGTAGAAATTGCCCTTGTAGCTCAGTATCTCCCTTTCTAATTTTGGTTGGCTTAAGGGGAGGAGGGCCGGGGGGAGAAAAAAGAAAAGAAAAAGGAAAATTTTGGCTGTTGAGGTGATGCAAACTGAATGTGGCAGAGCAGAGAGCCTAGCCTAAATAAACTGTCAAAGGATGTTTTGTTTTCATTATGCCTGCTGCAAGCCTTTAACATTCCTGGTTACGCTTTGGAACGTGATCCGTGCCTTATTTCTTCAGGATAATGTTGATAAGATTTGGTGAGCTGCTTGTAAAGAGCCTGGGGAAGGACGTGAAGAGGAGCAAACCTTTTGCTTCTGAAGGCAAATGCACCACCAGCAGAAAGCCTGGAAGGGGTGGAAGAGTCCAAGAGGGTGAAGACCCACAAAGACCACTCTACACCACATTAGTGGAGCATTGGGTCCACTTTTGGACACCACAGTATAAGAAGGATCTAAAGCAACTGGGGAGCATCCAGAGGAGGGCATGGAGGTGGTGAAGGGTTTAGAGGAGAAGCGTGTGAGGAAGAGCTTGGGTTGTTCAGCCTAGAGAAGAGAAGACTGAGGGGAGACCTCATTGCGGTCTGCAGCTTCCTCACAAGGGGTGAACGAGGACCAGGCACTGAGCTCTGGAGATGCACCAGGGGAGGTTGGGTTGGACATTAGGAGAAGGTTCTTCCCCCAGAGGGTGGTGGAGCACTGGAACAGCTCCCAGGGAAGTAGTCACAGCCTGACAATATTCCAGAAGCCTTTGGCCAACACCCTCAGCCCCACAGTGGGAATGTTGGGGTCGTCCTGTGCAAGGACAGGAGCTGAGTCTCTTCCAACTCTGGACAGTCTATGATTTTGTGATTCTGTGTTTCAAGTAGTTTTATCAGGATTTAGCTCTCTTGAAAACCTGTCCAGCTCCAAGCCTATCTGCTCCCTCAGCTTGGGCAGCCGACCTGTGTCTGGTGCAAATGACTCCTCTGAAGCTGATGGACTCATCCCTGGGCAAACTTATTCCTGTTATCTCTTGTAGAAACGTTGAGGGCTTAGAAGCAAGGGAAGAGGAAAATCTCTCTCTGCAGCTGCTCAGGCTGCGTCGGAGAAGGATCTGGGAGCAACCAGGGGAGCGGATGGGTGGAAGGGGGAGGTTTATGAGACACCCTTGCTCCCTAATGAGGGTTACTTGCTCAGCATTTACCTTCATCCAGTTGGTCTCTGTTGCCTCTGATCCCGTCCCTCATTCCAGCCTACTTGACCATCAGCGGAAGAGCCTAAATTGGGATGTTTTTCAGAGACAGGTTGACTAAGTACCAACTGAGCTGACCCTGATATAAATGCTTAAGAGGCTTTGCAGGGGATTAAGTGACTGTATTTTAATCTTGTGTTCTTCATGGGGCTGCGTTGCGGGTCCCAACACGCTGCCTGGGGCTGCAAGTTACTCTTTCTCCCTGTCCCTGGTCACTGATGCTCCCGGGACAGATGGAGCGAGTATTTCCAGGAATTAACTTGAATTGCTCTTTTCTTTTAATGAAAAGCCCAATATTAAAACCATCCTTGCGAAGGACATTTTATTTTATGAGCTGCTCTGTCGTCTTTGGAGACAACGTTTAAATTATAGAGCAGCCACATAGCTGAGCCATCGCTGGAGGCCAAAAGGTGCTCTGTTAGGGAGAGCAGTCATGAGGGGTGAATAGAAAAAGATTTAAACTTTTTAAGCTTCCAGAGCTCATTTTGGTTCTGATCCCAAGCCTTAGAAGACGGTGTGAATCCTATTTTCCATTAACTCTCCCAGGCTACGAAGGAGAGAGCCCTTTTCTGAGCAGAAATAGGGATTGCAACACCAGATCAATGTAGCGTCCTATCTCCAAAAGCTGCCGGTGGCAGGAAAAAAAAGTAATAGAGAGTTACGCTAGAGTAATAAATTTTATCTTGGAAGCTGTGATGGGGGCTGTGTAAACAATTATGCCAAACCAGTCCTTGCCCAGATGGGTTCCTGAGATAAAATAGATGGTCACCAGTATCTGAAATGTCATTGCCTGTGGGAGAACGCTAAGGGTCATCTCTGTCCCCATGTAGCCCCAAGAGTTAGAAAATGACAAAGGAATAAAGAAGTGTTGATGCTGGTTTGTTATTTTCTTGCAATTCCCCTGCCTGGCTCCTTGGATCCAGGGCAAGAGCTTTGCTGAAATCGCTGGAAGTGCCTCGTACAGCATCAGTCCTGAAAAATGGAGCCTTTACTTGGGAGAAGAGCCCAGAACGCACCTCACCACCACCTCCTTTCTGGGAGCTGCAGAGACCAGTGAGGTCTCCCCTCAGCCTCCTTTTCTCCAGGCTGAACAACCCCAGGTCCCTCAGCCGCTCCTCATAAGCTCCAGCCCCTTCCCAGCCTCGTTGCCCTCCTCTGGGCATTGCAGGGTCGCGTTTCAGCAGGTTGCATTGGAGATGTCATTATTTAACCATCCTTCAGGTGCTGCTGCCCTTCAGGAGCATCTGGAGAGAGGGAAGGGTGGCTTTCCCAAGCCTGCAGCAACCACCCCTAGGAAATGTCCCCACCGGGTCCCAATCCCCCCAGCTTCACGTCATCGCCCTCTTTGCCCTCTGCCACGTCCCAGTGGCCATCCCACCACCCCTTACCCATGAAGTTGAGGTTATTTTTTGTTTGTTTATTTTAATTATCATCTTTCTCCCTGGCTCGGCGCTCCCGCAAGGGAGACGGCGTCTGTGTTAATGGGATTATGCGTGCTGTTTGCTGATGTGTACGTGTTTGCCACTTCCTCTCCCTTTGAATTTCACCCAGATAATTGATTTCTGTCTCTTCCTTGGCACTTGCTTTTGCGGCACGGGGTGTTATTAAGTCCCTTTTTGTTTCATTGCTGAGCGACGGAGTCTTTACAAGGCAGTCCGAGCAAAAACAATTGTTGAATCTCTCGCTTTCCTTATTATCTAAGAGGGATTGTGGACAGCTTGAAGCCCTTGGAGAGGCATAATAACATCAGTGATGGCTTGGGAGCAAAGTGGCTCCTTTCTACCACAAGAGATTGGGTGGATTATCCAAGTCTCTTGCTGGTCATCTACCAGAATTGACTCCGGTTGTCTCCTCTTCATCCCTTTATCCCAAGATGCTGGGAGCCAATGGACTGACTCCTTCCCTGTTCTGCATGATTCGTGGCATGGACCCATCTTCAGCCATCCTTGGGCAGGAGGTCATGATGGAAGGTTGCTGATTCTCCTTCAGCTGGGACATGTTGATGTAGAGGGCCCAGCCTTCCCAGGAGAACAAGCCAGTTTCAAATGAATCCTTAGACAAAACTAACAAATAAAAGGAAAACTAAAGCATTTTGCAGAGCTTTAAAATATAATTGATTTTTTTTCTTCCCAAGGAAAACGAGTGATTTTCTGGCTCAAAATGAAAAATTGAGGCGTAGATGAATTTTTCTTGTAGTTAATAAGCAACATTGATGAAATTTTAAAGATCATGTTGACTTTGGCCCAATTTTTACTTGAGTTTAAATAATTCGAGAACTTTGTGAATTTTTAGGGCTTCTTCCTCCCCTCCTTCCCTTCACTGGAAAGGGCAAAATTTTCATAGAGCAGGAACAGTTATTTTCTGCCCAGCTTTTTTCAGAGTGCAGAGATTTGCAGAAGAACATCCTGTCTCATGTCACATGAATGCTTTGAGCACAGAGAAGCAATTAATTTGTTGATCTAAAAGAGGCTGTACCTTGAATACTGGGTTGGGTTTTGGGTTCCTCCATAAGAAGGACATTGAGGGGCTGGAGCACATCCACAGGAGGGGAACAGAGCTGGGGAAGGGGCTGGAGAACAGGGGTTATGAAGAGCAGCTGAAGGACCTGGGGTTGTTGAGGCTGGAGAAGAGGAGGCTGAGGGGAGACCTCATTGCTCTCCACAGCTCTTGGAAAGGAGGTTGGTCTGAGGTGGGTGTTGGTCTCTTCTAAGTGAGAAGTGGTAGGATGAGAGGAAATGGCCTCAAGTTGGGCCAGGGCAGGTTCAGATTGGACATTAGGGAAAATTTCTTTACTGATAGAGTGGTGAAACACTGGAAGAGGCTGCCCAGGGCGGTGGTGGAGTCAGCGTCCCTGGAGGGCTTCCAAAAACCGTGGAGCTGTGGCTCTTCAGGACATGGTTATGCAGGCACGGTGGGGTTGGGCTGACAATTGGACTAGATGAGCTTAGAGGACTTTTCCAACCTTAATGATTCAACTCGCCGGCAAACAAATACAAATGAATTTTACCTGGCTAGATTTCCCTTTACTCCAGTGTCTGGGCAGAAGTAGGATGTGCTCCCATAAAACACAGTGAGCTGGCTCCTCTCTCTGCCCTTCTGTCTCTTGGCTTTGTTTTGCTCTATTTGCATAATTTCTCAGCTTATTTTCTCTTCCTATTGTCTTTTCCCTTTCCCCCTGCTTTTCATTTATTTTCTCTCTTCTCGCTGCCTATTTTTGGTTTGATTTCTGCTGTTTTTTCCTCCTTCCCTCGCTAGCCTGGGATGTGGCTAGCATGAATGAGTGATTTCTAGAAGGAATAAAATTGTTTAAGTAGGGGAAGAAAAGCAACAACATTTTCTGCGCATCACTGTGTAAAATGTACAATAATAAAGCAGAACCACACTAAATGAATTATGGTAAAAAACGCAAATTACCAACATGTCAAATATTATTAGGGCTCCGATTTGTAGAAGGAATGTATGCATAGAAGAAGCTTGTCTTATTTTATTACATTTTTTGCCTGCTTCCTTTGTGAAGCAAATGCCAACCACTCGTAACAGCTGGTTTTGGTGCCTTGAATGAATAACTGATAAAAAGAAGAAAAGCAAGACTTGTTCCCCAGAACCATTTTTCATGATGTCAGGGTATCAAGGTAATGTGTTACTTCTTGCAGAAACTTCTGATGTGTTCCTGTACGGGAGTGAAAGTGTCATTTCCTTCGACGGGATTAATGATCACTTATTCCAGCAGAGAAGGGAGATGGAAAAGAATCAAAACTAAGAGGGCCAAGAACAAGAAGTTCTCTCTAGGAATTGATTTGCTGGCACGGACTGGCAAATCAAGGAAGGACTGCTTTAATGGAATCATAGAATCATAGGACAGTTTGGGTTGGAAGGGACCTTAAAGCCCATCCAGTTCCAGCCCCGCCTGTGATGGTCAGGGACACCTCCCACTGGATCAGGGGCTCCAAGCCCCATCCAACCTGGCCTGGAACCCCTCCAGGGATGGAGCAGCCACCACTGCTCTGGGCAACCTGGGCCAGGGCCTCCCCACTCTCATGGTGAAGAAATTCCTCCTTATGTCCAGTCTAAATCTGCCCCTCTCCAGTTTATACCCATTGCCCCTCGTTCTGTCACCACAAGGCTTTGTAAACAGCCCCTCTCCGGCTTTCTCGTAGCCTCTTCAGGTACTGGGAGGTCATTATAAGGTCTCCTCGGAGCCTTCTCTTCTCCAGGGTGAACAACCCCAACTCTCTCCGCCTGTTCTCGTATGGGACTTCCTGAGGGCTTCCTAAGGGACCAGATATCTTGTAGCATCCTCACGGACCATGCTTATTGCTGGTGGAGCTTCCAATTAGTTGGATGGCCCTGACTAGCATTGGAGGAGGCCTCTGTGCTCTTGTTCAATAATCCCAGCAGCTGAGTTTTCTGCCCTATCTACGGTGCTCTGGTTTCCTCATACAAAGTCTTTTTTACTTTATTAATAATTTTATTTGTTTTACGATTATTATGGTTATGTTTACTTGTATGGTTGTGCTTGGAAGGATGACGAGCTCGACCGAAACATTCTGAGTTTGGCCAACCAAACCACACGTCCACTTTGTCAATGTTTGTTCCTGGGCGAACTCTCTGAAGAGCAAAAATATAAGGCATGACTCCATCTCTCTTTCATTGAAGCTGCTCCATTTTGCATGAGCAAATATTTGTTGGGCCAACAGAGATTTTATAGCCCATCATCCAGGGCACTCAGCTGGGCTGGAGGAGACGTGTGTTCAGGTCCCTGTTCCAATGCGTATTTAATTATTTATCTGCAGCAGAATGGCTCAGAGAGGAGGCTGAGAGGAAGAGCCAGAGGCCGAGTCTGTAGCCTGATAGCTGAGCTATTTACTTGCCAAGAGAGGCCGTGATTTTTTATTACTGCAGATAACTGGCTTTGGGGGGGTTCAAAGGTTTTTTTCCTGCTCTACATCTGAGCAGAAAGGCTCTACTGGATTTTAGAGATGGCTCCTGATAAACTGGACTGGTTTGTGGCTGGCGGAGTTGTTTGTATTTCTCTATGTGGATTTTCTCCAAGGTCTGGGAAAGGTGGTGGTTCTTTGAATTGCTCCGGGGTGAGATAACTCCCTTCACATACGATCTGTTGGACCTCTGGTCTCTCTTGCTGCTCGACTATCTTCCACCAGTTTCCCTTCTCAAAGAACAACTTACACAACGCATTTTCTGTCTGCTGAGACTAACGTTAACCCAGTCTCCCAACCAACACTGTGGAAGAGGGCATGATCATTGCAGGGACACTGGGGCATCTCTTTGAAGGGCTTTCCTCCTCGCTCAGCTGCTACGTGTGCCACCGAGATAGCCGAGGTAGCTGTCAAGCCTTGTGTATCCTGGACCAAAGGTCTGCTAAGAGTTCGCTTTATTCTAGATACAAGCATTTAGCTTAAAGTGAGTTAATTAGCAGCTGAATTAAAATGAAAGGAGAAGTTCTAGTCTAATAGACCCATGACTTGCAGAGGTTTCTTCCACCCGTGCTTTTCTAGAAGGGCTAAGACTTTGGCAACGTTGCGTAGCTTATAATGAAGATGGACTCTGAAGTCTGTGTGCATCCAACAGTCAGACTCTCATCCTTCGCTATTAAGTGGGAATAAAAAGGTTACCCTCTCTGACCTTCCACCAGGCAGATCTCACACCAAAGGAAAGCTGAACCTTTCCTTGACAGGAAGGCTGTGAAGCAAATTAAACAATACAGAGTAATCGCCGTTCTTTGAGGCTCTTTCATTACAATTTGCAAAATTACGCTGCTCCCCTCAGAATATCAGGGATACTTTTAAACCATTGCCCAAATCAAAACAATTGACTCGACTAGAAAATGTTTTAGCAGACACATTCGTTAGGCATCTTCTTATTAGACGATAGTTAATAAGAAATACTGCATTATCCCAAGTAACAAGGGACAGGATGAGAGGAAATGGCATCAAGTTGCTCCAGGGGAGGTTTAGGTTGGATATTAGGAAGAATTTTCTTTGCTGAATGAGAGGTGAAGCATTGGAAGAGTCGGCCCAGGACAGTGATGGGGTCACCATCCCTGGAGGGGTTGAAAAAACGTGTAGATATGGCACTTCAGGACACAGTTTAGTTGGCACAGTGGGGTTGGACTGGATAAGCTTAGAGATCTTTTGCAACCTTAAAGAGTCTATGATTCTATGAGTTGTGCAGTTGGCCATAGTAGGTTCGAACCTTCCCAAGCCTTTGAGAAGATTCAGAATGTGAATGCAAATAGCTTCAAAGGCTTAAATCTGAATTTGGAGGAAGTTTAGGCTCAACTTCAGGTTGAAACCTACCCCTGCTTTGAATGGGGGAATAGATCAGGTGATTTGGAGAGGGCTTTTCTGACCTAAACTCCTGGGAAAGGTGTTCTTTGTGTCCTTGTCATGTTGCTTGGGTTTTTTCCTTCATAGTCAGTGGAAAGGAGTCTCTGCGCAGCTGTGCGAAGTTGGTCTTTGTAATTACCAAGCTTTGGTTTCCTCTCTTTAAGCGCTGGACTCTTGAGGAGCCTCAGATTGAAATCATTGAGATGGTCAATAAGAGTTAGAGATGCATCCTACTCAAGGCATGGACACCACTTCCCAGTGCCGATGTCCTTGATGGCTGGGCAGCCCCGGAGATGAGGGTGACTTTATCCAGCGACCTTTGTCTTGTTGTAGCTGATCGCCCCAATGTATGAACACGTGTTCCTGCTGGGGTGCAGCTTGAAGAAAGCCATGTGTGTAGTGCCGCGTTTTATATTAAGCAAAAATAAATTCCCTCTAACGTGAGTTTTTCAGACAGGTTGTCCTAATATATTAACTTCTGTCTGTGTTTTGAATAGTCAATTTCACGGTGAAATGAGTTCTTAATAATATATTTACCACCTGGGAGAAATCTCCCAGCCATCTGGAAAGGAGTGGGGATTTAGTGCCTCCAAATGGAGATTGGTTTTTTATTTATTTATTTTGCCCATGTTTCCCCTTCCCCAGACAAGACCCAGAAGGTGCTTTGGGTCCAAACTGGCCATTGCAGTAGGTTTTTGGGTCTTCTGCCCTGTCTTTTGCTGGCATGGAAGTGTCCAGAAGCACTTGGACGTTCTCCATGGCTTCCCAGGTTGGAGGCTGGTGTTAAGGCAGCACAGGGATGTGTCCACTTAGAATCATAGAATCTTTAAAGTTGGAAGATCATCAGATCTAACCATCAGTTCAACTTCACCATACCTAGTAAATCATGTCCCAAAGTGTAACATATATTAGTTTTTTGGGACGGAAACTCCCCCACTGCCCTGGGCAGCCTCTGCCAGTGCTTCACCACTCTTTCAGTAAAGAAAATATTCCTAATATCCAATCTAACTCTGCCCTGATACAACTTGAGGCCATTTTTTCCACCAAGCCCTGGTTAGGGTGGCTTCTATCCTGGGCATGGAGTGGCTGGTTTGGAGGGAGAGAGGTTCTGCTTGTAGATGCTGGCAAAGCCTTACTCTTTCGATGGAGATGTCAGTGATGCATGACCTAAATCCAGGCTGGTTTGTGCAATACATCTTTTGAACTGTGGTAAAATGGAAGCCAGATGCAAACCAAGCGATCCCTTCATTACTTGGGGAAAATGGTAAATTCATCATCACTTGAAGTCTTTTAAGCAAGACTGATTGTCCCGCTAAAACCTATACGTTGCATCAGCAAGAAGTTATCGGGTTTGATAGTGTTTGCCTGAGCGGGAGGGAATAATCATTCTGTTTGCTACAGGGCTTACAGAGTGAAATTGTGTGGTGTGGCATCTTCAGGCTGTCAGCTTTGATTGTCTCTTTCGGCCTTTGACATTGTGGATTGATGGAAACTCATCATGGCCTTTCTCTTGTCTCCTTACGTAGCTTCCTTATGCGCTAAAACCTCATCTTTTCTATCGCTGGAGTATGAAATTCCCACACGCCTCAGTGTTCACCCATCCTGAAGGCCAACCATATCCTGGGCTGCATCAAAGCAGCATGACCAGCAGGGCGAGGGAGGTGTTCCTACCCCTCTATTCCTCTCTTGTGAGACCCCACCTGGACTATTGTCTCCAGTTCTGGAATCCTCAACATAAGGAGGAGATGGAGCTGTTGGAACGGGTCCAGAGGAGGCTACAAGGATGATGCGAGGGCTGGAGCAACTTCCATATGAGGACGGGTTGAGAGAGTTGGAATTGCTCAACCTGGAGAAGAGAAGGCTCCGAGGAAACTGTGGAGCAACATTCCAGTACCTGAAGGGGCTACAAGAAACCTGAGGAGGGACTTTTGATAAAGGCTTGTAGTGATAGGATGAGGGGCAATGGGTATGAACTGGAGAGGGGCAGATTTAGGCTGGACATTAGGAAGAATTTCTTCACCGTGAGAGTGGTGAGACACTGGAACACGTTACCTAGGGAAGTTGTGGCTGCCCCATCCCTGGAGGGGTTCAAGGCCAGGTTGGATGGACCTTGGACAGCCTGATCCAGTGGGAGGTGTCCCTGCCCATGGAACGGGGTTGGAATTAGATGATCTTTAAGGTCCTTTCCAACTCAAACCATTCTATGGTTCTAACACAAGTCCTTGCAGGAGAAGAGGAATCTTACAGCTCCAGGGCTTGGAAAGCATTCGTTTTATTGCAAAAGTGCTAGCATTAGCATATCCTGATCCGCTGCTTTGCTACTCTGTGCAGGTCGCTTGTGTGACGTTAAATGAAGCTCAGTACCCTGAGGTTTTGCCCAACCCACGTGTTGTCATGTTGAGAAAATCGCTTGGGACTTGTTTGCACATGTCATTGCAAGGGGAAGCTCAGCATTTTCTGCTGCTCCGCTTGCCCCTTTGCAGGCTGTAAAAGGTGGGAGCGGAAGGGTTGAAGGTCCTCTTTGACTGAGGTTGAAAGCAATAAGGTTTTAGTTGTCTGTAGCATTTATCCCATCTATTTCAGCCGTATGTGGCAGCAAATGCCTCTAGCAATGCCCCTCTTTGAACTCTGCCGGCTCTAATTCGGTGTAGACACCTGGCTGCTCCTGAAATATGTATGGGGGCGAAAAAAAAGGAGCCCTGTTAGGAGCTGCATTTTACAACAGGTTGCACCAAACCCCTGGATTTAGCTCTCCTTGAACTTGAAGTTGGCAATAATTGAAGACCAGATTTTGCAGCTGCTGTTCTGACATGATATTGCTGCCGGGTGTTATGAAAACCACTAGAGCTAGAAACCAGCTCTATATACGCTTCTTGGAGCTTTAGCTTTCAAACGTATGAAGCATCAATCTCTAGCTAGTGGCTCGTGAGCTATCAGCTCCTACAATCAAGTGGAAAAGAGTATTTCAAAAGCGCTTAGTTACTGGAACAGTACAAATGCTCTCTGGACCAGTAAATGCTTCCATGTATTGGTCCTGGACAATGATTAGGAAGATAAAAATCTGGTTCCTCAGAAAGTACATTGCTTGGCTGCTCCTAGTGCAGAAATGTCAGAGTAAGGAGGAGGATGAGGAAGGATGCAGGGCTTCCGCTGGGATCAGTTATCTCGCCTGATGAGGCTGCTTCCAGTGTGTCAGGGACATTGGTTTTATTTTTCTTCTCCCTAGTGCCAAACAAGTAGTTTTCTCTCTTGATATTTTAACGTAAAATACTTGTTCTTTAATCTATGAATAAGCTGATTCCGTAGTCCTCATCTTAAAGATTTATTTTTAAGGCTCATGGTCATTTTTAGAGGCATCAGTGACCTTTGAGGTAGGTGGAGGGGTCAGACGTCCTCTTGGGTCTAGCTAGAAAGCACAGAAAGTTTATTACTCTTTTATTACAAAATATTATTTGATGTTGCCGGCACAGTCAGGTATTGCCAGGACTGTCTTAATTGAGGGTATGTGCATGGTCCATGAGTTTGATTGCAAAGATGGCATTGGAGTGGCCTGAGCCTAGAAGTCCACTGTACAGTCCTACATCGAGAAAGCATAGCTATAAATGTTGCTTTTATGTACTTAAGCGCATCTGATACCCTTGGTTTGTGATATTGCCATTGCAACTACCCGTTACTCCATGCAACTGCTGTGATTTTACCTGTTATAATGAGAATTGTGAGCTTGAAGCCCCCAGGATGGTGGTTTGGGGGGAGGATGAGGATTTTCACTGTCTGCTTTAATGAGTGCTGAGTAGCTGGTGTTCTTTTGAACGTTGTATTCAGTGTGAAGAGCGTAGAAGCACATTTTATTGCATTGCTGGCTGTTTGGGGGCTGGGCTAGTTCCTTACATAACTGTGGCGTTCAGGGGCAGATAAACTTGTAGCCTTTTGCTATTAAAAGTTTGGTGGCTGCAGCTTGGACAAAGCGAGTCTCTACGTGCTGGCAGGTAAGCGATGGTTGAGGGCCGGAATCACTGAATCATTTGCTTGGAAAAGACCTTTGAGATCGTGGAGTGCAACTGTACCTGTGCACTACTAAACCATCCCTGAGCACCTCATCCACCTGTCTTTTAAACCCCTCCAGGGATGGGGACACCACCACCTCCCTGGGCAGCCTCTGCCGGTGCCTGAGAACACTTTTGGTGAAGAAATTTTTCCTGATATCCAACCTAAACCTTCCCTGGTGCAACTTGAGGGCATTTCTTCTCATCCTATCACTTGTTACTTGGTTGAAGAGACCAGAACCCACCTCATTACACTCTCCTGTCAGGCAGTTGTAGACAGTGATGAGGTCTCCCCTCAGCCTCCTCTTCTCCACAGTCCCAGTTCCCTCAGCTGCTCCTCATGGTTTCTGCTCCAACCTCTTCACCAGCTCTGTTGTCTTAATTCAGTGAAAGGAGCGAACAAAACTCCTCAAACGACCTCTTTCCTACCAACAGTTTGGGATCCTCAGCAAGATTTTTCCCAAATGCCCCTAAAATGACCTCCCAGTTGCCAGCATCGTTGGGGTTGAATGTGCCCATGTGACGTCACTGCATATTAGTTTGATTTATCTTGAAATGCTGTAAAAGGTTGTGATGTTTTAAATTGAAACCATCTCCATTCACAGTCCATTTTCCAGAAGCCCTTTTTCTGGTGATGTGACATGATATCAATAACAATGAGGTTTCTCGCTGCCTTCTATAGATGTTTATGGAAAGGAGTTTCAGAAAACATATTATTACAGAGAATAATGGATGGGCTGTAGGGAGACAAGGAAATAATTGCATTGAGGGGGCTTGAAAACATCATAAAGCCAAGAATGGAGTTTGGTTGGACTCTCATGTCACAAGGTCCCTAGGACTAAACTAATTCTCCATAAATCTGTGCAGCCCATTTAGACTTACGGGTTTTCTTTTCTTCCCTTCTCTACTAGATTTTCCCCTCTCTCTTTTCTTTTGAAGAAACACCACAGAGGGGATTTGTAGTGAATAAAAACCACCCAATCCACAATTATGGTGATTAATTATCCATTTGTATTTTGTTAGCACCTCTGGATTCTCTGTCAGGGGCCTGAGAGCCATCCAAGCACAGAATAGAAATCATGCATCCTTTTTCTAAGGATCTTGAAGCTTTGTTTAAAAAGAGGAATAAATAAATACATTAAAAAATACAAACAACTAAAGAATTAAAAAAAGAAAGAAAAGGAGCCGCTGCAGAGTTGACATCCAGATCAGAAACGTTGCCAGCACTCTGGCTGCTAAAAGCACTCGCCTTTTGCTCTGGTTGGAATTTTTGTCTCTGTTGGGAAGAGCCGAAGCTGTTAAAGCAGTTAATTTATAAGCAGAGACTGTTTGAAGTAGGTTGTGAAAAATAAGTCTCTTTCTCTCAGGTGCTGGGATTGGAAGGTGATGAGAGGGCAGGATGAGCTCCTCAGTGTTAGGGGTCTTTGAGATCCAACCATGTGTGAAGTTGGAAGGAGTTGGGCATCTCAGTTCTTCCCTGGCTGCTCCTTCCTGCTGCTGATGCCCAGGATTCTTGGCATAGGGCAACCACATTCTCAGTCCTGGGAAACATAGGGGATGGCAAGCGTCCTCCTGGTAGCGGGTCTGAATGGTTCCCTTCCAGTGGTCCTTCCAATTGGAAATTTCGCATTGGTGTATCAAAAATAAGATATTGAGACGGCAATGTGTGCTTGCAGTCCAGAAAGCCAAACCATATCCTACTTTGCTTCCAAAGTAGTGGGACCAGCAGGTGATGAAGGGGATCCTGCCCCTCTGCTCTGGTGAGACCTCATCTGGAGCCCTGTGTCCAGTTCTGGAGTCCTCAGCACAGGAAGGACATGGACCTATTGGAACAGGTCCAGAGGAGACCACAGAGATGATCGAAGGGCTGGAGAACCTCCTGTATGAGGCCAGGCTGAGAGAGTTGGGGTTGTTCAGCCTGGAGGGCTGCAGGGAGGTCTTAGAGCATCTTCCAGTGCTGAGAGGGGCTCCAGGAAAGCTGGGGAGGGGCTCTTGGCCAGGGAGGGCAGAGAGAGGAAGAGGGGAAATAGTTTTGAGCTGAAAAAGAGATGAGATCTTTGGAAGAAATGTTTTGCTGTGAGGGTGGGGAGGCCCTGGCCCAGGGTGCCCAGAGCAGTGGTGGCTGCCCCATCCCCGGAGGGGTTCCAGGCCAGGTTGGATGGGGCTTGGAGCCCCTGATCCAGTGGGAGGTGTCCCTGCCGATGGCAGGGGGTGGGACTGGATATGCTTTAATGCCCAACACAAACCATTCCGTGATTCATTTCATGATTCTATGATTCCATTCCCTTTCCACCAGTGTCTTGGCCAATGTAGGATTGCTCCCCCAAAGCACAGCAAACCGGCTCCACTCTGTGCCCTTCTGTCCCTTGGTTTTGTTTTTCAGGTCCCTTCTGACCCAAACCATTCTATGATTCTGTGAAAGGACCCATTGAGTGGCCGTTTCACAGAGACATTTTTCCTTTTATTTTCCAGTCAGTCATTCCCCTTCGGCCCTGTAATTTCTATTTGCATTATGTCAGCGCACGGGGAAACTCAGTAAAATCAGGCCTTCGACCAATTCTTTCAGGGATTGGATGAGAGGACCATTTCTGCCTCGAGGCGGGTTGTTTGTAAAGATTTCCAGGGTCTGGGAATAAACTAGCCTGGAAACATGGTGGTGTAATTGTCATAGGATTAAATAGCAGAATTAAATCAGTGGGAGCTGGTGGATGCAGTTCGATGGGCTTCCTGAGGTCTGGGGTCTAAGTTGGGAGGGATGGGACAATTTATATTCCTCTGTGTCATGTTCCAGCCTTGTTTTATCTATGTTCATGGGATTTAGCATCCTTGTTTAGAGCAACAGAATCATAGAATAGTTTGGGTTGGAAAGGACCTTAAAGCCCATTCCAATTCCAACCCTCTTGCCATGGGCAGGGACACCTCCCACTGGATCAGGGGCTCCAAGCCCCATCCAACCTGGCCTGGAACACCTCCAGGGATGGGGCAGCCACCACTGCTCTGGGCACCCTGGGCCAGGGCCTCACCACTCTCATGGTGAAGAAATTCCTCCTTATGTCCAGTCTAACTCTGCCCCTCTCCAGTTTATACCCATTGCCCCTCATCCTATCCCCACAAGCCTTTGTGAACAGCCCCTCTCCAGCTTTCCTGTAGCCCCTTCAGGTACTGGAAGGTCACTATAAGGTCTCCCTGGAGCCTTCTCCTCTCCAGGCTGAACAACCCCAACTCTCTCAGCCTGTCCTCATATGGAAGGTTCTCCAGCCCTCAGATCATCTTTGTAGCCTCCTCTGGACCCGTTCCAACAGCTCCATCTCCTTCTTACGTTGAGGATAAGGACTCGTGCTGGTTTTGTGCGGTGATAACTAAACCTTGTGATGACTATCCAGGGGGGTCCGACCACCTAACCTGCTCCAAAAGATTCCCTCCGGTGGAAATCACTCCAAGCGCTCCCCTAACCCCGGCACTAATGCTGGGTGAATAATGGCTTCTTTAATTATATTCTCAGTGCTTGGTTGGTGGCCAGAGCAAAGAAATAACCTTGGCTTGAGGTCACCTCGGAGAAAAGGAGGGAGTTTTTTTTACTGGTGTAAACCCAGTAATTCTGTCAAATCGTAATGAAACAGTTTATGCAAACCTGAAAATAAACCCATATGCTTCACTTACATAGCCTTTTTTTAACCTTTATAGAAATGTCAATTTTTTGGAATGACAATGACATTTCAAGTGAGAGATTGAAATGTAACACACGAGAAACATCACCGCGAGATGTTTTGACTTCTCTTCAGCTCCCTCCTCTCCCCGTTCTATTTATTTTCTGCAAAAAACTGCTCGCTAAACCTGACTTGAATCCACAGATAGTTTCGGTTCCTGAAAATGACATTTCCTAGCAAATGCGTTGTCAGTTGAAAATAAAAGGAGAAATCCTACAGGTCTTGCTCCCTCCTTGGTGCCAGCCCCAGCCCTGTGGTTTTCAGCCCATCTTCATAAAATCACAGAATGTCCTGAGTTGGAAGGGTCCAACGAGGATCATTGAATCCGGTTCCTGTCCCTGGGCAGGACAACCCCAACATTCCCACTGTGGGGCTGAGGGTGTTGGCCAAAGGCTTCTGGAGTATTGTCAGGTTTGGTGCTGTCAGCTGTTCCAGTGCTCCACCACGCTGTGGGGGAAGAATCTTCTCCCAAAGTCCAACCTAACCCTCATCTGACATCTTCCTGCCATTCCTTCAGGTCCAGGGAGAAAAACTCAGCGCCTGCTCCTCCTCCTCCCCTTGTGAGGAAGCTGCAGAGCCCAATGAGGTCTCCCTTCAGTCTCCTCTTCTCCAGGCTGAACAGACCAAATGAATTCAGCTGCTGCTCATGTGCTTCCCCTCTAAACTCTTCACCACCTCCATGTCCTCCTCTGGACATTCTCAGCAGCTTTAGATCCTTTTTATCCTGTGGTGTCCAAATCTGCACCGAGTGCTTGAGGTGGGGCCTCTCCAGTGTGGAGCAGAGTAGGACAATCTCCTCCCTCGCCCAGGTGGTGATGCTGTGCTGGATGCACCCCAGGACACGGTTGTCCTCTTGCCTGCTGGGGCTCACTACTGGCTCATGCTCAACTTGCCTTGACCAGATCTTGTTGCTCAGAAGCATTTGTACTCTGAAAATCCTACGTGAGGGACATGAGGGTCTCTTTTGACCCCTCTCTGGCATGCAGACTTTTTACTTTCCCTTCTTTGCCGCTCATGAATATTGCATTTTTGGTCAAATTATGTGTTTTGGTGGCTCTCTACAAGGTTGAAGGAGAACATCTCAGGGCTTGGTTGCCATCCTGGCTGATGCAATGCATCGACCGGGCTCGTCTGCAATCGAAAGCAGGATCTGAAGCCAGAAAGCGAAGTGTATTTATCGTGCCTCGGTGGCACCAAAGAAGAGTCATGCATTAGCATTGTTATCGCCAGTCTTTCCATGGATTAACGGAGACGCGGGTCAGCCAAGTGACATCTGCAGCCTCATGCGAGATGAGTCGGTAGCAGGAGCAAGACGCAGGCTCTGACTCAGGAGAGCGATGAAGTGCAAGCCTTTAGTACTCCATCAGTCAGGCTCTTGCTTCACTGCTGGCTTGCACATCAGTCCGTGCCCACGTGCTTCCTTGAGTCACAGTCTAGGAAGGAGAAAAACGCTGTTCCTCAGCGTCTCCATCCAAAGTATCCTTCTTCACCCCCTCTTTTTTCTGCTGCCGGCAGTGTTGTGATATAAAAGCTTCACTTTGCTTTCAGTCGTTGAAAGGAGGAGATAAATCACGTCTCCACAGTGGTGTTTTTCTTCTGTTTCATCCCAAAGAGTGTGTGTTTTTTCTGCCAACCTGAGGAGCTCCCTGATGCAGGAGGGTCCTGGGGGGCGACGACGGCCGTGTCCCCTATCCCGTGTGGGTTTGGAGCACAGGGCAGGGTGGAACCACGCCGCTCCTTGCGTCCAGTGCGAGCACTCAACCTTAGTTACAGCAGGAGAAAATTAATAGGAGTCAGCTTTCGACGGCAGATTATTTCATTATCATCGTAATTGGTACTTCTAATTAGTTGTTACTCTGGCGTGTGATGTGCCCTGAGCGCTGTGGCTGTAAAGTGCGGGAGCAAAAAAAAGGGAAAGGCTATTTATTTTTTATTTCGTTTTATTAATTATGACTGCTGTTTATTTGGTTGCATGTTTATGCACTTGCTGTCTCAATCAAGTAACCTCAGCTCGTTTGGCTTTGCAGTGGGCAGATGGTAGGGCTTTGCCTGGCCTGGCTCTGCATTGGGTTGGGTTCTGCCTCCTGCCCTTCGGTCAGCGGTGCCTCTGTTTGCTCGGAAGCAAATTGGGAACACCTCTGCCTGTCTCGCTCCGTGCTCGGACCAGGGAAAGCAGGGAAACTCACTGCTGGTGGCATCAAATTGGTGCCAAGCGGTGGGGAGTGGAAGATGCATCGCTGCTTTTCCCAGCGGGGTCAGGTGAGGAGGGACCCGGGCACTGCCGTGAGCTCAGGCGTCTTCTCTTAGAGGACAGAAGCCTCTTGTCAAAGCAAATCATCCTGGAAAGCCCCCAGATATTTGCAGGCTGCCTGCTCCGAGTCAGGCAAAGGGCCTTCTTTGTGACGCGTCAGCCTTTCCACTGCTGAAACAATAAATGGCCTTATCCTCGTTAGCTGACGCAACCGAACAAAGCTCCATTGATTTGGGTAAGGTGCTTCGTCGGTGACAAGGATGCGAGGGATGGCGTTTGTGACCCCACCGGCTTTTCTAGGCACCTCCGTACACACGGTTGGGTTTTAATGAGTGCTTTGGGTCTTGAAGTGGGTCAGCGCTTTCATCTGCTCCGCCTTGGGCCCCCCCTCCCACCCCAGAGCCCCGAGGAACTCGCTGCAGGGTGGCACGAGCCGCTGCATCCCCAGCCTGGTCCTGGTTGCCGATGGAGAAGGGGGTGGCTGGGCAAGGAGGGGGGTCCTGCTGGGACGCGGGGCTGTAACCTGCTGATGCGGCTCCCCACGGATCCCTGAGCTTTGTGCAAATGGCAGTCGTGGTGCGCTTTGAAGCTTGAAACCTTGAGCACTTCAAACAGGCAGAGGACAGGCAGATGATGTATGGGAAATTAATATCTAACAGGGCTAAAAATTGTTCTCAATGTCGCCCTAACTCCCCTGCCCAGCTGAGCTCTATTTACTTTCATCCCATCCAGAGCATTTAGCACAAAGAGACCCCTTACACCCTTAATTTTCTAAAACACAAAGCCTTCCATTTCACTGCATCCAGCTGAAATGTTCCCCTTTTCTCTCTCATTTTCCGGCTCTCTTTTGATACCCTTCTCTCCCTTGCCGCAGCCTCTCGGGGGAGGAATAGAAACCAGCAAAGTTTGGAAAGGAGAGCAGGTTGGTAACCCTTTTGTGGCTGGTTTGGTGCAGGGAGGGCAGAAAGAAGCATTCTATATCTCAGCTTGTGCATCAGTGTTTATGTGACCTGCTGGCACAACAGGCACGTTTAGCACCGGTCAGTGCACGGCAGAAGATTTGTAACTGGAAATCAGGATGCTCGAAATCTCATTTATGTCACAGTAGGGGAGAAAGTAAGCGAGAGCTGCCTCTCTGCCATGGCTCAGAGCATCCCAGCAGAGCTCTTTGCGTGGGGGCTGTAGGGCTGAGGAATCATAGAATCACAGAATGGTTTGAGTTGGAAGGGACCTCAAAGCCCATCCAGTTCCACCCCCTGCCATGGGCAGGGACACCTCCCACTGGATCAGGGGCTCCAAGCCCCATCCAACCTGGCCTGGAACCCCTCCAGGGATGGGGCAGCATGAGGAGGGAGGATGTTTTCAACGTTAGGGCACCAGCCTGAGCCCAGGGGTAGCGGGGTTCAGCCCTGCCCTGGGCTCACAGCAGCTCATTGGTCGCCCATCTCTGAGGTTTGCACCCTGTCTCCTCCTCAGCCGCTGAGGGATGAGTTGAGGGAAGATTGCTGCACATCGGTTGGGAATGGTGTGGGTTGAAGAGAGCGCGGCGTTTCACACCCCACACCTGAGTGGACAGGGTGTGCCTGAGGTTATCAGGACTAGGTAGAAAAGAAAAATCTCCAAAACAAGTGATGTTTCAAAATACCACCAAGCGGATTTTCCCAGGCTGATTTGCGAGACCTCATTTCTGGGCTGGTGCAAAAACACCAAAGGAAAAATCCTTCCTTTGAACTGGGTGGTTCTGGATGGTTTCCTGGGGACACCCCTGTGCTGAGCTGTCATCAGGGCTGTGATAAACGGACTGCAATATACAGGCTGCCTCCAGTGGGTCTGAGAACCGTGTTGGCTGCAAGAGGTGGCTGTAAAGCAGGATGGTGCTGGGTGCCTTGCTGGGGCATCAAACCCCTGGGAGAGCCGGGTCCCGTCGGGCTGGGCTAGTGATTTATCTTTAAAGACATAACGCTCCTGGGATTGTGAAATGGGGAAGGGTTGGGATCATCTATGCCGTGCCGGGTTTCTGGCATCCAGCTTTGCCTGGGGCCTTTGGCTGATGCAATTTTATTAATGCAAATCTAAGAGTGCTGGCTGGGGTATGGGGGGACCTGGCTGCTGCTCCAAATGGGGCTCATCCTGCTTGGGCTGGGGGTGCTGAGCCCGAAGGGGTTGGAAACAGGCAGGAGTTGCATCCCGGTGTAGGTCCAGCAGGGTGCTGTGCACCCAGAGGGTGGAAGTTGTCACTTGTGCAAGGACTGGGTGTGTATGTGGGGCTGTTGAGGTGCCATATGGAATAGCACCGCAGTATGTTTGGGTCCTGAGCGTGCTCTGAGAGCACAGGACCGGAATTCCAGGGGTGCGTAGGACATGGATTTGTAGAGGGGTGGCTGCTTGAGGTGCGTTTCCTCAGCACTAGAGTAAAGTTCAGAATCTGTCAGGTGTTGCTGCTCCTCAGTAGCCCCCGGAGAGCCCTCGTTAGCAACACTGGAGGTCTGATGGATCCTCTTGGATATGAGCTGGGAGGTGTCACTGACCTGCCTCCCCCAGCCTCGTTGGGAAAGCTTCTATTTGACCCCAAAGGGTGACTTTAAGCAGGTGCAGAGAGCAGGCTCGTGGCATCCCAAGCCCGACATCTGTCAGCCGTTGCAGCTCCGTGTTTCCCTAAGAGACAGCAGGAGCCAGGGGGCTTGCGAGCTGTTCCCACAAAGCTGGGATGTCTTCCATCGCCAGAGGGTCTGATCCTCAGCTGGTGTAAGCTGGCATCATGTCACCAAGCAAATGGGCCAGCTGCTCAGTCGGTGGATGCTGGTGCCTGTCCCCGAGCAGCCGAGCCTGCTGCACCGCTCGGCAGCTGAGGGCCAGTTCAAACTGCTCTTCTCTCTTTCCCTCCTACTCTTTTCCTCACATCTCCCTTTTAATTCTCTCCCCGTCTGTTCATCCTTCTTCCCTTCTGTTCATCCCTCGCTATTCTCAAGCCATCCTTCTTTTTCTCCGTGAAGAAAACTAAGGGGAAAACGAGGGAGAAAAGGAGAAAAGCAGTCCAACTCTATAGGTTTTTCCAATAACCTTCCCTAAAGTCTCACCAGGTTACATTATGCTCTAATGGACTTTAAGCCAATCTGCCTAATGCCACTGCAAAGGTCAATTAAATTCACCCCCAAAAATTTACTCCTGGCTCATTATGCATTTGGAAAATGAATTAGAAGCACAAGCTGCCCCAGAGGTTTCTGATATTTTGCTAATGAACATGTCTCCTAATGGAAGAGAAAGAAAGAAAATCACCACCAAAAAAAACCCCCCGAAACCCTGGACCCCTTCAAAGGTTGTTTTGCTGGTCCGTTGGAGAGCATCGTGCAGAGCTGAGCGTCTCCTGATAGAGACGACGAGGAGGGATGGGCGATGTGATACTTTGGCGAGGTCATTTACACCCAGCAAAGGAATTTAAGTCTGACTCTTGCCCGAGCACTTGGGCAACGGCTTTGTCCTTGCGCCCGTGCCCACATGCTGTCTGCAGGGTGCTGTTGGGTGGCTTGGCTTTGCGCTTCCATCCAGGCAACGTCGACATTGATTTCTTTCTCTGTGACTTCCCGGGGTGGTTGCAACCGAACGGCACCGCTCCGACTCGGCATGCTCGCAGCCCACCCGCGCAGTAATTACACCGGCAACGTGCCGTGCCTGTAGGGACTGGCAGGCTGCACGCTGGCAGAAAAAGGAGGCAAAATTAATCAAGTGAATGATTAATTGCAAATTGTGACCCAGGTTGCTGTGAGTGACAGGGTTTGAGGAGTTTTCAGGCTGAAGATGCTTGACGTGAAATGCCTTTAAGGAGCCCAAGTGGTTTTTGTTTTGGGTTATTCTTGAGTGAGTGGTTGGGAGGGCTCTTTAAAGCCCTAAACCATTGAGCATTCAGAGTCACTTACTGCTCATCACATTTCCATCTTCTTTTCTAATGTGTAGATCCAGCCAGGTGCAGGACATAAATAAAGGCAAACGTGCTCGCTAGTCCTTTGAGCACCCGGCTGTGGTGGCATGAGAAACTGCTATCGATAGTGCCCGGGATTGTGTTGATTTTGAATCAATGTCAATATTTCCTCGGTTTGTGTTAGTTTTGAATTGGGATTTGAATTTGATTTCCTGCCCTGGAGATGGAGTTTTGCAGTGGAGAGGAGGAGGGGGGTCAGGAGCTCCCATTCGCAGCGTGCCTCTCCAAAGGATTTGCTGGATGAGAATGATGGAATTGTTAAGGTTGGAAAAGACCTCTAAGCTCGTCCAGTCCAAGCATCAACACAATCCCACCGTGCTCACTAAACCATGTCCCAAAGTGCCACATCTACACACATTTTTGGAACCCCTCCAGGGATGGTGACCCCACCACAGCCCTGGGCAGCCTCTGCCAGGCCTTCACCACTCTGTCAGTAGAGAATTTTTTCCTGATATCCAATCTAATCCTCCTCTGGCACAACTTGAGGCCATTTCCTTTCATCCTATCACTTGTTACTTGGAAGAAAAGCCCAACACCCACCTCCCTACAACCTCTTTTCAGGCCTTTGTAGAGAGTGATAAGGTCTCCCTTCAGCCTTCTCTTTTCCAGGCTAAACAACTCCCAGCGAAGGTACCTGGGAATACAAAGAAGTGAATCACGGCCAGTAAAAACACGAATGTGATTTTTGTCAGCATCAACACATTCCCCTGGGAAGTAAACATTTTGACAAACAGGTTTTCAGACCAAACACCTTACATCCCTCCTCTTTGTGCAGGGGTTGAATGACCTGGGACGGTTAGTTAAACAGCCCTCAGCACTGATTGTGCAACTTCCACTGGTGCGGAGATGCCATCGCTGATAAATACTGCAGCTGAGGTTCACCACACCCAGTCTTAGTCACTGGTGTCAGGTCTAACTGTGAGAGTGGGGAGGCACTGGAACAGGTTGTCCAGGGAAGCTGTGGCTGCCCCATCCCTGGAGGTGTTCAAGGCCAGGTTGGATGGGCCTTGGGCAGCCTGAGCCAGTGGGAGGTGTCCCTGCCCATGGCAGAGGGGTTGGAACTGGATGATCTTTAAGGTCCCTTCCAACCCAAACTATTCTATGACCCCATGATTCTAGCTTGGTCATCTATGCTCCTCCCAGGGAGGACAGTTCATCCCCACCTGAAGGAACTGGCTAAAAGATGTGGGATATCTGGCCACCGTCCTGCTCCTCTTGGTTGGATGGGAAGCCTACTCTACCTACTGTAACGTGAAATGGGTTGCAACTCCACTCTGAGCTGCTGCTTTTTTCCAAGCAACTGCAGAGACGTTTTGTTGGCATGGGGGAAAGCTTCAGGGAAACCAAGAGACTGGGCACGACTCCCTTCAGTTTGTCTTTAATTACAGCTAGGGAAGAGGTGGTAATTACAACACACCCTCCCCGTGCAAAGATCCTCAGGTGAAATCAGTGCTTGGAAATATGCGTACTAATCAGGAGAGCTTTTTTCTTTACCAACGCTGCTGTTGTGTTGGTTGGGATTGAGCAGAGCGAAGCTGCCCAGATGGCAAACAGGATCGTGTCTGGCAGAGGAGGCTTTGCGGAGCGGCTCGGACAGGGAAAGCTGTTCTCTCCCTCTTGCTACGGGTGTTAGGCGGGAGCTGGGGACAGCGGTATGGTGTTTGCAATGTCAATTATTAGCGTGTTTAGTAAATTACCTAGTAAATTGGCCCTTAAAATTTCCAACTGCGTGTCCTCTCTTGCACTCCAAGCCTGCAGCTGAGTTGTTTACACTCTTTCAGCAGGGAAGATGGATCAGCTCTGTCTCAGCTTCTGGACGTCTTGCAGAGAGGAGCCTGTGCTGATGCTGCACGCTGCTGCCGGGCTGGGAAATGGAAGGAGGGTCATGCTAAGAATTCAGGAGCTTTTACTTTGGCGCAAGTTAAAGCCAAAAGAGCCATGACAAGGAAGGGTGGACCCCAGGAGCCTGTGTGTCCATGCCATATGCATGTATCCATGGGTTCCCAGCAGGTTCACTGCTCTTTGTGCGTGCGAGTACATCTCCTGCCGTTTGCACCGATTGCCTTCCCTCCGTGTGCTTTTTCTTGGCGAGGGCTGTGCCTGGTGCGGTGAAGAACCGCTGGCACGGGGGGATGCACTCGTTCTCCTGTTCTCACAACAGCAGGCTTGGGGGAGTGACTGGTAAAACAGAAAGGCAGGTATCCATGCGACAGGGAGGAAGAAAGATGCTCTGCCCACTGCGTGAGATAAATGAGCGAGTGCTGGAGAGACTTGGCCATGGTCTACTGGCCGTGGTCTGCTCCATAAGCCGACCAGAGGAATTTACATCCCTCAATATCTCTGCTTGTGCCTGATTAAATTACTGAGAGGTCATCGCAAATGGGGATTATGGATGCTCTCCAGCAAGGGCAAGCCTTCTGATGGAGCTTGATGCTTTGCCCCTTGCAAGGCTTGTTTCAAAGCTCTGGGGGAATGCAATGAGGGCAGTAGCAGGGCTGCTTACCAGAAAAACTGGTCCCATGGGCTTTTAGGCTAAAGCCACTCAGGCTCTGCCCATGGGACTTTGGGGTTGGGAGAGCACTGAGATGAAAATCCATCTTTGGTTTGGACTCACCCTAGGCCAGAGGCCCTTGCTCCCCCACCTCCCTCATTCCACAAGCTGGGATGTGCACAATCTGTTTTCCATGGCGAGGCATATTTTGCTTTCGGTGCATTTCCAACTCTCATTTTGCCTTTTCTTATGTACAGTAAAGGTCAACCCATATCTGGAACATGCTTTAAATTTACACAGGGGGCAGGAGGAGAGGGGAAGGTAGCGCTGCAGCAGCTCCGGCTCTTGCAGACGGAGGTTTGCTGCTTCTTTTGCTACTTCTAAGGATGGAAGGGATACAGGACCACACAAAGGGACCCAGCAGGAACCTGAGGAAATGGAGGAGCTGTTGGAATGGTATGGACCAGCTGGAACGGGTCCAGAGGAGGCTACAAAGATGATCGGAGGGCTGGAGCACCTTCCATACGAGGACAGGCTGAGAGTGTTGGGGTTGTTCAACCTGGAGAAGAGAAGGCTCCAGGAAGACCTTATAGTGACCTTCCAGCACCTGAAGAGGCTACAAGGAAGCTGGGGAGGGATTTTTTACAAAGGCTTGTAGTGATAGGACGAGATGGAATGGGTTTAAACTGGAGAGGGGCAGATTTAGACTGGATATAAGGAGGAAATTCTTCACCATGAGAGTGGTGAGACACTGGCCCAGGGTGCCCAGGGAGGTTGTGGCTGCCCCATCCCTGGAGGCGTTCAAGGTTGGATGGGCCTTGGGCAGTCTGATCCAGTGGGATGTCCCTGCCTATGGCACGGGGGTAGAACTAGATGATTTTTAAGGTCCTTTCCAACCCAAACTATCCTACGATTCTATGAAATAGCCTTTTCTTAGCAGAAACCCTCCAAAGAATAGAGTAATTGTGTTGTAACTGGCTGTCGTGAGCTGCTGTCCCTTCACCAGCCTCAGCTGCCTGGGCTACATCAGCCTCGTCCTTCCCCTCTCCCCGGGGAGGATGCTCACCTCCGCCAGCCCGCTGCTGTCAGCTCAACCGCGCGCCTTCTCCTCCTCGGTGCCCCGCTGCGCCGGGCAGCACGCATCCGACCCGCTCCCCCTTCCCGCTGCCCGCATCCTGCATCCCTTGCACTTTTCCTGGGAGCTCAGGTTGGCAGACCCAGCGCCGTGCCCCGTCTTGTCTCCGCGTCAGGCCCTTACCTCTGCCTGTCAGCTGCTGCCTCCTCTCACCAGGACCTAATGGTGCTTCATTTCTGTTTTAATTTCGCTGCGGTTTCGCGACAGCCACGGCTAGGTCAGGAGTTACAGAAAGGTTACTGGTGAGTGATGGGTATTGACATCCTTAACAGTGCCCTGACCCCATCAGTCTCACTCTGTTCTTCTTTTTCCTTACACTTGCCCTGTTTTTCTTTTTTTAAATTGGTCTTTTTTTTTTCATGCAGAAAGCTTGCTTCATCACATTTTTACCCAAAGCTGCAGCTGGTGAAGCAGAGAGGGAAGTGCACTGATTTGCCCTGGCTGAGTACAGGCTTTGAGGGGAGGCTTTCATTCTCTGGCTATTTTGCTATGCCAGAAACCTCCTGTGCTACTTTTTCTCCCCTCTCTGTTCTTCTCTGATTTACTAATACATCTTTCCCAAATACCCACTTGGATTGTCCTGCCCAGGGCTGCAGGAGTCCCAGGGGCCTCTCCTGAGCAACGAGCTATCCTCATGCAGGGACCAGGCTGCTCGCTGGGGGCTCGACATCAGGATTAAACTCATCCCAGTTCCCTTTGCCATCCCTGCTCCTCGCCCGGTGCGTGCCCTCTGCAAACTCGACGAGGCGGAGAGCTTGCCCAGCTGGACTGGAAAGCGCGGTGGTTCAGATGCAGTCTGTGATGCTCAGGAGGAGTTTAGGAGGAGGGAGGCAGCGTTTCAACTGGGTAATTAAAATAAAAAATTAAAAATCCTTGTTTAAGGCATGCAGATGATATTTCCTAGTGTTTTCTCCGAGTGGAGGCTCGGTGCAGAGCCCGTCTCGGTGGGATCTCCTTGGTGGAGCACCTCATAAACCTTCGCCGCTTCAGTGCCGGGGTTGTGGTGAGTAGCTGCTCCCCGATGGGCAGATAAATACAGGTCGGCAGCTCGCAGGCCTGGCAGCCCATCATTGCTTCATCTGCAAGGACATAAACCTTCACACAGGCTATTTGGAAATACGGCAAAGCTCATTTTAAGCGTGTCTTATCTCCCCAGTGAGAAGCTTCTATGGTTTAGCAAGGCTGGGGTTGCCTCCCTGCTGCAGCTTGTCCGTGGCTCCGCTCCCCATCCCGGCCTCCTCCTTCCCTCGATCCTGCGATAAGCCGCTGTGACGTTATCAGATGCTTCAGCACTAAAAACTCGCGGCATGCAAACTTTTCTGGCTTTATTGTCGCATCCATAAAACTGGCTGGGAAAACTGCTGAAGCAGTAACCCCGCTCGGTTTTAAAGGCAGCTGCAAATCAGCCCCACTCTGTGGTGCAATCCTGAGCCGCTTTTACGAGCCCTAATTAAACAGGATCTGCCCTGTAGTCTACTTTCCACCCAGCCTATCTGAGGGATGGGATTTAACTGCCGGGGTTATGGTTCTGCATCCGTGAGCTTTGGTCCCCCTGCAAATGAAGTGCAGGAAGATGAGGAACAGATTAAGGTGAATGGAAACAGCCCGTACAAAGCCATACATCACACAGGCGTCTGCAAAGGGTTTTAGCTGAAAAATACAGGCTGGGGACTGAGGCAAGCGATTTTAGGCTTGGAGAAGGAACGGCTGATGCCATTTCATGACTGTTAAAAATGGGAAGGGGCGGTTAATATAGGAGTTGCTCGCTTTGGAGTGAGCACCTCTAGGATGTGGCAGGGCTATCGAGGCTCCTGGGTGCTGGTGCCTCTAAAAGATGAGGGCAGAGGAATTTTTCAGGCTGCCTTGAGAAGGATGTGGGGCGTGGGCTGTCCATTTGCTTGTTTTTCCATGGACAACGTTGCTTCTTCTCATGTTTCCTCATGGTAGGAAGGAGGGGCAGATTGGTCTCTCTGCATCTCCCTCTGCTCTCGGGGCTGAGAAGGGAGGGGGAAATAGCAGCTATGAGAGAAGCATCACCAGGGCAGCGAGGGGAAGCGCTGGCAACTGGCATTTGGCAATTTATTCGAACCCTTGAGTCTTTCCAAGAAAGCAATTTCTTTGATATTTCTCTTGGTATTTGAAGTGAGGGAAAAGGTAATGTTCTCTACGTACGCTTACTGTTTTCATCCTTCCCTTCCCAAAAGTGCTGTTGATTTCTTGCTCTGCAAAAATCACCTCTATCTTGCAACCCATAAACAGGGCTCGGAGGGAGGTGAGGAGGAGAAGTGAAGCCTGGGAAGGTGCAGATGTGTAGTGCATGTAGGGAAAGGCAGCATCGGTACCCCATCATTGTGTTCGCACGGGCAGGAGCATCTCTAACTGTGTCTTTAAGGACGCCAGGAGTCTCATGGCACTGCAGGGTGCCTGCTGAGAGGATCCTTCCAGGCCACTCTGTCCACCCACTGCTGGGATCCCACCACCGTGACATCCGTAAGCAACAGTGAAATATCAGCAGCATCATGGCTGGGCTTAAATCTTTACCGAGTCTCCATTTTTCTTTCTTTAAACGCTTACGGAATAAATGGAATTTATAATCAGAAACCATAAAATCTCTGATTTATGGTTCATCTTGATGACAATATTTAATAACTCGTGTATATTTTATTACATCTTTTTAATGCCCTGTTGTGGAATTTTACTTAGGCATTTCGCCCTCTATATCAACCTGTCGCAGCACAGATGGGCTGACTTTTTTGCTTTGGGCTGAGGATGGAGCCAAGCACGCTTTTCCCAGGGCTGGGCTCTTCCCAGGGCTGCTTTCAGTCTGTCCAAACGGGCTCTGAAAGCAGGGTTGGAATGTCCAACCGCGGTCCGACTTCTTCCAAGAGCTGCTCCCCAGATTGCAGATTTGTTTTTCCTTCCCCAGGCAGCTCCTTTCCAACATCGCTAGCCAAGTTTTGGTGCAGGTGGGGAGAGAAATTCAACTGTAGAGCCTCTCTTCTCTCCTCAAGGACTTTTTGCTTGGAAACGCGTATCTATTTAGGTTATTGCTCAAGTGCGTTCTCCTCTGGAGAGCACTCCCTGCCTTTCTGGGACCATTAGTGCAAATTAGCTGATGCATCCTATCAGCCCCCAGCCTGCTGCACCCAGGGTACCAATCCTCTTCTCAGTGCTTGCATGGGGAGGGGAAGCTCGTAGCGCTGCAATCATGTTCTTGCTTTGTCGAAAAGCAGCAGTTCTTCCTTCCCTCCCTCCCCGCTGCTTTTTACTACTGCTCCCCAGCCCTGTGCCGCTGGATACGGGGAAAGGAGAGACAGCGAGTGGGGACTGGAGGTGGGCAGCATCTTGGGGTGGATGCATCTTGAGGGGTTGAGAGTGGGTCGTGTGCTCCATTAGGCTCCACAGCCTGGTTTGTACATTCGGTGCTGGTGTGGGGACAGATCACAGAGCCCTTGGTCTGCTCTGGGGTGGCTCTAGTGGGGACCACATGCTCAGGACCACATCGCCTCGGTTTTATCCAGGCCAAACCTGGCAAGTGACTCAGGAGTGTGCAATAACATCCATCCTGCTGCTCAGCATGGTCCAGTGGTTTGATTTCCTTCCTCCTCAAGAAGAAGAGTTGCCCAGCTGCAGCACGGTGTCCAGGCAAGCCAGGAGCAAGGGGTTGGAGTTGGGAAAATGACTGTGAGCACATCGCATCCAGAGCTGGCAGGCACCCCTAGGAACTTGTTCGGCTCGTCTGTGAGACGCTGGCTCTGCTGACAGTTGCTGCCCATCCATCCGGCGCTCCTCTCGCCTCGCTGCTCTTGGCAGGAGCCAGGCGGGCAGAGCAGCCAGGTGGAGAGGAGGGGACAGGGCGAGACGGCTTGCTGGCGTACCCAGTCGTGCACAGGCAGGGCTGCCTGCCTCGCTGCCTCTACACAACCCCGGCGTGCTGCAGGGGAGGCTGGCAAAGCCTCCTCCAGGCTACCAGCAGCCATCTGCACCTCTGGGCAGCAGCCGAAGGAACCTGGGATGGTTGGGAGGGTCTGTGGGGTCGGGGGGACTTGGGGACAGCAGGAGAAGTTGCAGTCATGAGCGTGAAAGGAAGGGCCAAAGGATGGAACACAGCCAGGCAGGGAGGAGAAAGCAGCGTGGTGCCAAGCTCCTCATATCTGGGTGCTGCAAGGTCCACCTCTTTTTCGGGTGCAATGGCATCAGGCTGGTTTTGGGTGCAGCGTGGTTGACTGCATCATTTTGGGGCTGTGGGTCAGGACAGGAGCTATCCCTCTTAAATCCTGTCCTCCTTTCTGGAGCAAACAATCTTATGACAAACCAAACCCAGGTGAGGGTAGCTTCTTCCCAAATCCTCAAAAATGAATGGGCAGAGAGGTGCTGGCGATTGCCGGAGTGATGTTGGCTGGACCAGACCGAAGTGCACCTGCAGGCTTTTGTCCTGGTGATGGGCTTTGAGGGCTGTGCCCATCTATTAAGTGCTGATGAAGTGCTTACAGAGAGATACCACTGCCGGGGACATTATTCCTTGTTCCCCATGCTGTCCCTTGACCACGCAGCGCTGGGCAGCACAACCACTTGGCTCTTGCATGGAAAAGACAGAAGTACTGATTCCCTGATTTCCATGTCTGCTGGACGAGCGGTTCCTGATGGCTTCTCTTCAAATGACCAGACAATTTCAGCCTCCTTTACAATGTTTTGACGTTTTTTGGGGGGGTTGTTTTGTGCTGTGGGGCTCAAACTCTTTTGCAGACAACCTGCAGGGCTGGAAGAAATGTTTGCAGTGGGAAATGAAGTATCTTCAAAAGGGCTCCTGCTCCCTTGCAAAACATTTGCAGAGTTTTCATCTGCACGTTCCAGCTCCTCTGATAGGAGGCAGGAATCACCCTGGGAATTGCCTTCCCGTTGGTTGTTCTGCTGTCTCTGCTCCTGCCTTGCTTGTGCTAGGAAATGGAAAAAGGCAGAAAGGAGAATAACTCCAACCAACTGCCATTGAAAAACCATCCTCTGCACTGCAAGTCTTGCTGGGCTTGGTTGGTTCTGGGCTAAACAACATCATTGATCCCAACTAGAAACTTGCTTGATGTTATTTGAATGGATGAGATCTCAGATCACAGGAGGAGTTTTTGCCAACCCTAACTTGGCAATTACCCCAAATTTCCTTTCTGGGCTGTATATGATTTATTTCTTTAAAAGAATAACAAAAGAGGACCTTATAGAATCATAGAATGTCCTGACTTGGAAGACACCCACAAGAATCATTGAGTCCAGCTCCTGTCCCTGCACAGGACACCCCCAATATTCACACCGTGGATAACCTTAAACCTGTGGGGCTGCCTGGGAGGAGCAGGATGATTCCTGCACAGATCTCAGAAAAAAAACCCAATTCCTTGGCAGGATAAAACTCCTCCCGTGGTAGTTAATGGAAAAGCTGGGGAGGTGGCTTCCCCGGGCACGGGCATCGCAAGGCTGGGCTGCTCAGCTCTGATGCTAAATTATAGTCTAGCAAAGAAGGAGCCTCCGGAGGAGGTGGGAAGTGATCAGAGCCTATAAATACCTTCCAGGTGATGTTGAAAATGAAGAAAGGGAATTATTGGTGGGACAAGGAGCGGTGGCCTGGAGCTAAGTGTGGGAAAGTTCTTCTGCCAAGCCATTAAGAAAGGGTCCCGTAGTCGAGCAAGCGGGCAGCGGGGAAGAGTCTCTGGGGAGGGAGCACAGGCGCCGGCTGGCAGTGCGGGAGACGAGATGTTAATGGGGATGATGAAGGGAAGGATCTTTAGCCAACGTGAGAGGTCAACCTGTTGACCCAAGCCAGCTCTCTCCTGGCCCTACGATCTGTATGGTGCCACGATAAATTCCACTTACCCTACTTTACTGTGTGCGCTTTATAGCTCGACTTAATGGCTAGGAAATCTCTTCACTTGACTGCTCCCCTTAAGACGAGAAGGCTGTCTGTGATCCTTGGGTTTAAGCAACAATTCACTGTCTGCGAAGGGATGATGCCTTTTTATTAGCTTCCCTCTTGCAGCCCGGCCTCTTGAGGCCCTGGCTCCTCTTTGCCTCCGATTTCCCCTCTCTGACCTCCCTCTGGCCCCGCTGCCTTGCAGATTTTCAGGAATCGCCTTTGAGAGCGTATCTTTGGAGTTTGCATGCTCCGAGGGCTGCTTTGGCCATGGTGTTATTAAAGCTGAGATCAGTGGGCGGCGTGGGGCTCCCTGATGGTGCCGTGACCCTTTTTGATACCAGCCTGGAGAGCAGGAATCAGCCGGTGAAGGTGCGGAGGAGGATGCTGGCAGCGGATGCGTGCGGTGCCGCCAGCCTTCCTGTTTTTACTGCGGGTCTCGTAGGTCTCATCAGAGTTGATGTTTTTCTTAATGTTACTGGCGTCGTGCGATTGCGCAGGAATCTGGGCTTTCGTGTAGCAGCAGCTTGGAGATGCTTGGAGAAAAAGGGCACGGAAATACAGCTGGAAGCTGTTGGCTAATAAAGCCCTCCCTCATATCCCACTGCCTTCTGATGACTGTTTTGATTTTCCATGGCAAAATGAAGGGGGGTGTGTGGGGGTCTAACTTGGAGCAGTGGAGGGACGGAGGTTCTCCAAGGGGGTTGGGGCTGTGCTGCGTTGGGTTGTGGTGATGAGAGGACTGCAGGGATGGAAAGGAGCTGGGGAGGTGTGAGGCATGGGAAGCTTCAACTCGCTCAGCCTTGGAGAGAAGTCAGCCAAAATGGGTATTTTCATTTTAAACAAAACCTCCTTATCTCAATGGTAAGTAAGGGAGGGACAACATTTATCGAATCATGGAATCATTGAGGTTGGAAAAGACCTATAAGATCATCCATTCCAACAATCAGCCCAACCCCACGGTGCCTCCTAAACCATGTCCTGAGCCCCATGTCTACACATTTTTTGAACCCCTTCAGGAATGGAGACTCCCGCACGGCCCTGGGCAGCCTCTGCCAGGGCTTCATCACTCTTCTAGTAAAGAATTTTTTCCTAATACCCAATCTAATCCCCTGGTGCAACTTGAGGCCATTTCCTCTCATCCTATCACTGTTTAATTGAGGGAGTTTGAAGCGGTGCCATGCCTGGATGGCTGTGTCCCTTGCCTGGGACAAGCAGCGTGTCCAGGAGTGATGTCTCAGGGTGGGGCAAGTGGGTGCCGGCAGCATCCTTCCAGCGTGCCTCAAGGCTGCGCTCCTCGAGAAGCATCCACCTTTCCTTGGGCTGAGAAGTGTGCAAATGCCAAAGGAATCCATGTCCCTTTTCAGAGGCTGTTGCAGTAAATTGTTAGCAGGCGACGGTGCAGCAGAGCAACTGTCGCCATCGGCGGCGTTTTGTTAATCTGATCTGAAGGGTCCCCGTGCGAATGCATCTGGAGCGGTCCCCGCTCTCCCTGCAAATGCAAATTGCAGCCAGCAAGCTCCTGGTGCTTTTGTCAGGTTGGAGGTGGAGAAGGGAGGCTCATGCCCAAGAGATTTCCCTACCTGACCTTGGGATCTCCACGCAGACAGTGGGCTCTCTGCTTTCTCATCTGCATCTTTTTGCTATGCCCACATTTCATAGGATCATAGAATAGTTTAGGTTGGAAGGGACCTCAAAGCCCATCCAGCCCCACCCCCTGCCATGGGCAGGGACACCTCCCACTGGATCAGGGGCTCCAAGCCCCATCCAACCTGGCCTTGAACCCCTCCAGGGATGGGGCAGCCACCACTGCTCTGGGCAACCTGGGCCAGGGTCTCCCCACCCTCATGGTGAAGAAATTCTTCCTTATGTCTTTGCCCATTCCCAAATGCACATCAGGGCATGGTGAGTAAAGATGGAGAAAGCCACCTCTGAAACTCTGAGAATCTTTAATTAAAGCACATTTCCCCCCAGAAATTGTCTTTATTGTGCAAACCACATGGTTTCTTGGGACAGTGGTTTTGCAGAGAATTTGATTTTCCATTGGGAATATGTAAATCCAGGTGATGGCTCATTGTCTGGAAGGAGCTCAGCAGTTTGGCTGTCCTATGGATAAGCCAAGAGTTGTCCTTGCTGGCAAGGAGGACCTGCTGGGAGATGGGGGGAGCCTACCACCATCCAAGCCCACCTGGATGGCAAGTTCCCACGTTGTGTCCTGCCTGAAGAGAACCTGTGACAGCCATGTGAATACTGCAGGAGATGAAATGGTGCTTCCAAAAGGAAAAAAAAAAAAAAAATCCAATCCATGGAAATTTTACTTTTGGGGAATTTCTGCTGAGATGGGGAAGTTAGGGGATATATTTATTTTCATTAAAATATATATATATATTTGAGTTTCAGCACATTTCCATTTCCTACCTGCCTCTGTGAGAAGCCGTTTCTGCAGGCAGCCTATGACTTTTTTTCCCCCGCAAGAAATTTTCTAATATCAATTTAATTTTGACTCTCAGAACTGCATCTATTCCACGGGGAACCTACTCAACGGCCTCGCCAAGGAAGTGTTTCCTCGTAGCTGCGAGTTCATTTTCCAGTTTAAAAACATCATTCAGTCATTCCTAATGAAAGATATAATCAACTTCCAGGCTTCATGGCTTAGCCGAGCCCCTAATGGAGATGGGGAAGCCATTCCTGCAACAGCTCAGCCCTTATTTCTCATGGCAGAGGCGCTCACACTCTGCAAGAATGGGTTTCAGTGGGTGAAACGGCTCCCAGAGGAACCAGAGAAGATGCACGGGGATGGAGGTCCAGGAAAGCTGGGGAGGGGCTCTTGATTAGGGAGTGCAGGGATGGGATGAGGAGGAGCAGTTTTGAGCTGAAAGAGGGGAGACTGAGCTGAGATGTTGACCTGTATCCGAAACAGTGTGGCCAGAAGGAGCAGGGAAGGGGTTGTGCTTCTGTATTTGGCGTTGGTGAGGCTGCATCATGAATCCAGGGTTCAGTTTTGGCCCCTCACTGCAAGAAGGACATTGAGGGGCTGGAGCGCGTCCAGAGGTGGGAAACAGAGTTGGGGAAGGGGTTGGAGAACAGGGGTTGTGAGAGGTGGCTGAGGGACCTGGGGCTGTTTAGCCTGGAGAAGAGGAGGCTGAGGGGAGACCTCATCACTGTCTATGACTGTCCGAAAGGAGGGTGTAGTGAGGTGGGTGTTGGTCTCTTCTCCCAAGTGACAAGTGATAGGATGAGTGGGAATGGCCTCAAGTTGCTCTGGGGGAGATCCAGATTGGATATTGTGAAAAATTTCTTCATCGAAATCAATCCTTGGGCTGCGCGGGGAGGTTGTGGAGTCCTCATCCCTGAGGTCTTTAAAAGACAGGTGGATGAAGTGTTTAAGTATATGGTTTAGTAGTGGACAGTTATGGTTAGACTCGATGATCTCAAAGGTCTTTTCCAACCAATTGATTCTATGATTCTATGACTTTATCATTCTAGGATTCTGTGATTCATAGGAAGAAGTGTTTTGCTGTGAGGGTGGGGAGGCCCTGGCCCAGGTTGCCCAGAGCAGTGGTGGCTGCCCCATCCCTGGAGGGGTTCCAGGCCAGGTTGGATGGGGCTTGGAGCCCCTGATCCAGTGGGAGGTGTCCCTGCCCATGGCAGGGGGTGAAACTGGATGGGCTTTGAGGTCCCTTCCAACCGAAACCATTCTATGGTTCTATGAGTTGCTCCCTAGAGATGTGGTCTCCATCCCACAAGGATTTGCCTTCCTCTGTCCTTGTGCTGATATTGTTCTCCATAAATTCTGCACAATTTCTGCAGAATCAGATGATAAAGAATTTGGCCCAGCCAGACTTAGACAAAAAAAAAAAAAAAAATAAAGAAAAAGAAGGAATTAATCCCAACCCCAAACAGCAAAAGCACAGTTTGTGTCCCGTCTGATTGTATTTTCATGCCCACACGTCTGTGCTGCATAAATGTTTCTGGAGCGCCAGGAGGAATAGTCTCTTGTTGCAGTGACGTGCTGTGCAACAGAAAGGGTTTGGGTTATTTGGAGATCTTGCTGAATTACACCACGAATACGCTACCGCACGTCCCCCGCCTGTGCCCGCGTCTTCCCATCCGCTGCCTCGTGAGTGAGTGGAAATATGAATGCAAATAGTAGCGGGGAAATAAGATCGTGTGGAGTTATGGAGCAGCAGGAGACCTGTAAGCCACATCAGGTCTGTCTGCCTGGCTGGAACTGGGCTGCGCTAAGTAACCGGAGTTAGTATTAAATAAGTTTGCACAACAACAACGGTCCAAATGGGATGTGACAGAACCAGCTGGAAGTTAATAATCTGAATATTTACTCAGCTTTGTGGTGGAGGAACCCCAGGATGGTCAGAGTGTTGGGAAGCCCTGGAAGTGATATAATCATAGAACATCCTGAGTGGGAAGGGACCCAAAGGGATCACCGAGTCCAGTTCCTATCCCTGCACAGGACAACCTCAACGTTCACACCGTGGGGCTGAGGGCGTTGGCCAAATGCTTCTGGAATATTGTCAGGTTTGGTGCTGTGACTGCTTCCCTGGGAGCTGTTCCAGTGCTCCACCACCCTCTGGGGGAAGAACCTTCTCCTAACGTCCAACCTAACCCTTATCTGACATCTTCCTGCCATTCCCTCGGATCCAGGGAGAAGAGCTCAGCGCCTGCTCTTCCTCCTCCCCTTGTGAGGAAGCTGCGGAGTTTGATGAGGTCTCCTCTCAGTCTCCTCTTCTCCAGGTTGAACAGACCCAGTGAATTCAACTGCTCCTCACATGCTTCCCCTCTAAACTCTTCACCAACTCCATGCCCTTCTTTGGACACTCTCCAGTAGCTTCAGATGCTCTTTAATTTGTGGCACCTAGAACTGCACCCGGTGCTCAAGGTGGGGCCACACGAGTGTGGAGCAGAGCAGGACAATCCCTCCCTCGATCAGTAAGCAACGATGTGGTGGATGCACCCGAGAACACAGTTGACCCCTTGGCTGCCAGGACATGTGCAGGCTGAGCTTGATGGGCAACATTCCTTTTGACTCGAAAGGTTCTGACGGTATCCAGAAAGCTCTGTTGGTTTCTGGAAAGGTGGCTCAGGGTTGGGGTGTTGGGGGTTTGTTCCTCCTGAATGGGGTGCCTGAACCTGTTCCTTGTTCAAAGTGACCTCGTGCTCATCCCTGCATCGATGGGTCAGAAGACAGTAGTGCTGTGCTGCGAGACAAAATGATCCCAACGTGCTTAGATGTGACACAGCAGGAAAAGGGACTGTGGCAATGAGCTCATCCTATCAGGCAGGGCTCGACGCTCGCTCTCCGTGATGAGCTTTTAAGTTTCCTTCCCCTCGTGTTCAACCCTGAAGCAGAGGCTGAAGAATCCGAATTTCAGAAACTGAAAAATAAACAAAACCTCCAAATCCTTCTCCCCGAAAAAGAGATGAGCCAACATAAAATTTTAATTTAAATGTTTGGGTACAAATTACCTGACAGTCCAAGCAGAGAGGCATTTTGAACCAGCACTCGAGCTTTTCGTTCAGAACATATTGAAGCATTTCAACCTGACAGTTTCGGAACTCGCCCATAAAGCTTCTGAAGTGAAAAATTAATCCGAAGTAACCTCTTCTGCTTTTAAAAAGCAGATTGGCTTCTGATAAATGCTTATAGCTCTGTGATGGATCCCATCAGCTGAGCCCAGCCCTTCCTCTTGCCTGGTCTGAAGCCCTGGAAGGTTCCTTGGGCCCATGGAGATGGTCTGGGTGTTAATGATGGCTCTGGACACTGAGAGCATTTCCATTCCTACCTCTTCTGCTGCCCCTGTCATTCCATATCCATCCTTCCTTTCAGCCTGGAGAAGAGAAGGCTCTGGGGAGACCATATAGTGGCCTTCCAGTACCTGAAAGGGGCTACAGGAAAGCTGAGGAGGGGCTTTTTGCAAGAGCGTGGAGTGATAGGACGAGGGGGAACGGCTCTAAGTTGGAAGGGGGAAGATTTAGGTTGGGCATTAGGAAGAAATTGTTCACAATGAGGGTGGTGATGCCCAGGTTGCCCAGAGCAGTGGTGGCTGCCCCATCCCTGGAGGGGTTCCAGGCCAGGTTGGATGGGGTTTGGAGCCCCTGATCCAATGGGAGGTGTCCCTGCCCATGGCAGGGGGTGGGACTGGATGGGCTTTGAGGTCCCTTCCAACCAAAACCATTCTGTGATTCTATTATTCTATGATTCTTTCTTCCTGCAACAGTTGCTGTCTTTCACTGCTGCCTTTTATCCCTCGGAATCTACCTGATGGGATTAGGCGTGAAATGGAAGGGTTATAGCATATAATAGCGGGGCTGTAATTACGTTATGAATACAGTGTAATTACGCCATGGTAAGGCCTTTGAATAACCTCATCACCACCCACTGGTCCCTACAACTGGGATTTCTCTACATTTCAGCTGTAAGGTTACCTACATCGCCACAAGTGTGGCTTTGGTTTCGTGGCCACTGTGGCTCGATGTGTTTAGCATTCAGTGGCACCACTGATTTTGACTCAAGCTCTCATTAATTTACAGCCATGGAGCTATACTTGGAGTTGTGTGAGTGTAGGAGAAATTACAGGTGTGGGAAGCGTAGCTGCCTTGTAATCACGCTGCGATTGCTGGGTAATTGCAGCCCTTGAGCTGTTAACGTATAACCACGTTAAAGTTTTGGTGAGGCCTCCCCAGGGTCTGTTGGCATGAGTTCATAGAATCGCAGAATGGTTTGGGTTGGAAGGGACCTCAAAGCTCATCCAGTCCCACCCCCTCTGCCATGGGCAGGGACACCTCCCACTGGATCAGGGGCTCCGAGCCCCATCCAACCTGGCCTGGAACCCCTCCAGGGATGGGGCAGCCACCACTGCTCTGGGCACCCTGGGCCAGGGCCTCCTCATCCTCACAGTAGAACATTTCTTCCCAAGATCTCATCTCCATCTCCTGCCTTTCAGCTGAAAACCGTTCCCCCTCATCCTCTCTCTGCCCTCCCTGATCCAGAGCCCCTCCCCAGCTTTCCTGGAGCCCCTTTCAGCACTGGAAGCTGCTCTAAGGTCTCCCCGCAGCCTTCTCTTCTCCAGGCTGCACAACCCCAACTCTCTCAACCTGTCCTTGTACGGGAGGTTCTCCAGCCCTCGGATCATCTCCGTGGCCTCCTCTGGACTCACTCCAACAGCTCCGTGTTCTTCCTGTGGTGAGGACTCCAGAACTGGACACAGGGCCTCAGGTGGATTCTCACAAGAGCAGAGGGGCGGAATCCCCTCCTTCCCTGCTGGTCCCACTGCTCTGGGTGCAGTCCAGGACACGGTTGGTTTCTGGGCTGTGAGCATACGTTGCCAGCTCCTGTTGAGTTTCTCATCCCCCAGCACCCGAAGTCCTTCTCCTAGGGGCTGCTCCCTATCCATTCTCCTCCCTTGGTTGGGCAGATGGAGCCAAGGCGTGGGAGGTTCCTCCAGCCAGGACAAAACCTCTTTCGTGTAACAGCAGCTCGTGCCATCCATCCATCCTCTTTGCAGCTTCGAGCCCATCAGCCCAGCCTGGACATGGCTTAGTGGCACCACTCAGCAAACTTCAGATTTGGCTCGATGAGCGACCCGAAGCTAATTGCTGACCCCCTTGTGCATCTCCGTCCCCCCCTACTCCATTAAAGCGATCATAGTTATTTCCCTGCCTTTAGGAGCTCGTTGAGATACACAGATGATGAGCACTGTAACATAATGGGGTTTTATTATTATTAAGCTCCCAGTGACTCTTTCCCTGTCAGCGTAATAGTACTAATGAAATGTCCCCACCGCTCCTGGGAGCTGGGAGGACAATTTGGTCCGGTTCTCTGTAGCATTTGGAAGAGGCAAAACGCCGGTTGTTGTTATTTATTACAGATCGCGTTTACTTAGTGTATTGTTTATTGAATCTTTCTCCCACTCGCAAATTCCGGCTACGGTTCCCAGCACCGCTCCTGATGCCAGGGATCCTTCCTGCTGCTGCTGAGTTGCCAGCTGGACTTGGTGTGGACTTCAGCTCAGGACACTGGGCCAGGTTCCTCCCTGGTGTAACATCATTGACTTTAATTAAGCTACGCCAGGGAAAAATTTGGCCCACGTCGTTTGCTAGCCGTGCGCCGATGCCAGTCAAAAGGCACGGTGGGTGCCAGCGAGGGCTTTGGCAGCCCAGTTTCAGCGTGGGACACAAGTCCCTCAGTCTTTGTTTGGTTTGAGGCACCAGTGTCTGCTGATGGGGACAGAAAGGGGAATGAAACATCGTGCTCATTGTAGGGCAATCCATGGTATTCCAGGTTTCATCTCCCTACCTTCTTTCCTGACTGCCTGGAGGGATACTGGGAAAAAAAAAAGCAAGAGTGGGGGATACTGGGCAGCAGATCCTTAAAGGATATCTCAAAACTGAAGAGCTGCTGCTTTCAAGCCCGCTGGATCAGGCCAGGTTTGCTCGTTAAGTGCCTATAATTGGCATCAGAGATGTGCTTAGAAGCAAAGCCGTGTTTTTCTGGTGGCAAAGTTTACCCGATGACACCACCGCATCTCCATGAAGGATGATTTCAAGAGAGCCCCTTCTCTCCGTAACCCATCCCCTGCAGGATCCTGAGTTCCGCAGCACCAGCGTCACCCAGCTTGGCATCAGCATCACCTTGGCCAACGCTCGTGGGGCAGACACTGGACCCCACCGTCATCACCCCAGCACCTTCCCAGCACTTCCCGAGCGCTGCCTGGAGGCAGCTGCTTCCCAGGGAGATAATTCGGTTGCCTGGTTCAAAGCGGAGTTAAAGTTTCTGTGCTGGCAGATCTGGGGCAGAGTTTAAGAGCGTCTGTATTTTCTCCCGTGCTGTCTGAAGTGAGGCACATCCAAGGCTTGAAGCTCTTGGCTTTCATCCACCTCACCGCAGGCGTTTGTGAACCGCTCTCATCTGAATCAGCTCTCCCGTTTTAATATTTCCCGGGGTGTTCTAGAGAGTGGCTCTCGCTCTCCAAATGCAGGCTCGTGTTTTTAGAAAACATATGCAATTAAGTCTAAATGCTACAAAGTTGTGGGTTTTAGTCCTCGGTTTCCTGGGAAGCACAGTGCTGTGATGGGACGAGGTGGGAGCTGTGATGGGACGAGGTGGGAGCAGTGATGGGACGAGGAGAGGTCTGTGATGGGACAAGGAGGGGTCTGTGATGGGATGAGTTGGGGGCTGTGGTGGGATGAGTTGGGGGCTGTGGTGGGATGAGTTGGGGGCTGTGGTGGGACAAGGTGGGAGCTGTGATGGGACGAGGTAGGAGCTGTGATGGGACAAGGAAAGGTCTGTGATGGGACGAGGTGGGGGCTGTGATGGGATGAGGTGGGAGCTGTGATGGGATGAAGAGGGAACTGTGAGGGAACGAGGTAGGAGCTGGGAGGGGACGAGGTGGGAGCTGTGATGGGATGAGGTGGAAGTTGTGATGGGACAAGGAAAGGGCTGTGATGGGACGAGGTGAGAGCTGTGATGGGACGAGGAGAGGTCTGTGGTGGGACGAGGTGGGGGCTGTGATGGGACGAGTTGAGAGCAGTGATAGGATGAGGAGTGGGCTGTGATGGGATGAGGTGGGGACTGTGATGGGACGAAGTAAGAGCTGTGATGGGATGAGGAGGGGACTGTGATGGGACGAGGTAGGAGCTGTGATGGGATGAGGTGGGAGCAGTGATGGGACAAGGAGTGGTCTGTGATGGGATGAGAAGTGGACTGTGATGGGACAAGGAAGGGGCTGTGATGGGTTGAGGAGGATGCATAGAGACATGTCTGAGGCTCAGACATGTGAAGGTTTGCATCCTCCCCCGCTGCCATCCTCTTGTCAGGGCTGAAGGAGCTGCCATCCCTGCTGACGTCCCTGCTGGTGCTGAGGTCTCATTCTCGGAGGCTGTGAGGTCCTTTTGTACCCGTGTCTGCAGATCTCGGGTTATTTGGGGACACCGGGTGCAGAGAGCAGCAGGTTTGATGACAGCAGGGACATGCATGGAAAAGCTGTGGTGCAAACAGTTGGAAGCTGATAACTTGCAGTGATGGCTTTGCCAGGAGGTAAAAAAAAAACAACAAACCCGCACAAAAACCCTGCAAATTCACTTTGTTTTGATATTCAAACTCTTTTTGTGTGTGTGGTGTATGTGCTAATGTGTGCGCTGGTGTTATGGCATTATTGGAACAAAATATTCAGATGATTCCTAACAGAATTAGTGTTTCAGAAGCTGCTTGGAAATGTTGGCTTGGAAACAGAAGTGTAGCATTAGGAGCCTCTTTCTCCCGCGGGATAAGAGCCCCGAGCAGCTCGGCAGGGTTGGGTTTGGAGCACGGGATCCGGATGGCTTCTCCCAGCAGGTAGGCACGTGGCACAGTGCAAATCCCCCTCCGCAGCTTGGAAGGAGCTCCCTAAATAAAGATCAGGAGGAGCCCCCAGCCCCTCCTGCCCTCGGTCCCGTCTCCATACACGCTGTGGAAAAGACGCGGTGGGATGTGCAGGGCTGTATTGAAATGGCAGCTCTGGTTCTGCTCTGCTAATGGCACAGCTGAACTCATATCAGCATCCCAGCTCATCTCGCCCCTCCGGCACCTGGATTCTTCGTCTGAGAAAGGCTTGAGGCTCTTAGGCCTTCATTCCCACCGAAATGAGCAGCAAATCAATGTAGGCCTAATAAAAGATGATTGGAAATTGCTAATAGGAGTGTGGGAGGGCAGCCCTGCCTCCCGGAGCCAAGATGAGTATGGATTTTCTGGTGCCAGGGACTGTAAACGCTTCTGAATTCCCCAGAGAGCCCCGGATGCTCGCCTTCTCCCTTTGCCTCCATCGTTCTCCTGCAGCCTTCAGAAAGGAGCTTTATGGTGATTAGCTAGATTAATTAGCTGGTGGTGGCAAGGAGGGCTCAGCCTGCTTGGAGGAGTGTGGAGGAGCAAGGTGGGGCAGGGTGCGTGGTGGGGGCAAGGAGCCTCTTGGTGGAAACGTGCAAGATGGCTTTAAATGGAAGGGGGAAGATTTAGACTAGACATTAGGAAGAAATTCTTCGTGGGGAGGCCCTGGCCCAGGTTGCCCAGAGCAGTGGTGGCTGCCCCATCTCTGGAGGGGTTCCAGGCCAGGTTGGATGGGGTTTGGAGCCCCTGATTCAGTGGGATGTATCCCTGCCCGTGGCATGGGGTGGAACTGGAAGGTCTTTGAGGTCCCTTCCAGCACAAACCATTCTGTGATTCTATGATTCCAAGATCATCTGCCCTGGCTGGAGTTTGGTCCCCACCCCATAATACATGTGGAGGAGCATAGGGGTCCACATTGGGTCAGGGGACAGGTTGGAAAGGTTCATGCTACCTTGGTGCTGGGCTTCAATTCCTACTCCTGGTAGCTGCTCCCTCCAGGCATAACTTATTTATGGAGTCGCATCTCCCTGGCTCTTCTCCTTCTGGCAGCCTCGTGCCGGCAGCCACGGTCCCGGTGTTCCGTAGCCTCTTCATCCCTAATAGATCACCACCGGTAAACACTCTCCTCTGCTCTGTGTTCACCAGCCGAACCCCTTCCTGCCCTTCTTGGTGGTGGTGCTGGGGAATGATGTATGAAATCTGAGTCGGTTTGATTCATACGAGTTGTGTTCACCTTGCAGAACGAGCTGTCACAAAAAATAATAAACCTCCTTGTTTTAATGCCCGGAGAGGCTGTTGGATGGGCGGCGGGACAGGTTTAGATCCTCTTCCAAGGAAAGAGATGCTTTTGAGAAAGACTGATTGCGAGTCACACGATGGCTGCACAAACGGTAAATAATAATTAGAGCCGTGTCTGGAGGCTGCGGTGGGGAGCAGGGTCCCGTCACGCTACGGGTGGCACTGATGCTCTCTGAAAGAGACGGTTCCTGACCCGTGGTCCGTAAGGTCTAAATGGATTGGGGTTGCTACCGAGCGGTGAAGCGACCTGTACCTCATCAACCAGGAGGAAAAGCGGCACGGTCCTACATGCGTGGTTGTTAGCTGGTTTGTGCAAGGATGCTGAGCACGACGGATGCAGTTGCTCATTGTTTACATTCAAGGAGGCTTTACCAGGAGAGACAAGACCTTGCTGGGCTCCTGGGCACCCTTTGATGCGTATAATCCATTGCTTGGACATAGAATTATTGTCGTAGCCCATCCCTGGGCCCAAGCCAGCTTTCAGGAGGTATTTTCTTTGGAGTCTATGGACCAGCATGATGGGATATTTGGTGATTCATGGCTCTCTCCTTTTTGGGCAGTAGGTTGGATCATGATTATAGAGTCATGGAATGGTTTGGATTGAAAGGGACCTCAAAGCCCCTCCAGTTCCAACCCCCTGCCATGGGCAGGGACACCTCCCACTGGATCAGGGGCTCCAAGCCCCATCCAACCTGGCCTTGAATGATGCTTGTCTCTGCTCGGTATCAGCCCTGCCTGGTGCCCCAGCCTGAGCTCGCCCTCTTGCTCCTTCTCCCCATGCTACCTCCTCCTTCAGGGTGCAACACCAGAAGCCCCAACCTTCTCGTGGTGGGATGGAACCCCCATGTCCTGCAGCAGCCCACACATGCACACGGTGCTGAGGCAAAACTATTAATGGGGGGAAAAGTTAACCAGGTTTATTGAACTGCAAAAAAGAGTTGTTTTTATATCCCTTTATTGGAATATAAAGACAGCTTTTATAACCTTTTAAAGGGGCATAAAAGCAGCTTGGAGACTAGAAAGCTCGCTCCAGTTGAAGGCAGGGAAAAAAGCAAGAGGAAAGGGAGGAGAGCAAACGTGTTGTAGCCTGAGATCAGAAGTAACCCAGGGGTTGGTGGGTGGGGTTGCTGGGACCCCAGGTCCAAGACAGTTGTGGTATTGCCTTTCTCAGGAGGGTTTGAAGCCCTCGGTGCTGTTAGCAGCCCTGGCTCTGGGCTCTCACACACATTCCTCCTCTCGGCGACTGCAAAGCCCGTTCCTCAAACCTCTCTTGGAAGGGGTAGGTGTCGTACTTAATGTCGTACTAACCTCTTTTATTTCATTTCTCTCCCCAATCCTCTGTGAATAAGTACTGCTTTGGCTTCCTTCCTCCTGGAACGAGGGAGGAGGGAGTCTGTAAAGGTCTCGCTTTGAGGCTGGAGGGAAAGTTTACTCTACAGACTCCTCCAGCCCTCTCCAATGATGCTCAGCCTCTCCGGTGGGACTGCAGGACTTTGAGGTGGACCAGCTCGTAATCTCAGTAGCTCAGGTAGCGTTGGTTGAGTTGAGATGCATTTGCAGAGCGATGGGGAGCTGTGATTCCATCAGGGATGAGCACAGCTCACAGCAGCAAGGAGCAGGAGGATCTGGGCAGCTGGTGTGTGACATCCCAAAGGTCTGGGGCCGACATATTTATGGAACATGCATTTTCCTGTCCTTCCTGCTGCCTGGAGCATTTTGGGGTAAGCGCAAGGCTGTGCTGCCATCCACCTCCTCCATGGCTGCCTCCTTGCTCTTCCCAGCCAGCGGGTCCATCTGCTGATTGGGATATGGTTGAAAGCAGCATCTTCAAAGCCAGGAGGGCACTCCCTCCACCTCTTCCATGGCTCCTGGAGGATGGTCTGAAAGCATTTGGTGTTGTGGGTGGTCACACCCTGACAACCTCGTGCTCGCAGGCTCCTCCCAGGTTAGAGATGTGTTTTCTCCATCCAGAGGGGAAAAGCGCCTTTTTCTTTCACTTGTTCACACAGCAGTCGGTCTGATGCGACATTAAAAGAGGAGAATGACCTTTACACCAGTCTCCAGCTCAGGGGAGAGGATGGCTGAGCCCCTATCCGCAGCTATGCACACTTTGAATACGGATAGGTCAGCAGTCTCGGATATCCCCACGCCATCTCCCAAATAATAAGTTTCCAGAGATAATGTTGTAGGGCCGTAAAGAGGATGGGAACAGGAGCAGCTGCTTCTAATTTCGCTTCACGGGGAGGGAGGCGATGCTGAGAGCACCCCGCATTCTCTGCACATATTTTTCATCATTATAGGCAGAAATGCCAGAGTGGTGACAGATATTAATGCAGTTCATGCCGGGAGAAAATCTTCTTTCCATCAGACTCAATGTGCAGCAAGAGGGCAGTGCCATTTGCAACCCAAGGGAGGATACGTTTGAAAAGTGATGTGGTTTTTACCCAGGAAGTTTTATTCCAAAACAAAGTCCAGTTTGGAGAACAGGCACCTGAAGCCATCCAGCTGGGAGCCATGGGATCCCCGTGTGCACGCACCAGTGGGTGAAGGCGCATTTGCAGCAGTGCAAATGATAATTTGGATTTTCTTAAAATCACAGAATGGTTTTGGTTGGAGAATACTTTTAAGATCATCGAGTCCAACCATCAATCCAGCTCTGCTAAGTCCACCCCTAGACCATGTCCGCAAGTGTGACATCTACTCATCTTGAGGGATGGTGACCCAACCACCCCCCTGGGCAGCCTCTTCTAGTGCTTGACAACCCTTTCAGTAAGGAAATTCCTCCTGATATCCAACCTAAATCTCCTGTGGTGCATCTTTAAGGCATTTCCCCTTGTCCTGTCACTCACTACCAGGGAGAAGAGACCAACCCCCACCTCTCTGCAACCTCCTTTCAGGCAGTTGTAGAGAGCAATAAGGTCTCCCCTCAGCCTCCTCTTCTCCAGACTGAACAACCCCAGCTCTCCCAGCCTCTCCTCACACGGCTTGTGCTCTAAACCCTTCATTAGCTCCCTTCCCCTTCTCTGGACGCACTCCAGCATCTTGGATCACCCTCCAGTGGCTCTGCGGTGGCTGCATGTCACCATGGGGCTGTCATTGCCCCAGGTGGCAGTTTCTGTGAGCCGGGATCCCAGCCTGCCCACAGCCCCGACCCGCGGCGATGCTGTGAGATCTGCAGACTCTACGCTGCACTCCCTTGCACCCCTCAGCCTCCTTTTATTTGCTTATCCCACTAAATATTCATCAGTAACATTTAAGACAAAGGAATGAGATAATTACAAGGGGAGAGTTTTTTTGCACTATTAAAGGTTAACAGAATTCTTGGCATTTGTGCCTTGTCGATCTCCATGTAATTATGCTCATTTCCCAGAATTCAGAGGCGACTGTGCCTGTTAACGCTCAAAGATGGTACCCCGGGAATTAAATTTATGAGATCATTTCTCAAAATCTTCGGATTCAAACCAAGCAGCTTGCTTAATGGCATGACTGTTATTAATATTATTCTTGGATGCAGAACGCTGCGAGGGTCAGAGGACCAGTGGCAAAACTAGAACTGATACAGGCAGGCAGCAGCGTGTCCAGCTTTTGTTCCCAGGGAGCGCTCGAGCAATTTGGTGACATCAGCACCTTGGGAAATAAGAATTCAGCTTGGCAATAAAAGGGGACCGTAAAGACGCAGGTGCTCAAGTTGAAGGTACATCTGAGGAAGTCCCTTTTTGGCTGTGGCTGGTCTAGAGTTGGAAAGTAAACCTTGCATCTCCTCCCTGCTCTGTTTTTGAAGGTGACTGATCCGGGTCCGAACGCAGCTGCAGGCGGAAAGCAAATCAGTGGCTCCAGGAGGGTCTGATTTTCAGTGATGCCGAACACCTGGCAGTGGGCTGGGGTTTGACTGAGAGCAGCTGAGCGTGCTCAAAAGAGGCATTTCGGGGGTTCTGTTCTTGATATCTGCTTTTTATTGAACATTGTGGTCTTAAATCAAGATATTTACTGCTCTACTGTTGCCTGACCCCCTCGTGGTTTGCGTGGACCCTGTGGCTTTCGGGTAGTTAAGGGCTTGGCTGGGGAAAATGAGGTGGGGGTGATGATGGTCAGTGTCAACGATGGACATTTACCTTCTCGCTTCTCCTTGGAGGTTAGGATGTGCGTGTTGACACCCAGATGGGCTGGGGAAGGCTTGGCTTGGTGTGTTTTCTGTGGGGCCATCCCAGGAGAAGGCGCAGTAGCTCTTGGAGCTCGTCCTCCAAAGGCTTATCCAGTATAGAGGTCATAAATGCCTCCAAACTGCAGACGGAAGTTCAGGGTGGGGGAGAAGCTCAGCTTTTCACATTTAAGGCAGCAGTGCTGGAGCTCCTGAATGTCCGTGGTGGGCCCCGAGGTGTAGCTGGCTCTGCTTTTCAGTCTATTCAGCTTTTTTACTCTTCCCGTGTGTACTCGCTCCTGTTAAAACGCAGAGTGGATTGAGTTGTAGAGCACTGGGTTAATGTCATGCGCTTATAAAACGCTATTAGATGGCTAACGGCGTGGTTTTATCCAGTGTCATCAGCTGTTGCTGGCACCTGATTCATCCCAATCAAATGCTTCCATGGATGTGGAGCGAGCATAAAGGGTGCGAGCATAAAGGATGCATCCTTTTTCATAAAGGATGTGTTAATATAGCGACGTAGCCTCAAAACGATGCAACAAGGAGCTGATTTATGTAAAACCAATATTGATTTGAACCAAGGATCAATCCCCGTTGATAACTTCCACTGTGCCAGCGTGGCTCAGGATCTCCTCAATAATTGTGTTTAACTCCCTACATAGATGTTTAATATTAAGGCTGCACGTATGGAGGTGTCGCTTCATAAATACACATGTTGTGTTATCTGGGCTGCTGTGAAAGGCTCAGACACTGAGAACCGTGGGAGAAAGGAGTAATCCCAAAGGGAAAGCCTTGGAGACTGTTGTGCATCCCTCCCTGACCTCATGTCTGAGCTGCAGCGCTGCCCAGCCCATCTGTGATGTCCATCGGAGCATGATCAGGGAGTGCAGGGATAGGATGAGGGGGGACTGATTTAAGCTGAAAGAGGGGAGTTTAAGATGGGATTTTAGGAAGAAATGTGGCAGTGGTGGCTGCCCCATCCCTGGAGGGGTTCCAGGCCAGGTTGGATGGGGCTTGGAGCCCCTGATCCAGTGGGAGGTGTCCCTGCCCATGGCAGGGGGTGGGACTGGATGGGCTTTGAGGTCCCTTCCAACTCAAACCATTCTATCATCCTATAACCCCCAGGTGATTCTTGGACCTGGTTGGTTCTGGTCCTCCAACCCCTTGGCTGCAGCGAGCATGAGGCAGCACAGCTGAGCCAGGGATGCCCTGGAAGGAGTTAACTGATGCTTGAAAATCCCAAACCTCCTGAGCATGATGAGAGCAAGCGACAAACCCGAGCCCAGCAGTTTTTTAAAGGGCAAACAAAATGTTCCTTTTTACAGCGAGGTGCTTGGTGCAAAGTGCAGGCAGAGCAGGCAGCGGATCCCGACGTGGCTTGAGGGGAAGGCTCCCAAAAGCACACTTCACTCGAATTTAATAGGATGGTTACTGTAAGTTGGTATAAATGCCAGTTAAATATTAACAGCATCTTTAGCACAGGGATTAATGGGGTCTCTTGTGTTGTTTTTAAGCCCTGTGAAGAGAGTGCTGGTAGTCACTGCCTGCCTTCAGTGGAAGGGATGGAGGCTGGGTGCCCGTGAGGATGCTTCTTGCATTCAGAAAACTGGCCTAGAAATGTCCTCAAACAGGCAATTTCTCCAGCTCGGCACAGGAATGCCTTTGGGGTGAGAAGGGCTCAAAATGGCTCCAGCCAAGTAAGGCTCTCAATCATTGTTTCTTAATTGGGGCCACCATTAACGAGGGGATAAATGAGTCAGCGTGGTGAGCGGAACAGGAGCCCACGTCCTTTGTGTCTGCAGTGAATGGTTGTAGACATCGAGGGCTCAGTAAGTTATTCAAGAAAAGCTCCGCCGGACTTGTGTGTCATTCACCTGACTAATGCCAAGAAAATTAAGCCCTTTTTTTTGCAACCTGGGGCTTATTGGAGAACAATGTGGTATGCGATAGCACGGATGGGGTTATGAAATCATGTTTTCAGTTTGAAGGAACGAGAACGACTCGAGCATCAATTATGTTTCCGATCGTATTTGGCAATTTCAGATTAAAAATACATTTCCACGTTGGGGTGGGAGATTGCCATCTATCAGCTTCATGAAAAAAAAGGGAATTAAAAGTAAAATCTGGCTGTACAAATTGCCTTGCTATGACCTACTTATTGAAAGTAAGGTTGGTTTTTCTTCCAGGAATGAAACCTTTCAGTGTGGGGAGGCGTAGTATTGTATGTAGATCGATTTGTAGGCAGGTGTATAGGCACAGGGTGTATGGAAGGATCTATCAACCAGCCCTGCAAGCAGCTACGTGCAAAAGAGATGCTAGAATTGTGCTAGATATTTATGAGAAAGCCAAAAAAGATGTGGCAATCATTGTGTTTTACTTGATAGAGGCACCTTAACTGCAATTTTGCATCTGGTTATCAGCCTTCAGGACCACTCGCATCTGCAGATTAGATGCTTCGGCTTGGTTTTGCTCAAAAAGCCTGAAATCAAGAGGTTCACAGGCCCTGCAGAAGGAGCTGAGGCTCCTTGCAGCAGCCTTTGGGAAGCGCTAGCCCGGGCCAAACACCGCAGTTCTTCCCTGGGTGTGCCCAATTTGCTTAAAAATCTTCAAGTGAAAGCTTCAGAAGGCCCCCGGGAGCCAAGGAGAGAAAGATATTTACGGGAGTCACTGTGAGCTGGCACTGCTGCCTTTCACCCTGTCCAATCTCCTTCTAGAAAATTGAGTAAATATCTGCTGAAGATGCTTTTGCCTGGCTGACAAACTGCCGGGCTCGCTGCCGCTGCCCTCTGCTCTGCCTGGAAGCCTCCCCCTGCCCAGCTCTCATCGCTCCGATAGCGATGCTCCTCTGCAGAGCGAACCCGTGGGGTTCTCACTCCTTCCAGCCCTTTCCTTATCCATGATTTTGGCATCCTCCCTGTCAGTGTTCATCTCCCCAGGGGAAATTCTCCCCCTGCCTCCATCCCTGCTGCTGCTCCTCTTCCCCAGCGATGCCAGCCCTTGCTTCCCTGCCTCTGCTCCCCTGTTTGTGGTCTCTGCCAGGAGAGGGGGGTCTTTAGCCTTGCTGGAAAAGAGGAGGTTGGAGAGATGGATACGGAGATAAATATATACCGAGAGTGTGCCTGTTCTTTCCTCGTTCTGTTTGTCTCCTGCCTGTTGCACGCAATGGAGAAGGGAAAAAGAGAGAGACTTTTATCTAAGTGGGAAGAAAGAGAAGAAGCTGAAAGCAAGAGGCTGCGTTTCGTGCTCGGGTAGGTGCCGCTTTGCAAGCGGCTCAGCCCGTGTACGGCAGACTCTTCTTCTGCTGTGGTCAAAAACCAATGAAGGAAAAAAGACTCTCTCATCCCCAGAGGAGGCTACAAAGCTCTCTTTCTCTTGCTGCTGAACCTTCACAGCTGGACTCAGTTGCTGGCTCCTCTGCTGCTGGAGCAACTGAATTATTTAAAGGAATCTTGATTTCGTTTTCTCTTTGCTGTTTTCATGCGTTGTGTTTATTGTCTATAGATATTTTTATAGTCTGAAGCAATTACAGCTGTCAGAAAAGAGACAAGCTGTGACAGGCTGATTTATATGTACTTTGTATGTATGCAAGAGAGGGATAGACGGAGACGAGGAGGCAGACCGGGGATTCTGCTGGGCTTTAGTATGCAGGAGCCGGCGGTATTGGATTTAAATTCCTTGGGATTTTCAAACAACGTCGATGATCTCTTAACAGTGGGCCAAATTCGGCCCTCGCAAAGGCTAAAGCTGCTGAGCAGCTCGTGTTCTGCCCCAACCCCACATGCTTTCAGCGTAGGCAGGTGCTTTCTCTCCTGATTTAAGATGCTCCTGGCAATCTGGGCTGTGTTAAAAGGTTAACTGGCGGTGGTTATTGGAATCCCTTTGGTTTTGCTGACTCAGGAGGTGGTCTCTGCCCATCCAAAGGAGCTGCCTCGCAAAGCGAGCGAGCTCTCGTGTGAGAAGTATGGCGATGATTTGTAGGTCCTGCACACCAGAGTGCGTTCCCCAGCAGCAAAAAAGGTAGCGCAGCAGAGTCTCCATCCCACCGGGGGTGCTTGGGTGCTGCAGCAATCGGCAAAAGCAGTGTCTTGTCTTTTCTTCACTGACTTGTGCCACCTGGTGCAATGCCACAACCCTGTGTGAGGAGTTTCACGCTGCTGGCGTTAGTCTCGCTCTTCGCAATCAAGTTGCAGAGACCTCTCCCGTGTAATTTGTGGGCTCAAAGGGGGTCTGCGAAAGGCAGGCGTTTACCCTCCCCTGCCTGACCAGCCAGGAGCAGAGCGAGCTGCAGAGATTAAACTCCTCCTGCCAAGAGCTCGGAAAAGCTGGTCTCTCCTCTGGGGAAAAGTAGGACTCGAGGCGGCACGTCCCATCAGTGCTAAATTCAAGGAGCAAAGCCTTCGGAAGAGAAAGAAGTCGAGTGACTTGCAAAGCAATCCCCTTCTCGTATGACCTATCAGCACGCACAATAATAATAAAGCTTTATTTGATGGAGTGTTTCCTCTGCCCGGCACAGCTCATAATGTTTTAGAGATTAAATAGCACAGTTAGTGAATTAAACAGTAGTTTACAGGGGATTCGGAGGCTCCAGGGATTAGTAACGGGCTATGGATCCTTTCACATCTAGGTCACCAGTTTGAATCCAGCTCAGGTTGGCAGCAATTTCCAAAAAAAAAAAAGAAAAAAGAAAGGAAAGAAGTGGTGCTGTGGAATAGCTGCAAAGCCCACGGTGGGGAACAGAGGGAGGACTTTTGGATAAGGTCCTGTGTCATGGAGAAGTCCTTGGGGACAGCGGGTGGGGGAGGCCTGGTTTTCCCTAACGCTGGAGGGGTGTCAGGGGTGCAGCACCCCGAAAGCTGTGTTTGAGCTGTGTTTGAGCTGTGTCTGAGCTGCTCTCGCTGCCCTCGCTCAGCAGCTCCAGGACTTTGTGCTCTGGCTCTCCGGCACCTTTTACCAGCATGAAACTGTGCCTGGAAATATTAATGTGTTTAGCCGCTAGCGGAGGGAAGGAGGAATTACCAGGCATAAGCAAATGCGTTATTTGTTAAATTATGAGCTGATCAAAAGTACGCAGGGACGGTGCTCACGGCTGGGGAGGAATTCGCCTTTTAAGCTCCTGCTGTGTGTCTGTGAGGTGCGGAGGACCAGGAGGGCAAGCTCCTGCCTCTCCTCATCACCACCTGCCTGGGGGGGGAGGGGGGGGCTGGAATTGTCCCGTGCCTCAGTTTCCCCTCCTGCATAGTGGCTTTTGCTGCCTGGGGAGGGGATGGCGCCAAGGTAGAGGAGGGGAAATGTTAGAGGTAGCTCAGTGCTGGCTGCTGGGCGCAGGTAAGCGCACTGGGGAAGCGGAGGGGTCCTGACATCCCAATCCCTCGAGGAGCGTGGTATGGTGGGGGTTAAATGGGTGTCTTTTGCCTGGGCTGGCGCGCAAAGCGTTGAGTTCCCCGCCTGCCTGGGTGCGGGGTGCTGGGTGCTGGGGGGGTGCGGGAGCCAAAGCAGCGGGCAGGGATGGAGCCGCTGCCATGACAACCCCGGGCAGGCAGCCTGCGCCGCCCAGGGATGCTGCCGGCCGCTGCGAGGATGCTGCCGCCTCGCCCGCTCCCCGGCACACCAGCCTGCAGCCGCTGAGGACCCCAGCATCCTGACATCCCTGCGTTCCGCATCCCCACATCCCTCCCCATCCTGCATCCCAGCATCCTGACCCTGCCGTGCATCCTGCATCCCGCCTGGACCAGCCTGACAGAGAGAGAAACTGCTGGGCAGCTTGGAGTTCTTTGCCCGCTTGTGCCTTCTTCTTGCATCTGGACCCGTTTGTTAGCTCGCTCCGGGGGTGTTTTTTTGGGTTGATTTTTTTTTTCTTCGTTTTCTTTTTTGTTTTTTCTGGACTGCCCCCGCTCCACGCTGCGAACTCGGGACAAAGTGTTTGGGAGCGGGGCGAGAGCGGGCGAGGCTCCCCCAACGCCTCCTCGCCCAAGTGAGCCTCGGACTGCATCCCGGGAAGAGCCGGCTCGCCCAGCATCCAGCACCTTTGGCCACTTCTCCTCCTCTTCCTCCTCCTCCCCCAGCCCTTCTTGTCCTCCTCCCTCACCCAAGGATACTGGGGACTCCCTCCGGATGCCGCTCGGCAGGCTCAGCGCTCGCAGCCTGCCTTGCCGGGGGCTCTCCTGATCTCCGTGGAGCTCCGCATCACTCGCCCCGGTGGTTTTGCTCCCCCCCGTCCCCACACACACGCACCCCCTCCCTCCTCTCTCCCCCCTCTTTTCGCTCCTGGTGGCCTTGTCGGGTGTGTTTTTTGCCTGTTGGAAAAGTCCCTGCTGCCCAGGATGGGGGTCGGTGGGTGCTTAGCCCTGCCCTGGAGGTGCCTAGTCGTCCTCTGTCTCAGGCTGCTCTTCCTTGTGCCCGCAGGAGTGCCCGTGCGCAGCGGAGATGCCACCTTCCCCAAAGCTATGGACAACGTGACTGTGCGGCAAGGGGAGAGTGCCACGCTCAGGTAGGAGCAGTTGGATTTCTACCTTGGGGGGCTTGGAGGGGGTCTCGCTACATGCGGAGGGCAGTCAGTGCCGTTGGGGACGTGACTCAGTTTCCCCATGGGAGATGTTGTCGATCGGCGGTGCGGGATGGAGAGCAGCTGAGATTTGGGGGCCAAGAGACGGGGTTTTGGCTCAGCCTCCCCGGTTGTCTGTGGGAAAGTTCCTGGGGGCTGAAAAAAGGGGAATGCGATTCCCTCTTGGCTCATTGCCCTACGCCCATGCAAGGCACGGGCTCGGCTCCTGCTCTCTGTAGTCGCGGCTTGGACTACTGGTGGGGATAAACACCGCTCTGCTCCTGGGGTGCAGCGCTGGAGGCACCTTCCTGCGTGTCAAACCAACCCAGCCCGGGGAAAGGAGGGGTGGGTGAGCCCCATGGTGGGGCTTTGTGCCTTCCCCCTATGCCCAGACCTGCTGGGATGAGGAGGGTGCAGGATGGGGCTGGTTCTGGGCGAGTAGATGCTGTCCTCCTTAAAAATCCCCTTGCTCAGAGGCTGGGGTTGCTGCTCTCTGCCAGCGTTAACTCTTCGGAGTCGGGGAGATGTGGGCGTTGCTGCTGCGGGTGACAGGACCCCGACGCGATTCGAGGGGTGCAGGGGCTGCCAAAGAAGCTGTGGTTTTAATCAGCCTAACTTCTGGGACATCTTATGGCCAGCTCCTCATCCGCATCCTCCCAGCAGATGGGTGCAGTCATCCCAGAGGATGTTTGATAGAGGCATTTAGAAAGAAAAAGCCGGGTTTTAATTGCAGCGCTGAGAAGCGATTCTTGCAACTCCGGCGTGCTCGGGAGTGACTTTCCTCTGCCGGCGCGTTGCATGGGTGCCACGAACATCTGCGGGGCCAGCTGGGTGTGTGCGGCGAGAGCCGCGCTCCTGCTTTACGCCAACGAGTGGAGCAGGGCCAAGCCAGGGCAAAAAATCCTGAGGAGGAATTTCAGCCGGGTCTCGAGGTAGTGGGAGGTTTTACGCCCCGGGCTCGGGTTTGGCCCCTGGAAACATGAATTCCTTCTATATATATTTCCTTGGAACTCAGCTGGTTCCAGCTGAGCTTCCCTGCTCCCCGCAGCCTTTGCGTGTTCCCAGGAGGAAAGGATGGAGCTGGATCCCTCCGGATTTGTCTTGCTTGAAAATGGGTGGCTGCAGGTGGGAGGATAGGGTGTCTCGCTTAGGAATTTGCCCCACTGAGCTGGGCTTAGAATAAAAGTAGCTGCTTTCCTATCCCGAATCCTTGAGCTCTCCTGAACACCCCGAATCCTACAGACCTCGCCCTGGGGGTATCAACGAGGAGGGTTTTGGGGTTGCTGGAGGTCTGGGCAGCAAAATACATAGGAGAGTGGCAACAGCAGGGTGGTGTGGGCACTGGCTGATGTGCAAACTTACAGCGGGTGCTCGCCTGGTGTCGGTGGAGAACAAAGGAGAGCCGGGGTGAGTCAGCAGGAGGGATGCTCTCCTTCTGTCCCTGAGGCCTGGTGGGAAGGGGGCCAAATCCTGTGCCTGGGAGGTGGCCCCGGGGAGGGAGGGCAGCGGCTTGTCATCGCCCCAGAGCTGCAGTGTGCGCATCCCGGTTCAGCTGGGGAACCGGTCTGGTGGCAAGGGATGTCCTGTGTCCCTCTGCAGGTGCCTTGTCAATAAAAACATCCCTCAGGAGATGGATACGTGGGCTTTTAAGGTGTGCAAACCGTGCAGATGATATTCCTGGTGTCCTGCCCTTAGAGTGGGCGTCGCTCTTGGGATCAGTGCTTGCTGCTCTTGTCAGCTCAGTGCAATGGTTTGGTGGCCGTCAAAGTGGAGGAGTGTGTTTTGTACTGGCAGTTTGGAGCATTTTCCCATTGGTTTGAGGTGGGAGCAATGGGAATGGCAGGCAGTTGTACATTGCTGCATCCCCTGGTCAGTCCCCGGTCCCTGCAGCCTTGCAGCACTGTGGCAGGAGCTGAGAGGAGAAGAACACGTGAAAACCACACACTTTCCAGAGAAGGAAATCAAGGAAACATGAATCTTCCTGCCTTTTCTCCTCCCAGCCTGGTGTGACCATCGATCTGTTGTGGAGTTCACTTGTTCAGAATAGTAATGTTGCTCAGAAAGGTTTCAGCTGACCCTGCTGCTGCTCCCAGCCGCCTCCTGCCCGTGCGGCACCAGCCCTGCAAGGGGGGCACTCAAGGAAGGGTGCGTGGGAAGGGGAAAAGAAAAGAGGGTCTTCTCTTTTCCCACTCATTTCCACGCGAGGTTGGAGGATGGTGAGTTGCAGCCAGGGATTTGGAAGGGAGGAGATGTTTCTAGAGATCCCTTCTTGGTTTTTTTCAGGGAGAGCAAACTGTGAACTTAGCAGCAGAAGTTGCTGCTTCTCTGAAGTGCTTGCAAAGTCCTGTACCCCGCGAGGCTGTGGGAAATGGGTTATTTTATCTGCAGTAGTGGGTGCCAAAAACCCCAAAGTGGGGTCAAGCAGTGATGCTCTGCCAAGGAGACTCTTTTCAGCTCCGTCCTCGCTGCCCCTTCGAGCAGAGCTTATTCAGTGCCGATGAAGGCGCGAAGGGTTGATGGCTGCGAGGAGACTCCACCTTTGCACAGGCTTTGCTCTGCGCAAACCCACTTACTGTAAATCTGCTGTTTGGAGTCTGTTTAGGACCAGAGGCATTCAGGCATTTCCTTCTGTCTCGTGATGCCTCTTAGGGGGTACAGCCATACGTCTTGTTTTGGTTCTGGCCCTTTAGATCACTGTATTAAATTTAAACCTATGTTTGGACCTTGGAATAGGATGGGCAAGATTTGCTGGTGGATGCAGCAAATGCAGGAATAGGAAAAGGGTTTGTGGGTGTTGCGTCGAACAGGTTGGCATTTTTAGTGATGCGTTGGTCCTTCAGCTGAGGCTGCTCGTGCTCTTGGGGGGACACCGAAGGCTTGTGTGTGTGCGAAGGTCAGAGCTGGCTGTCTTGCTGGATCTCACAAGGAGCCACGTTGTGAGGATAAGGCTGGTCTGCGTTCACACAGCACCTGCCTTCCCCAGGAGTGAGTGGTTCATGCTGGAGAAGACACATCCTGAACTTTCATCCAGTGCTTGAACTGAGCCCAGGCATCGCTGAGACCTTTTGCAGCCGTTCTCGCGGCACTAAAACAAATGGCTTGATTGCAATTTCACTTTAATTGCCATCAGTCAGCTCTTTCCACTGCGAGGCTCTGACAATCCCATCACCATGCAGAAGCGCTTGCGTGGTATCACCCCAAATTCACCAGTGCCCCAGGCAGATGGTGAGCAGATCCAGCCATAGGGCGAGGGGCACTTCTTTCTCAGGCTCTTCTGTACATCTCCTCTGGTTTTCTTGGCAGGGTGATGTGATGCCTTTATTTATTCCCCCATTGATTCTAACAGTAAAAGTCAAATCTGAGTTTAACATGAGTCAAAGGGATTTTTTTCTATTTTAACCCTGATGTTTCCCGTGGTTTCCACTCGGGGTTTCAAAAGGGCCATGCACTTTACCACTGAGATCTGTCGTGGTTTACCTAAACCTGTTTTGCAAATTTATTTTGCCCCTGTTGTGCTCTTGAAAGAATTTTGAAGAAATGATAACTTGGCTGTGAAACAAACCAAAATCAACCGTGTTTGTTTGATGGATGCAAACAGAAAGTGCTTGTTTGCTAAGCAGGAGAGAGTCTTTCTCAGGAGTGGGTCTGTTTTCTGTGACTTCGCTGCCCTATCCTTTCCCCTTTATCCATGGGGAATTTGCCTTTTCGTGGTATTATTGTGTAATGTGGAAAATGGAGCTGGTCTGTGATGGGTAACAGCGTGGTGGGTTCCCGGGTGCTGCTTACACTTCGGTTCTCGGGGTGGCTGGGAGGCTCGCCGTGAGCGAGGCAGGGCTGCCCCTACCAGGGCTTAAGAGATGGTGGTTCTCTGCTGAGGTTTTGGGCAGCTGCCTTTGTGGTTTGCAGTCGATGAGTGCAGAAAGCCTGCCAGGGGACAAGAGAACCTGCTCTGAGCTTTCTGTTCCCAAGAAAGCAGCGCTCGCCATCCCCGTAGCCTCGGGGCTGAGATGTAGCCTCAGGGCTGAGTGATGGGAGCTCGCAGGGCACTGCTTGGTGTGAGGCTGAGCTCCTGGTGCAAATCAGGGAAGCAAGACAGGGCAGAGGTTGTTTACGAAAGGGTCCACCCGTGATTGCTAAATCTCGTTGGGTAACTGCGCAGTTCCATGTCCATTCTGCTCGAGGCTCCTCACTCCCACCTTTGCTGGTGGTAGAAGCTGCAAGAACCCCAGCGAGGGAGTGTCTGGCCCTTTCCCACATGCCGCACCCCAAGGACACCCTGAGTGTTCATCACGGCGTTCCCATCTCCTACCCAACCCAGCCAACTCCCCCCCTGCTTGCACAACCTTCCAAATCCTTATTACCGGATCAGCATGCTTCTCCTTCCCTACGACTCAGGCCTGTGGCGTGTTCTTCCCATGAAATAGTCATCCCATTCCGATGGTCTCCAAGCCCAATACTTGCTATTTTTTATCCTGCTGCAATTATTTATTTCAGAGTCTCACCCAGCAGAGACTGAAGCTCCAGGGTGCTTCCCTGCCCACTTCCCAAGCTGAGACCAGGGGAATATGGAATCATAGAATAGTTTGGGTTGGAAGGGACCTTGAAGATCATCCAGTTCCAACCCCTTGCCATGGGCAGGGACACCTCCCACTGGCTCAGGCTGCCCAAGGCCCATCCAACCTGACCTGGAACACCTCCAGGGATGGGGTAGCCACAACTTCCCTGGGCAGCCTGTTCCAATCCCTCCCCACCCTCATGGTGAAGAAATTCTTCCTAATGTCCAGTCTAAATCTGTCCCTCTCCAGTTTATACCCGTTGCCCCTCGTCCTGTCACTCCATGCCTTTGTGAACAGCCCCTCCCCAGCTTTCTTGTAGCCCCTTCAGGTACTGGAAGATGACCTGCCGGTGTGGGCTGCAGAGCCCAACGTGCCATTACTTTGCTTTTCTTGGTTACTGAGCAGTGAAGGACTTCTGGCCTTGGGTGGGACCAACTCCCTTGGGTGCTGTGGGGTGAGGATGGAGTACAGCACTCTTATATTAACAACCAAAACTTATTCTCCTGACTCCCTCAGCATCCAGCATGCTCTCCTTGTCCTTCAAACCTTTCTCCTTTTTGTTCCTGAGTCTTAGGGAATAAATTTAAGGCTCTGATGACCAATCTTGTATGAAGAAGAGGGAGAGAACATTCCTCTGCATCTCTGTAAATCAGTGTAAATGTGAGCAGGGCTGAGAGTTAGGATTTGAATTTCTGTTCCTATCAGTGCCCAGTGCCCATTCACCCCTGCCTCTCTCCTCCCATCATTGCTGGGTCCTCTTTTCTGGCCAGGATTTTCTTTCCACGTTGCTGGAGATGCTTCTTCAGAGGGGGATGCACAAGCCCTGAGCGGTGCCCACGTGCGATGCTCGCGGCTGTTTGTAGCTTGTGAGTCGATTACTTTGCTTGCGCTGGCATGTTTCTGAAAGAGTTTATTGCTAAAGTGACATGTCAGCAAATCTTCACCACCTCTTTCCCATCTCGGAGATGGAATCAGCTTAAAGTGGTGAAAAAAAAATTGTCATATGCATGGATTATTCTTTTTTTTTTCTTTTTTTTTTTTTTTCCTGAGTGCAGTTTCCATCTGAGATGAGATGTGCTCCTGATTGCTGTGCCAGAGGAGGGTTTCCCTTTATAGCTCTCGTGGTAGAGCTGCTGCCTCTAGTTCATTGGAACTGTTTGGGTTGGGGTCTTCTAAGAGACAAAGAAGACCCTCCAGCCTGCTGGCTCTGGAAAGATTTAAGTCAAACAGACTTGTAACCTCTCCTCTGGGATGGGAAGGGCTGATGGAGAGGAAGTTTATGAGATTGGATCCAGGCTGACCATACCCTGGGCTACATCCAAATTGGTGGGACCAGCAGGGTGAGGGAAGGGATTCTGCCCCTTTGATCTGTCCTGGTGAGACATCACCTGGAGCCATGCATCCAGTTCTGGAGTCCCCAGTGATGGAAGGGCATGGGTCTGTTGGAGTGAGTCCAGAGGAGGCCACAGAGATGATCTGAGCACCTCCTGTATGAGGACAGGCTGAGAGAGTTGGGATTGTTCAACTTGGAGAAGAGAAGGCTGCAGGGAGACCTTTGAGCAGGTTCTGGTACTTAATCATACAATCTATGAGCAGCCTGATCAGTGGGAGATGTCCCTACCCATGGCGGAGGGTTTGGAACTGGATGATCTTTAAGGTCTCTTCCAACCCAAACCATTCTACGATACTAAGAAAGGTGAAGGAAAGGAAGAGAGGTGAGAGCTGCCTTGCAGGTGACAGAGGTGGCCAGTGGAGGGTTGCTGGGGTGGCTTTTCTGACGGTTAAGCCAGGGGTTTGAAATGGAAGTTTAGTTCTTAGCCCTGTTATTAACTCCTCCTGTGACGTTAGACGCCTTCCTAGGTCATATCAATCTGTCCATTCGTGCACAGCAATCGCATCACTTCCTTTCTCTGGCTCCGTGAGTCATCTGCTTGCATTGCAGGTTTTTTTGTGGCAAGATGCATCCCTCCGTAAGGAAAACGCTATGAGTGTCCTACTGGAGGGCACCACAGCTGTCCACCAGTGTCCTGCCCTTCCTTGGAGCTTGAGGGGGCGTTTTTCAGTTGGAGGTGGCAGGGAGTTGTCTTTGCAGGGATGTGGGGTGTATGGTTGTGATCCAGCAGAGCTGTTTGGTGGGTGAGCGATTGTTGGATTGGAGCTGAAGTAGAATCGGGGACTGAGGTCCACGAAAGCAGTGCCAGCCCCAGTGGTGGGACTACTCACAGCCCTAAACTCTGCTGAGAAGCTGCTCTCATCCTGACCATGAGCTAACCTAAGCCTTGGACCTGAGTACTTGTGAGTGGCAGTCCAGGGGATGGCAAGGGGCCTCATCTCTAGCTCTTGGCCATCTTGGCTGCCCTGCTCCACCTTGGCAGAGTCCTTTGGGCAAGGAGCACACCACTGCTTGACATCACACGCTGTGAGCTGGCAGCTCCGTGTGCGTCTTAGTGAGAGGTGGGTTGGAGATGTGGGTCTTCAGCTTGCTTAAATCATTCTCTCTTCTGCTGGCTTGACTGGAGTTACTCCAACATACGCTGTTCAAAAAAAACCCTCCTCTTGCTCCAGCAGAGCTGTTCTTTCCTCCTCCCAGACCCGCCCAGATCTGCTAGTTTGAGCTCAGACACCCTTATTTTCCTTCAGGAGGAAAGGAGAAAATGAGGAAGGAACTAATCGACATCAGTGGGAGAAGGGGCTAGGAGAGATGCTAACGAGAACACGGAGCCAAGCAAATGAGGAAAGGCAATCCCCCCAACGCAACAGCAAGATTTATGCCGACAAAGGGGCCGATGCAGTGCTCATTAATGTCACCGCTAGTCTTTATCCAGCCTGTAATGGACTGTGGATCGGGTTGGAAGACAGCATTTCAGTCTTGCGACAATATGCAAACTGTTAATGGGCTGCGCGTGGAATAGCAATGCGGAAAGCCCTCTCCTAACAGGCTTCGCTCATTGTTGCGTGCGGCGCCTTCACAAAGCGAGTGGGGAAATACCTTCTGCTCTCCGTAGTTTGACTTTTCAGAGGTGCAAGGCTGTGAAGGAGCCAAATGCGAGGCCCTGGCTTGGCTGTCAGGATGCTGCAGCGTCTGCTGAAATGCCAAACGCCTCTTGATCATTAATGTATTAAAAATCTTGCCTTAAACGAGGATTCTTCAGCTGGCGGTGAGTGGTGTTGGCTCTCACCAGCAGCAGTCGTTGGTTTATGTGCAAAGACAGGAGGCGAACGAGCAGATAGGTGGGTACGGAAAGGGTGGAGGCAAATTTGACTTTACAACTGGATTGTCCTCTGGAAAAACCAGTGTGGGTGACATGGAGACAAGGTCTGGAGAGCTGAGCCTGGTCTGAAGGTGGGAACGCTTTTGGGGAGAGTGCTGGATAGGGAAGGACACCGAGGGTCAAACAGGAGACATGCGAGTCCGACTCTGCATGTCAATGAGGACAGAGTAAATAAGGAATAAAACCACCTTCCAACATGAGCAGCTGGTGAAATATCACAGATTTTTTTTTTTTTTCCAGAGATGGGAGATTTTGACCGGCTCTGCGCCTGCAACCATAAATGGCTCTGACACCTGCGTCTGTTTTATCAGACACATGCAGAGCCCCGGACAGGATCCAAACATTCATTACTTTGGATTTTTGAGTCTGATTTTTTGGGTTTTTTTTTTTTCAGCGTTTTCATGGTGGGATCATTATTTTCCCAGCTTCGCATCGCATGTTCAGCAAAAACACTGTTTTTCAGACTTGTGTTTCTTGCTCATCTATAATAAGAATCATGATAGTAAACTGTCGAGAAAAGCAAATTCTCAAAGGCATGGAGGAAGACCAGGGCAACTCTTCCAAATCTTTAGACCTATGGATAGACACAGCACTCATATTTGAAGATATATTCAGGTTCTTGCTCTTAAGTCTTCCAGATTCAGTAAATTATAGGTGTTGGGCTTTATTCCAGGACAGTCTTTATTATTTAACCTCCCTGTTCTTCTCTTGTGGTCCATTACAAAGCTCCTAATGAGCTCAAAGGAGGAGTGACTACGGGAAAACGTGAGCAAGTGTTTTCTAAGTTCCTATATGTGGTGCTGGTGAGACCACACCTTGAATCTTGGGTTCTGTTTTGGGGACCTCGAGAAGGACAAGAGGGACGTTGAGGGGCTGGAGCACATCCAGAGAAGGGGAATGGAGCTGGGAAGGGATCTGGAGGACAAGTTCTATGAGGAACAGCGGAGGGAACTAGGATTGTTTAGTCTGGAGAAAAGGAGGCTTAGGGGAGACCTCTTCACTGCCTACAACAAGGTCGTAGCAAGGTGGGGTGCTGGTGTCTTCCCCTGAGGAACAAGTGGTAGGATGAGAATAAGAGACCTTAAGTTGCACCGGGGGAGATTTAGATTGGATATTGGAAAAAATTCTTTACCAAAAGAGTGGTGAAGGCCTGGCAGAGGCTGCCCAGGGCAGTGGTGGAGTCTCCATCCCTGGAGGGGTTCAGAAACATGTAGATGTAGCACTTTGGGACATAGTTTAGTGAGCATGGTGGGGTTGGGCTGATGGTTGGGCTGGATGAACTTAGAGGGGTCTTTTCCACCCCTAATGATTCTGTGTTTCTAAGTCTCTGATGGTTTGCTGCTTATCTTGCACAGCAGTTCAGTGGGTGCTGGGTGAGCACCTGCTTCTTGTACGTTTAGTCAAAAATCTCAGACTTGTACCATTTGTTATACAGGAAAATACATTTTTTTTTAATTTCTGAAAATCTTTTTACTAAGAAAATCTGTTTCTTTCTTCTGTGCCTTGACAGGAAAATATTTAGTTTAGAATTTCCTTGTTGGGAAAAGGGCAGTTTGGGTTTGGCTGGAAAAAAAAGTATTTCTTTTAATCTGAATTTGAGTCAATTGAAGCATCTTGTCAAATTTTACAGGAAATGCTCTGATTAAGCTAAAGTGAGATTTTGGATTTAAAAGTGTTTTATAGGAAATAGCGAGATCATGATTTCATTCAATCTCAGAAGGGAAGGATTTCTGGATATGCAGTTTCCCTTGCTTACCTCTGAGCTGTTTTGGAGTTAATTTTCCCATCATACTTCATCCCTCCTGTTGCTTTCTTCTAGTTGGAAGAGCTGTTCCGCTTTGAATCAAAGTTGATGTTGAATATATGTTCTCTGATGCCAAATTTCAGGCTGGCCAACGCACGTTGTGACCCTGTTTGCTCAGCAAACTTGCACAGCGTGAGAGTCAGGGCGAAACGTGGCAGCGTTGGGAGGGAGCAGCTTGGAGGTGCTTTGATAGCGCGATGTGATTTAGTCCTCTACAAACATGAGGAGCGAAGGGTATCTGTTAGCCTTGACTTATGGACTCGTGAAATTAAAGAAAGTCTCTTCCTAGACACTTTACTTTCTGTGGCCGGGTCGGATGTGGTCAGAAGGTCAAAATCCTGTCTTGGGTTGTTATTGCTTGGTCATGGAGGTCATTGGTTGAGGGAGGTGCCTTCACTGGTGCATGCCAGCAAGGCCTCCTAAATTTCTCTGGTTGTCCTTGGATCGTGGAGGACAGCAGCTACAATTTCCTTGCTGGTTTAGAGCCAGCAGCTTGCAGACGGTTGGTACTGTTTAGCGAGACACAGGGCCCTTCACCTCAGACACCTCGCTGAGTCTGAAACCAACATGCCAGATATTTTTCGCCATTTAGAGGTTGGCTTGATGACCTCCATCCGTTCAAGTGGCACTTTCCTAAGTCGTCTCAACAAATGGGCAAGGCCTGAAGCAGTCACAGGGTGATACATATAGAATTGGTAAGGTTGGAAAAGACCTCAAAGATCATCCAGCCCAACCATCAGCCCCACCGTGCCTACTAAACCTTGTCCTGAAGCGCCACATCTACATGCTTTGGGAACCCCTCCAGGGATGGAGACTCCACCACTGCCCTGAGCAGCCTCTGCCAGTGCTTCACCACTCTTTTGGTAAAGAAATTTTTCCTCATATCCAATCTAAACCTCCCATGGCACAAGTTGAGGCCGTTTCCTCTTATCCTATTGGTTGTTACTTGGGAGAAGACCAACACCCACCTCACTACAACCTCTTTTCAGGTAGTTGAAGGTAGTGATGAGGTCTCTCCTCAGCCTCCTTTTCTCCAGGCTAAACATCCGCAGTTCCCTCAGCCGCTCATATGACTTTCGTCCTCTTGGTCCTTCTAGAAAAGGCTGAAGGCTCAATGTAGGAGGACACCCTCCTTGCTGGGACCATCCCTGGAGGTGGGAGTTGGACCATTCACACTTGTGTAGGTTTATTGGGGAAGGGAAGGTGCAGAGCGATGTCCTGAGCCCGAGGGATTTGCAGCCAGCGGGGGGAAAGGAGGCTGCGAGCGTGCAAAGAGGTGCCGCGGGGCTGCTGAATTGGCGCGATGGGGAGATGTCAGCTCTTCCTCGCAGCTTCCCTTCGCAGCGCCAACTGTCAGTAATTTAACTAACGTTTTGTAAATAAATGTGGCATTCGGACAGCTGTCACTGCGCCTGTTATAAACACTCCTTTTGTCACTAAAAGCTGGCAGTAGCGCTCCGTTTCCCCTGCAAATGCAGCTCCCACTGCCAGTTAGCTCCCGAAGCCAGGGCTGTCAAGGAATTGCATGCCGGCCGGTGGCTGGGAGACCGTGGCTTCGCACAGGGAGCCCAGCAAGGCATTGCCAGAGCCTGGTGCGAAGGCAGCTTTTGCATCTCAAAAAGAAATAAACGGCCTGATCAACGAGCAAGAAAACCTATCTGAATGTGGCTGTAGGGCTGGTAGGTTCCCAGCCAGGATCCTGGGCTGTCCAGCTGCAGTGCCAGTGGTGGCACTGGTTCCTCTGCCATCTCATCGCAGCCCTGTGGGAAGCACAGGTAGGATGGGATGGGGAACCCTGATGCACCAGGGGAGCAATTTGACGTTGGCACGGTGAATGCTTTTCCCTTTAGAGCGTGAGCTCCTCACGCATCAGGCTTTGTTTCCCTAAATTCAGTCTCTCTGGGACTGAGTTGGATTCGAGCTGAGATCTGTCCTTTGAGCCCATCCGCTTTGCTCAACATCCTTGTCCTGTTAGGAACATATTCAAAACCTTCAGGCAGTCTGGATGCTTCTCCTCTTAACAAACCTGACTGGAGAGAGGACGCTGTTGTCTTTTTTTCCGTGCTGAGAAGTGTCAATTCTTCTCCTGTTATCTTTCAGGAACCCTTGCATCTTCTAACTCTCCTCCCCTGGCCCGTGGTGTTCCTCTCCCTGTATCGGGTGGTAGAACTTTCAGCAGTCAGCACCTATAGCCCTGCCGTGCTGCGCTGATGTGTGATGCAGGCTGTGGAGACATCAGCACATGACATCTCTCTCTCTAAGCTGCTGTAAAATTAGCTTCATCTCAAGTGGCAGTAAATGATCATATCCTCGCTTGAGGGCGACGAAGAATATTCCTGAGTCACTGCTAGTGATGAAACGGGCAGAAAATCCAGAGTGATATGCAACTGCCCACTCACTTTTAATTGTCAAGGCCGTTTGCTGCTGCAGAGCCTTAAGATGCAGCTTCATCCTCCTCCTCTCCCTCTCATACATCCCTCGCTACCCTTGGTGTGGATCCCAGCAGGGACAGGGCAGCTTCCCATCCCACCAAGAAGCTGCAGGCTATGAGCATCTCATGCTTTTTCATTGGTCACCTCAGAGGAGGGGGTCAAAGCTTCCTTTTCTTAAAGCAATCAGAGAAAAAAAAGATGAAGCCTGCCCTCCTCAGTTCTCCTCCTTCCAGGGTGTGATCCTACAGCCTGGGGGGAACTGTCCTTCACGCTCACCCTCATCTCCACAGCTTTTCCCCGGTGCCTCTAAAGCAGCTGCTCTGCACTTGAGGACATTTCCTTTCGCGTTTCTCCCCCGTCAGCTTTAGTTCAAAGTCATCTCTTCAGATTTTTGTGTCTTGGATAAAGCCACCTTCTATCCTACAACTGCCAGCTCAGCGCTTGGGAAGCCTCTTGCCAAATTTGCTGGTGACTAAGGCCAAGAAAACCCTTCAAAACACTGATTATCAGAAGCAAAATGCTGTAACACTTCCCTCCCTGGTATGTGCTCCTGGCAGTGTGTTAGCACTAAGGGTTCCTTGAAGGTAGCTTTCTGTAAGTCCTGCCCTGCCCGTTTCCCCTCTACATTCAGGTAGAAACATAGAATTGTTTGATTGGCAAAGATCTTTGAGATCCTCTAGTCTTGTCCACCACTAAACCACATCCCTGAGCACCTCATCTACCTGTCTTTTAAACACTTCCAGGGATGGAGACTCAACCACTGCCCTGAGCAGCCTCTGCCGGTGCCCGAGAACCCTTTCAGGGAAGAATGTTTCCTAATTTTCAATCTAAACCTCCCCTTGGTGCAACTTGAGGCCGTTCCCTCTTGTGTTATCACTCGTTACTTGGTTGAAGAGACCAACACCCACCCTTGCTACAACCTCCTCTCAGGGAGTTGTGGACAGTGATGAGGTCTCCCCTCAGCCTCCTCTTCTCCAGCCTAAACAGCCCCAGGTCCCTCAGTCACTCCCACAACCCTTGTTCACCAGCCCCTTCCCCAGCTCTGTTCCCTTCTCCAGGCGCACTTTAGCCCCTCAACATCCTTCTTGGAGTGAGGGGCCCAAAACTGAACCCAAGATTCAAGGCGCAGCCTCACCAGTGCTGAGCCCAGGAGAAGGATCCCTTCCCTGCTCCTGCTGGTCACCCCATGGCTGATCCAAGACAGGATGCTGGTGGCCTTCTTGGCCCCAGGTCCTTTTCAGCTGGGCAGCTTTCCCAGCAACTCTTCCCCAAGCATGGAGCGTTGGATGGGGTTGTTGTGACCCAAGTGCAGGGCCTGGCACTTGGCCTTGTTGAACTTGAGGTAGAAGCTCCAGGTTCAGCTTAAAGTGTCTGTAAACACTTGGAGAACAATTCTTATGAGGAGCGGCTGAGAGAGCTGGGGTTGTTTAGCCTGGAGAAGAGGAGGCTGAGGGGAGACCTTATTGCTCTCTACAACTGCCTGAAAGGAGGTTGTGGAGAGGAGGGAGCTGGGCTCTTCTCCCCAGTGACAGGGGACAGGACAAGGGGGAATGGCCTGAAGCTCCGCCAGGGGAGGTTCAGGTTGGATATCAGAAAAAAGTTCTTCACAGAAAAAGTCATCGGGCACTGGAACAGCTGCCCAGGGAGGGGGTCGAGTCGCCTTCCCTGGAGGTGTTTAAGGAATGGGTGGATGAAGTGCTTAGGGACATGGTTTAGGGAGTGTTAGGAATGGTTGGACTCGATGATCCTTTCCGACCTGGTGATTCTATGATTCTGTGATAAACCCTGGCAAGGTTTATGAGTCCTTCAGCTTGGGAATCATCTCCTTTTTTTCTGCTCTTCTATGTGGCTTAAACACCACCAGTCTGGTTTAGCATCATTTTGAGGGAAAACCATAGCAATTGTCCTGTTTGTGCAGGTGTTTGAATGAAGACTCTGTTTTCTCCAGTCAGGGCTTGTCAGTATTTATCCCTTAACCTGATTTTTAGATGTCCTCTATCCTGCAGATTTGCTGGGATATGCTATTCACACAAAACTCTCCTGGTGTCAGACTTTTGCTAGGATAGCTTAATAGCTCCTACCAGCCTGCGAGGGGAATAAGCGGGACTGGCAACGGTACAGACGTGCAGGCATAAATGTGTCAAAGCAGAGGTTTTGCCAGCGTAAAAGAAAATATTGCAGAAGCTTACTCCCCTCTGATGGAGATTGCTGCACCAGCGAAAGTTTTCCGCGCCGGTTAGCCAAATCCAGGCAAGTTTCTGTGAATCCTGCTCCGCTCTTCGTAATCCCCAACAGCTTTTGCACGCCGTACATTTATTTGTCAGCACAAGCAGGTGCAGAGCTGCGGGACATGGGCTGAGCATCTCGCTTTGGTGGTTATTCCAGCGTAGAAGCGCTCGATTCTCGCGTCAGGCAGCACCATCAGCACTCTGTCTCGGCTTAATTTCCTTTTGCCTCATCCCTTCCCCAAAAAGCGGAGCCTGAGTGGCGCGTTTTGGGTTGCATGCAGCGCTACCCCAGAAGACAAGTATCGAAATGAATAAATGGGTGGTAATTTGCGGGTTTTGAGTGTTATAACTAACCACTCTCGAGCGCGGTTGCATTCTGCGCACGCCAGCCGTCGTCACACACGGAGACTTTCGCATGTGTCTCTATATGTATTTATATACCTTGCACGCGGCTAATGAACGAAGATAGATACAGTAGAGGGAGAGACTAATTTGTGCAGATACCTACCGAGAGAGGCAGGAGGTGAGGATAAAGCCATCGGGAGCCAACGCCGATACTGCAGCCGTACCTGGAAAAAAAAACCAGGATCTTGGTGAAGCAGCATCGGGGGCTGCTTTGGGGAGAGGTGGGGGAACAAACCCCTCTGTTGATCCTGTAATCGTTTCTCCAATTGCTCTTTGTTTCTCCTGCTGTGAGCCTGAAACAGCCCTGCTAACCTCTGGCAGAACCAGGAGGATAATAAGGGAGGGAAGGCTGACTTTGTTTGCGGCATTTATTTACTTTTTTTTATTTATTTATTTAATTACTTATTTATTTATTTTTCTTGGCTTGGGAAGGAAGAAATAAAGTTGGATTTCAAGTGGGGTTGTTGCAGTAATGGAGGGAAATGAGAAATGCTCTTCAGCTGCTTTCTCCTTCCTTGCGTCCCCATAAATAACCCTTCTCGCTCGGAGACGGCTCAGCTTTTACTTAAACGAGTGAGCTGGGGTTTTTTTTTTTGCTGCAGCTCAAGGGCCCCTTCCCTTTCCTGCCTGCAGCGCAGCTCCTCGGAGCCTGCTCCCCCAGGGCTGCTCGCTCAGAAAGTGGTTTCTCTTCTCCCGTGTGCTGTGGTTTGTGGCGAGCCCCTGGGGAAGGTAGGGCTGCTCCCCAGCAGCTGTGGCTCTTGGGTATGGGCACCTTCCCTTCTCTACTGTCATGGGCAGCCTCATCTAGTGAGATGTGTTTCTGCCCATCAAGGGGGTTTGGAACTAGATGATCTTTAGGATTCCTTCCAATTCAGACTGCCAGGAAGGTCCCAGAAATGCTGCTACGCCGGTGTCAGTGCTGCCTTCCGTAAGTCAAATGGTAATGAAGAATGAATCATCAGCCTTTAAGAAAACCAAAACTACTTAAATTGCCGGTGATATTCCACCATCCTTCCATCTCCACCGTCTTCTGGGAATACCACGTCCAAGCATGCAATAGATTTACCCAGCTGTGAAGTGCTGTCCTTCTGTCCTTCAGAGCCTGCGAACTACATCTATGGACAAAGGGACAAAATGTCGCTGTGGAGATAGTTTTTGATATTTTTGGAATCTCCTTCTAAGGAGTTTTTGCCAGGTTTTGTGTGCAGTTTACTCCCCCTCACTTGCCTAGAAGTCATTCAGAGCTTCTTTGTGAATTTCTGGAAGCAATGTGTAGGTGATTGTTAGTCTGGAGAAGACGAGACTGAGGGGAGACCTTATTGCTCTCTACAACTACCTCAAAGGAGGTTATAGTGAGGTGGGCGTGGGTCTCTTCTCCCATGTAACGAGCAATAGGATAAGAGGAAATGGCCTCAAGTTGTGCCAGGGGAGGTTTAGATTGGCTATGAGGAAAAAGTTCTTTACCAAAAGAGTGGTGAAGCAGTGGCAGATGCTGCTCGGGTCAGTGGTGGAGTCCCCATCCCTGGAGGGGCTCACAAAGCATGTAGGTGTGGTGCTTCAGGTTTAGTAGTCATGGTAGTGTTGGGCTGATGGTTGGACTTGATGATCTTCGAGGTCTTTTTCAACATTAATGATTCGGTGATTCAATGATATCTCTTCCTTTCTGTGTCCTTTTCCCCCTTCCCCATTTCTGCTAACTTTTCTGAATCAGCTGCCTGATTTTGGTCAGGATTTGGAGGGTAGAGCGTTACCTTTCTACAGCTTCCATGAAAATAGGCAAGTAGAGGGTAAGAAACCTCTTTAGTCTTCTGAAATGTTGACAGAACAAGCTCAGATCTTGAATGAGACACACGAGAATCCACGTAGGTATTAGCCATGCGCAAGACTCGAGGGAAGGAAGGAGCTCTAGCCTGAGTCTTGCAACCTTAAAGACTGAAACGCCTGGGAAACCACGCATTAGGAAACCCTGGTACGTATGGAGCTACTCATTAAATGCAGCGAGGAGTCCAGGTGGGGAGGAGTTGAGCGCTCCAGATTGCATGTAAGGAAAACCGTGAAGATGATGCTGTGTTGATGGAGACAGCTTGCCAGTCCTGGTGTCAAGGAGAAGAGATGAAAGCTCAGGGTTTTATTGGTAATGCAGCTGATATCAAATAGAGGATGCTGCACTCGCTTGCCTCTATCGGAAGACTGCAACAGCTGGTCGCTGTGGCATTGCTCAAACCGGCTGGCTTGCCCTTCCCTCCACTTGAAAAAAAAGCATAAAGGCAAAAAAAAAAAGCACACAACAGCAATGACAAAAGCAAGAGAAAAATAAAAAAAGCCAGTAACTCGCTTTCCAGAAGTTCCTAATGCTGCAACAGGCAAAGCACCAGAGATAAAAGAAATAAAAAAGCGAGGGAAAGAGGGAGAAAATGCATTTATGAGCTCTCAAACGAACAGCATGCAACTCTCATATTATTTTTCCTTCTTAGCCTTTGAAAGAGAACAACGGCCCGGAGCCTTCGCGGCAGATGGACAATGTGTGTGCCTTAACCACTTAACAGCCATTAGCCTAATTTCACGTACTGGAGCCAAATTAAATAATAAGTAAGAGGCTATGAAAAGCTGGTTTGGAGGCTGCGTTACTGCCTTTCACTTGATAACCTTCTCATAAACAGATGCTCTCTCTCTACCCTATTAACCTTGTCTGAGAGCGGGGAGGGGGACTTTGGTGACTCAAACAAGCCATGCCGTGGTGGGGAGGGGGGAGGCGAGTGGAGGGGCCAGATGTGGGGCTCTGCTGTATTTCAGAGCCTCCTCTTGCTTTCCTTTCCCCGTGCCCCGGCCGTGGAGGAGCCGCTGAGCAAGAAATCCCTTCTATGGTTGCATCCAGGTCGTTTGAAAGTGCCAAATGATTCATCTTGATCAGCGAGCCCATCTGTACCTGCTGGGCGAGGCTGCGCCACCCGGAGCTGATTTTGTGGACAAATCTGTTTTACTTGGAGGAAAGGGGAGATGGTGTCGATAGACACGGAAGGAGAGGTGGCTTGGTGGCTCGGTGCCTGATCCCTCCCTGGTTTTTGGCTCAGGCAAGGCGTGGGGGGCTGCTGCATCCTCCTCCCTTCTCTTGGACCACCAGCTCGCCCTTTCAGATGAAGTCATTTTGCTGCTCTTTGCCTCTTCCCTCCCGCTCTGCTGAAATAGGAACAATAGTGCTGGGCTAAGGGTTGGGGATTTGTGAGTATTAATTAGTTTGCAAAACGCTTTTGACATTTAGGAGTTGGAACTGGATGATCTTTAAGGTCCCTGCTGACCCAAACCACGTTATGACTTTGTGAATATTTTGGGGCAAGGCGCTTGTGTGTGCAGAAGGGGTCGTGTGTGCTTCTTTTTACTGCAAAAGATTTGGGGGGGCTGCCTTATTTCAGCCCAGCCCTGCCCCCCGTTAACTATTACGCTGTGCTTTGTGTCTCGAATTGGAACCTTTTTCAGTTTTTAGGGGATTATAGATGACCGTGTGGCTATTTTTAGTGAAAGGTTTTATTTATTAAAAAGCCATTTTCCTTCATTAAAAAGATACATTGATGGGAAGTAGATGAGCAGCTCTTACTGGCGTGTGCACGCCCGGTGCCGCCGAGATCATACGATCGTTAAGGTTGGAAAAGACCCCTCTGAGCTCATCCAGTCCAACCATCAGCAAAACCCCACCGTGCCGACTAAACCATGTCCTGAAGTGGCGTATCTACAAGCTTTTTTAACCCCTCCAGGGAGGGAGCCTCGATCACCACCCTGAGCAGCCTCTGCCAGGGCTTCACCACTCTTTCAGGAAAGACATTTTTCCTAATATCCAATCTAAACCTCCCCTGGTACAACTTGAGGCCATTTCGTCTCATCCTGTCCATAGTTGCTTAGGAGATGATGAGCTGCATGCCCTCCCTTGACATAAGGAATATCTTTTCACGGAGCCACTCAGAACTTGGTTCATGAGCCATCCCCTCACCCCAATCCCGTGGTCCAAGGACCTGGTACAGGTGCGAGAAGGTTTGGCTTTGGTGCAAGATTTCCTGCGGTTCCCTGGTGACAGCAGCATCTTGGCTTTCCTTCCTTGTTCATTTTCTTCCTTCATCTGAGTTGTCACACAGGCTTTGCTTTCATATGCAAAACCCATCCTCTGACTGGCAAGGAAACCAATAAAGCCGGGTGTCTTAAAATTTTTGCTTAATTTTGGTCCAAGTAGGAGTAAATGACTTGCTGCCTGTGGTGGGGACGTTTGGAAAGGCTTTGTGCTGTGTGGATTCTCTGAGGTTCGGATGAGGATGAATCTCATTTTTATGTGGCCTTTCCCTCCGAGGGGCACTCGCAGAATCCCTCTCCTGTACCTGGCTGCCTCTCTGTACTAGACTTGCAGGTACTTAATGTCTTTCAGCCATCTGTTCCTCTGTCAAATTAAGTTAAAATTGGCCAAAGGCTTCACAAATTATTGGGGAAGATTGTTAGACAAGCACACAGGCAAGGAGCGCAATTGCATAAGCACATTCCAGTAGGACTCAAGGCTAAAAATACATCGAGATGCGTTATTCAGACACAAGGCAGCTGTGGGGAGATGGAATCCACATCCAACCTTTCCCAGTGTGAGAGATACTAGATTTGGGTCTATTTTTTTGGTACTGTAGAAAGCTCCTCCGTAGAGACGCGCTTTGCTTTGCGTAGGAATGTGCTGCCTTATCTTTGTTGTATCATGGGACTTTGTGTCCAAAATGAGCCCCATTCGCCCTTGTCTAAGGAACTGGTCCTTGAGCTGAGATGCTGCAGCTGCTCTTTCAGGCAGGTTTTTGCTGAAGAACTCCTCAGACAAGGGCTGGGATGTGGTGTTTGCTTGGAGGTGGCATCGCTGGCACAGCAGCAGCTGCAGAAGCAAGCAGGCAACTTGTTCAGTCAGCAGCGAGGTTCTCTTCCTGGAGGAAAGGGTTGTACGTGGGTGAGAAGGTGAAGCATAACAAGAGGAGTCCGAGGTCACCATCACCCCCAGGCCAGTCTGAACAGGCTGAGTTCTCTGCTCAACATTCTGGGATGTGTCTCCTATAGGACCTTCTCAAGTGCCTGTATCTGGTTTTGTGTCTCTCAGGATGGTAATCCTCAGCCCGAGTGAGACATGGGCTTTGGGACTGGTGGTGCTGTCCTTCAAGAGCATCCAGTGCTGGCTGGTTGTGGTCCTTCTAAGCCCAAAATCATGAGCAGGTGCCGGATGGGATTGCCCAAGTGTAATGGCCAAGGAGATCTCACTAGGAACCACAGAGGGGCACAAAACACATGGAGAGACTTCCCATCACGCTGTTCAGATGGATGGAGGAATACCCAGCTCTTCCTACCCACGGCACGTATTCCCACTCTGAGTGCTGGATAACGTGATGCCTGCATGGCATCATCAGGCAAAGCTCAAGATGCTCACATCACCAACCGCTCCACCTGGGAGTCTTTTGAGACCAAGATATTCCTGGTCAGATTGGTCTGAGCTTTGGGCATTCAGAAATTAGGTGCCTGATGGAAGCAGGTCTTGGAAAGAGAGAGGGAACAGTCAATGTGCCAGAGTCCTGTCTCTGGTCTTTGGCTACAGGGGGACATAGAAAACCAGCATGGGCCAAGGTGGGAAGGAATGCATCTGCTAGAAGACAGAAAAAGCAAAGGAACCATCGGAACCCCCCTCAAAGGCTGGTTGGCTCTTGATCTGTTACCTTTTCTGTAGGAGCTCAGAAAAGCACGAGCAATCTGGGATACTTGCTGCTGTACCTGCGGGAGTCGGAGATGATGGATGCCCGCATCTGAGCGCGTTGCCTAGTTCCCCTTTGTAGTCGCTGGAGAGCAATGGGCCTTTTTAGGGTGCAATTCATCCCAGTCTAAGGCAGGTGTCTAAAATAGGTCAGACAGATTGTGTCCTAGCGGTGCCTTTTTCTCTCCGTTTGCTATAAAACAGGGTCCAAATGGCTCCCTTGCACGTTGAGGTGATGGATCCCAAGCCAAGCGTTTAGAGGAAGCCACGGGATCAAAATGGGAAATATCTAACACTGATCAGGGCGTGGTGTTAGAGCCAGGCGAGGGTGTTACGCATCAGGAATGCACTTGATACTTTACCAAGCAGAAATGGAAGAAGAAATGGGGTTTTTTTTGGTGAGTTTATTGTATTTTAGTTTGAAGTTCTTTTGAGTCTCATCCCTCTTTAAGTTCCAGGAGTCTCAGCTAAGCAATTCTGCACATGGCTTGTCATTAGGTACCTCGCCCAGCAACCTGCAAGTTCATTAGTATTCTTTTTAGTGCTAATGAAATGCATCTTTTCTGCATGAGAGGCTGAAACGCCTTTGCAGTAAGGGGAAAAATCAGACTCCAGCGTTACGGAGGCCACCCGGAGCGAACCCCTTCTGCCAGCAAAGCGATGTTTGTGTCGGTGTGGCTAAAACAAACAGAAAAAAAACCTAATACAAAAGTGGTTGGAAGAGAATTTGATCTTTCTAATTGCATCTGCAACAGGGGCTCTGCCACTGTGGCAGTTTGAGCTGAGGTTCTTCCCACTCCAGTGCAAGCATCACTGCAGAGATGTCTAGGACTGAACGTCTGCTGGCAAAGAAACCGTGTTGAGGGTCAGGTTAGGAATGCTCCTCTTTCTCCTGCTCCTTTAGGACCCTATGGGGCAGCTTGGCGCTGCTTCACATGTTGGGTAACGTGGGTGTAAACTCCTTTTCTGGCTGGGGAGGTGAGGTCCAAAAGGCGAGGCAGCGCGAGGGCCGTGGCTGTGCCCTGCCTGCCTAAAAGACTTTCATTGATTTTTGTTTTCTTCAATGGAAGCAGAGCTGACATCTATTAACCAGCCTCCCAGCCTCGCCAGAGCACAAGAGATGGAGCCAGCAAAGGTTTTATTGCTAATTTTTGCTCTAAGGCTTGTGGGTTTTTCTCCCACTGCTCTTTGCTAGCGCTCCACAGCTCCGGCTGGAGCCTGGGATGTGGAGAGACATTTGGGAGCAGAAGAAATATGAGATGGAAATGAAGCTCTCCTAATCTGACTTATCCCCAGCATGTATCAGTGTTTTGGGAGGCTCCCTATTTATTTAACCAGCTCAGACTCTGCAGATCGCTCTGTGAAACAGCCATGGAGAAGATGGATGGGAGAAGCTGTCTCTTCTGGCTTTATTTGGCAGCTCTGATGCTTCCGCTGTCGGTTTGTGAAGCTCTCCCGTAGGGATGCAGCACGAGCAGGTTGTGAATGGCAGGGTGTGGGGTGAGCTCTTGTTAGCAGGCGCTGGGAAATGGGGTGCTGCTCTACTAAAGACACCTCCAAAGCGTTTCTTTCCTTTCCGGAGGTTTTCTTTAAGGGAGGTCGGAGGAGAGAAACAAGAGGGGTTTGAGGCTGGGGATCGGTAAGAGGCAGGATCTCACTTCAGAGGTGCCTGAGATGCTGGTGGCTTCATCACCAGCTTTGTCTGCATCCTTCCCGTCCCCCACCCGACTCCCTGGCTACTGGGAATTAACCCAAATCTCTGTGTGCTTCTTCAGGAAAAAAAACCCAAACTTTTTCCTTTCTCAGGTTCTGTGGCAGGAAGAGGGGAGCAAAAACCAACTCTAGTTGAAAAATGGACTTTTAAAATTCAACGTCTTGAAAGAAACAATGTGTTTAATGTATATCTATGTTGAATCATAGAATGGTTTGGGTTGGAAGGGACCTGAAAGCCCATCCAGTTCCACCCCCTGCCATGGGCAGGGACACCTCCCACTGGATCAGGGGCTCCAAGCCCCATCCAGCCTGGCCTTGAACACCTCCAGGGATGGGGCAGCCACCACTGCTCTGGGCACCCTGGGCCAGGGCCTCCCCACCCTCACAGCAAAACATTTCTCCCTAAGATCTCATCTCAACGGTTCAGCTTTGAACCGTTCCCCGTCATCCTCTCCCTGCATTCCCTGATCAAGAGCCCATCCCCAGCTTTCCTGGAGCCCCTTCCAGTACTGAAAGGCTTCTATCTACATATAAAAGTATTTAATGTCTATCTATATATGCTGTAGATTTCTGAAACTTATGTATATTTTATATATTTCTACATTTGATGCTAGATAATTTTATGTCTCCTGAATTCTCAGCAGAGTCTTCCGCTTGGTTTTGTGCTTATTTACTTCTCCCCCCATCACTTTCCGTGTTCTTGTTTCTCGTTGCTCTCTGTCACCGTGCAGCGATCCGCAAACTGTGTTTTGTGTTCGGTTGCGGAGTTTTCTTTGGGGGGTTGGTTTTTAATATACTGTTTCTGAAGAAGCAGCCTGATTTTGGGAACAGTGTATGTTTGCAGCGCAACGTTTCTGCGGTGAAAGGGAAGGTCTCAGAAAAACAAAGGAACACACAAACAAGGAGGAGAAAAGAGGTTATTGGGCCTTTTTGAATAGTGAATTCTGCAGAAGCACCTTTGGCATTTTCCAAGATGTATAAGACAGGTCTGGAGCTGACTCGGGTACGGGTTTCCAAATGTCTTTGACTGGACTGGACCTCAGCTGGTGATTTAATGGCAAACTTCTTGTTTTCAGCCGTGCTGCAACGTTCCCTATTGGAAAAGCAGCCTAGGCTGTGGTTTTTAATGAAGGAGATGTTAACACTGGTGGATGTAAAGGCTTCTGCCTTTATTAGGGAAGGATAGGAGCTTCCTCGCTGCCTCACCTCTCCCCATGTGCTTGAAAGACGCTCACAGTCCCCGTGTACATCATGAATTGATCCCACTCTGGTTCAGCCCGGAAGCCAACCGTATCCTGGGCTGCATCCAAAGCAGCGTGGCCAGCAGGGAGGGAGGGGATTCTGCCCCTCTCTTCCTCTCTTTGGAGACCCCACCTGGAGTCCTGTGTCCAGTTCTGGAATCCTCAACATAAGAAGGAGATGGAGCTGTTGAAACAGGTCCAGAGGAGGCTACAAGGATGATCCGAGGGCTGGAGAACCTCCCATCCGAGGACAGGCTGAGAGAGTTGGGGTTGTTCAGCCTGGAGAAAAGAAGGCTCTCTCTTAGAGTGACCTTCCAGTACCTGAAGGGGCTCCAGGAAAGCTGGGGAGGGGCTGTTTACAAAGGCATGGAGTGATAGGACGAGGGGTAATGGCTTTAAACTGGAGAGGGACAGATTTAGACTGGACATAAGGAGGAATTTTTTCACTGTGAGGGTGAGGAGGCCCTGGCCCAGGTTGCCCAGAGCAGTGGTGGCTGCTCCATCCCTGGAGGGCTTCCAGGCCAGGTTGGATGGGGCTTGGAGCCCCTGATCCAGTGGGAGGTGTTCCTGCCCATGGCAGGGAGGTGGAACTGGATGATCTTCAAGGTCCCTTCCAACCCAAACCATTCTATGATTCTGAAGGCTGGTGCAGTGAGGTTAATTAACTCCATCAAAACATCGCTCTTGTAGATCAGGATCCTTGTCAGGATGCTGTGCCCTTGGTTTTCCGGGTGGCAGGTTTTGCTGTTTGTCTTGCCCTCATAGCTGCTCCAGCAACTTGGTAGGACACACTGTTGTAGCCAGCGTGGGGCTGATGGGAACGGTCGGATCCTGTGTCCTGAGCTGGGAAAAATTCACATGCTGGAAATGGAAGCACTGGGAGCTGTGGGCTTCATACTTGATTGCTTTCCTGATTGGTACTCTAAAAAAATAATAATGCATTAGTGAAAGAATATTTGTTTTAAAGACTGTCTGGATGCTGACACCATCTCTGTTTGTTTTCCTCCCTTTAGCAGAAACCTTGTAAAAATTTTATGAAGCATTAATGGATTGGAGACATTTTTCTCAAGCAAATTTTTATAAGGTGAAAGTAACCCCCCAAGTCCAGCCCAGATGGGCATTCTTAAGAAACATAAGACATGGAGTGCTTTGGGAAAGTCCTTGGAGCCATGGTTTGCAGGAAGGGAGCACTGGAGCGGGAAGGAAGGGAAGGACTAATTCGGGGTACCTGGAGTCTTGTGTTCTGTCTGGAGTCATCAGCATAGGAAGGACACGGATCTCTTGGGTCGAGAGGAGGCCACAGAGATGATCCAAGCGCTGGAGCATCTCTGCTATGAGGACAGGCTGAGAGCATTGGGGTTGTTCAGCCTGGAGAAGAGACGGCTCTGTGGGGAACTTAGAGCAGCTTCCAGTGCTGAAAGGGGCTCTGGATCAAGGAGTGCAGGGATAGGGGAATGGTTCAAAGCTGAAAGAGGGGAGATTAAGATGATATCTCAGGGAGAAATGTTTTGCTGTGAGGGTGGGGAGGCCCTGGCCCAGGGTGCCCAGAGCAGTGGTGGCTGCCCCATCCCTGGAGGGGTTCCAGGCCAGGTTGGATGGGGCTTGGAGCCCCTGATCCAGTGGGAGGTGTCCCTGCCCATTGCAGGGGGGGGACTGGATGGGCTTTGAGGTCCTTTCCAACCGAAACCATCCTATGATTCCAAGGGGCTCATTCCCAACCTGTTGAGGTGGTGGTGTGGCAGTTGACACTGGAAGGGGAGACGCTGCTGGGAAGGAGGTGCAGGATGTGTGGAAGAAGGGGAGGAATGCAAATGTGGATATTCACCTCCTTGTTATAAATGAATCCTGTGCTTTAACTCATGTGGTTGCCACTCCCTGTTCATGTGGAAGGGCGTTTGAAGGTCAATGCCGTGGCAGAAAGGCTGAAATGTAGCATCCTGGCCGTGCTCACCTGGCTCTCCCGTCAGCATGTGGCAATGTGCCTGCAGGCAATAACTTGGTCAGCAGTGATGGATATGGGATTTCTTTCCTTTCTTTCTTACTTTGTTTAATTCTGCATTGGATGCTGTCATCCTTTGGAGGAGGAAGGGTAACCTGGCATCGGAGTGAAAACTCAGAGGTTGTGCTTTCTCTGCCCAGCTCTGCTGAGGATTTCCAGGCAGGGTTGGTGGTAGAGAGCTTATTTTACAACAGTGCCTCAAGCCATATTCCTTCAAGAGTTAGCTGGGTAAGGGGAGCAAAGATGCTCTGGCAGGAAAGCATGGAAAACATCCAGCTCTGAGGAGCTTAATGGGAAGTTATTAGCCTGAATATCCTCCTTATTGTGGAGGCTGGGCTGCCTTATCATCCTGACATCCCTGAGTAATTGATGTCCCTTCAGAAGGAAGCCGAGATGAGGTTTTGTGGTTCTCTGGGAGGCTTTGCTCTGCTTGACCTTCCCGCTGAGGAGCAGCTGGGGCTTGTAAGAGCATTGGGGCAGCTCCGGGACCTGGACACGGGGCACCAGCTTTGAGCCAGGAGAGCAGAAGATGGACAGAGAGCAACCAAGGACACCGGTGGCTCGTGGTGGCTTCCAGAGCTGGCGTTGCCGTTGTGTCCTGTGTTGAAGCCTGTGTTTATGTCCTCAAGCAGAGCAGGAGGGAGCGTTTTGGCATTGCTGGTGCTTGCTTAGGCTGGGGGGGGGGGCAGTCCGTGGTGCGTGCTTTGCAAAGTCAATAATCCGATGAAGCTCGCCGCCCCGGGAAATTTAGATCCTGGCCAAGGATGAGTTGATTACAGGTTAAAGAGCATGTGCAGCTACCGTAGGTGACAGAATGTAACCCTGCCCGCGACCGTGATGCTGAGCACACCTTCAGAGGGCTGGCGGGAGGCTCTTTCAGCGGCTGCTGAGGACCTCTGCTCAAAACCAGTTTCATGGACTTGTATAGAAACGGCCAAGATTTCTGTAGTGTTCCTGTAGAGCTTCCACAGGCTTAGGGGTTACTTTGGCGGAAGGAATGAAAGTTAAATTAAACACCTCAACTCTTAACTCTTTCTGGTTCCCGTGTGAGCCCTCATCAGACTATCCTGCCTCATGTGTTGTTGTTTTATTTTTTTTCCTGAACTTTCTTGAAATATGCAGTAGCAATCAAGGCAATTAACTGTAATTGCAGAGAGACTACCTTGTGAAGGCGGGACACAGAAATAGGCAGGTAATTACAATGAGTTATAAATGGGTGGTTATTTCCATCAGGAGTGATGCACAGGGATTCAGTTGTCAGAAGCGTGAACTGGTGGTTGCAGCAAAGGACGGTTGTCTGGGGTCATTCCTCCGAGACCCTTGCGTGCCTGGGCTCCTCCGGTGCTCACCTTCTTCTTCTGTAACACGGGGAATGTGTACTCACCACCTCGGGATGATTAGCAAGCTGTTAGGGTGCTTAAGAGCGCTCCGCTATCTTCAAATAAAACGCAAGAGATGATTTAATTAGGCACATCTGAAGAGACATGGACTTTTCAGGGGAAGCTATTAGATCCAATTTCTGACTCAAGTGATGCCTTGCTGGCATCCTGCTGGCTGTCGGCTGCAGCGGCTGCTGAGCGGCTCGGGGTGGTCTAATGGGGAAAAGCTGCACTCATGAGTCAACCCTGCCCAGTGCCTTCCTCCTGGTTGCAATGTCCTGACCCCTTGTAGCTGAAGAGGAGTTGCCCCCTTTGTTCATAGAATCATAGAATCATAGAATCACCAGGTTGGAAAGGACCCATTGGATCATCGAGTCCAACCATTCCTAACACTCCCTAAACCATGTCCCTCAGCACTTCATCCACCCGTTCCTTAAACACCTCCAGGGAAGGCGACTCGACCCCCTCCCTGGGCAGCTGTTCCAGTGCCCGATGACTCCTCCCATGAAGAATTTTTTTCTGATATCCAACCTGAACCTCCCCTGACGGAGCTTCAGGCCATTCCCTCTTGTCCTGTCCCCTGTCACCTGGGAGAAGAGCCCAGCTCCCTCCTCTCCACAACCTCCTTTCAGGTAGTTGTAGAGAGTAATAAGGTCTCCCCTCAGCCTCCTCTTCTCCAGGCTAAACACCCCCAGCTCTCTCAGCCGCTCCTCGTAACCCTTGTTCTCCAGCCCCTCACCAGCTTTGTTGCTCTTCTCTGGACACGCTCCAGAGCCTCAACATCCTTCTTGTGGTGAGGGGCCCAGAGCTGAACACAGTACTCGAGGTGCGGTCTCACCAGTGCCGAGTCCAGAGGGAGAATCCCCTCCCTGGACCTGCTGGTCACACCCTTTCTGATCCAAGCCAAGATGCCATTGGCCTTCTTGGCCACCTGGGCACACTGCTGGCTCATGTTCAGTCGGCTGTCAACCAGCACCCCCAGGTCCTTCTCTTCCATGCAGCTCTCCAGCCACTCTTCCCCCAGTCTGTAGCGCTGCATAGGGTTGTTGTGCCCCAAGTGCAGGACCCGGCATTTGGCCTTGTTAAACCTCATCCCATTGGTCTCGGCCCAGCAGTCCAGCCTGTTCAGATCCCTTTGCAGAGCCTCGCTACCCTCCAGCAGATCCACACTTCCTCCCAGCTTAGTGTCATCTGCAAACTTGCTGAGGGTGCACTCAATGCCTTCATCCAGGTCATTGATAAAGACATTGAACAGAGCTGGACCCAGTACCGAGCCCTGAGGAACTCCACTTGTGACTGGCCTCCAGCTGGAGTTAACTCCGTTGACCACCACTCTCTGGGCCATCCAACCAGTTTTCAACCCAGGAGAGTGTGATATATTGTTGATATATGGGAAGAAAATAAACAGTTTAGGTCTTCCCTTGGGGAATTCATGGGGCAGAAAGATGTGAACTATCTCTCTGTCGCTCCGTCTGACCCGGGCGTCTGTATAAGGACCAACCGTGGGTATATCTATGTGCTGTGCTTTTCTAGGGTTGATAAGCTAATACGAGAACCTCAAGTTACCCTGCTGCCACTTCTCTCTGGAGAGGCACTTTGTAGACATCGTGTTCTACTCTGAAATGACTTTTTTAAACGAGATTTGAAAATGCTGTTATGAATAAAGGAGGATGCCTCTCCCATAGTAGCGACAAGCATCCTGAGAGAGCAGTCATTAAGGCGAGCAGCTCAGAGGAGCAGAGTAGTTGGTCTCATTTCAGGAGACAAGGTACTTTGGTGGCAGGACAACTTGTGAGTTGTGTAGATTTCCTGGCCCTGCTCTCCCCAGAGAGGCTTAAAACTTTTAGTGCCCTCTTGCTTGGATGTACTTAGCAACAAAGAGATTTCAATTATTTAAAGATACAGGAAGACATGAAAGCCATTAAGAAGGGACCTGATGCCCCCCGGAGATGTTGCAGTCTTCTCCACGCTTCCCTTAGATAGCTGATGGGGCTGTCAGCAAACAGCGGCAGCCACACAGGAGAGAGAAGGCGTGTGGGATGAATGGAAGATGGTAACTGCCTTGGCCGAAAGTTTGAGTTGGTTTCCAAGTGTCCGGGTGCAATGAGGCCCCCAGAAAAGGGGCAACGCTCACGCAGAGGACGTTGATCCTAAAAGAGGAGCCCAGACAGAGAGGTGTTAGCCAGCCCAGCTGCTCCAGCTCTAGGTTTTGTGTGGAGGGTCAAGACGTGGTATCCCTTGAGCTTATTGCTCCTCCACTGGACGTAGGAGTTGATTCCCAAGGACAGTCAGTTCAGCGCCTTTAGGGATGCTGTGCATGGTGAGAGTCTTCCTTTTCAGCCTCTCCTTTGAAGGAGGATTGAGCCTGTGTGACACGCACACACGCTCCAGAAGGAGATAGTCTCAGCTGAACGCATTTCTTGTGCTTCATTGACACGTCATCCTAGTAAGAGCCTGAATTTATGTGATGCCTGTTAAACTGTGGAGGAATCTCAAACCTCGTGCAGAGCAAGGCATTAGATACTGTCAAGTTTATATAGGCAAATGCGGAGCTGTGATGTGCTGGGAAATGACTTGTACTCTGTCTTACACGCTGAAATCCGTTTTAACAAGACAGACAGCAGGTCAGGACAACGTTAGCCTTTCCTTTAGCTTCTCTGGGTCTTGTGGAGTTTGTTTCTATTCCTGCAGCTCCTGGTTAGGATCGGAAAGGACTACAGCTGGCGTGCCTTCCCTTCTGATTCCTTGTGCATTCACACTGGGGAAAACAAGATTTAAACCTAGCAGCCCCTCGGTCACCAGGTCCTGCTGACACAGAGGGCTTTGTTGCCTGTGACACGGTTCCATCTGTGATACCTGTCCCCATTTTGCATTTTATTGTGATTAAAGCTAGCCGGGGAGATTTCAACTAAATGGCTTCTTTTATTTTTACAAGGGAGGGCTGGCTTAAAGGAAAGTCTTTTGGGAAGCTCTTTCATGGGCAGAGGAGAATTTCTGATCAGAGAGGAATCTTGGTGCTTTATGAGGAGGTTAATCTCACCTACTTCAGCCCTATAAAAGTTAGTCATGTAATCAGCCTCTGCAGGGATTTGAGAGGAGCAAGCAGCTCATCTTTCGAAGGGGAACTGTGACGGTTTAGAGATGCTCTTTTTGGGTGGTAGAGGAAGAGTAGGCTGCTAGCTTGGATAGAGGCGACCCGTGCACCTAGGGCTGGGTGAGATGGAGTCCTTCCCAGCCTTTCTGCGTAGTATGAGCTTAAGAGTGATCTGAGCCCAAGGAGAAGCTAGTTCAGATGGCCGGGGGAGTTTTGACCGCAGGAAAGCCTGGCTGCTGCAGCAGAGCTCGCTCTATCTTGCACCGAAGCTGTAATTAGCTCAATCACAAAGCTGGCGGCTGTGATTTCAAACCCTGCGTTAATGCGTATTCTCCACGGAAGGCGTTGGGTTTGCTGTTCTCGTGAGCGTGGTGGTAGGTCACACTGCTGCAATAAGCCCCGTCATTTAGACAAGACTAAACCCAAAGTTTTTGAACTACTTTCCATGTTCCAGGTAGTTGGCTTTTATTTCTCCTAGAAAAGATGGTACTTTTAGTGTCTTCTAGATTTCACCATTGTTCTTCTGTAAGTTCGCTCTTCGTGTTTTCCAGTTGGCAGTCCTAAATCACTGTGTGGGTTGTTAAATACTGGGACTTTGGCCACAGAGGTGGTCATGTCACTTGGTCTGTTCAGCCTGGAGAAGAGGAGACTGAGGGGAGACCTCATCACACTCTGCAGCTTCCTCACAAGAGGAGGAGGAACAGGTGCTGAGCTCCTCTCTCTGGACCTGAGGGAATGGCAGGAAGATGCCAGGAGAGGGTTAAGTTGGACATTGGGAGAAGGTTCTTCCCCCAGAGGGTGGTGGAGCACTGGAACAGCTCCCAGAGCAACAATCATGGCACCAAGCCTGACAATATTCCAGAATTAGATGAGGCCCTCAGACACGTAGGAGTTTTTCTGTGCAGGGACAGCAGTTGGACTCAGCGGTCCTTGTGGGCCCCTTCCAACTCAGGACATTCTATGATTTTATGTTTCACTGGTGAGGGAAGCAGCTCAGCTTGTGTTGGTGAATCCATCATGATGGAAGGTGACACGCAAATAGCAAATGGGTTTAATTACCATTTTAATAGAAATTAAGGTGTTGCTGTCAGAATACTGCGGAGTATGTAACTCCCTGTCTGGGCTGAGGGCACGTGAAATGAGTACAGTGGGTGACCAGCAGGTCTTTCCCAATTGCAGAGTCTCTTCTTCACGCAGAGCAAGTACGTTTGATTTATTACCACTGTGACTGAAAATTGTACTGGAGCAGTAGGAGAATTAAAAACACGCGTGGCATGTATATGATACAGAATAACTAATCTTGCTTGACATTTACTGTCAGTCATGGGTAAGGAGAAGATAACTAACTCTGCCTCTCGTGTTCTGTGGTCTACAGTCTTCAGTCATGAAGACAAATGTCAGGAATCAGCTGTCCTTTAGTACAACCATGTTCTGGCTGGCAGCAAAGTTTCAATGAGTTCTTATATTGTAAAGTGAATCTTCGTGGATGCGTCCAAAATCCTGGGGACTTTGTGTGAAAAGGTTTTAGTCCCCAAAGGGTGGGACCCAAAGAATCCTTGCACGAGGACCTGCCACAGTGGTCTTGGTGGCCACAGTGATGTCCTCATGAGCCAGGTGGGGTTTGGAAGAAGTCCTTGTGCCACTTTAATTTCATAGTATCATGGAATGGTTTGGGCTGGAAGGGACCTCAAAGCCCATCCAGTTCCACTCCCTGCCATGGGCAGGGACACCTTCCATTGGATCAGCGCCAAGCTCCATCCAACCTGGCCTTGAACACCTCCAGGGATGGGGCAGCCACCACTGCTCTGGGCAACCTGGGCCAGGGCCTCCCCACCCTCACAGCAAAACATTTCTTCCTAAGATCTCATCTCCATCTTCTCTCTTTGCACTGAAAACCATTTCCCCTCATCCTATCCCTGCACCCCTGATCAAGAGCCCCTCCCCAGCTTTCCTGAAGGCCCTTGAAGTGTTTATGCCCTACATGGATGGACCTTTGCAGTGGGTTGGACATGGGATCACTCTTCTCGTGGCAGCCGCATCGCATTCTGTATGCGTTTTTAGTGAAGAAGTAATAATGCCCTCTTGGCCATCCGAGATGATTTCTCAATTCATACCAAAGCTCTCAAGTTATTTCAGGGAAAAGGAAACCATGGAAAAAGATTGACGATAATGGCTTTTTTATTTTTGCATGTGTCATTTGAAGTGAGGGGGGGACAAACACCCAGTTCTCGTGGTTTGAAATTGAGCCACTTAACTAAGAGTTGGTTTGGAAGGAATGTTAAGGGAAGGAAGTTCAAGTTCTGGCACCAAGGTGGGAAAACTTCTTTTGGGGCTATTGGGAAGGGGTCTGGGATTCTTCTCAGGGGGGTGGAGTGAAGGAAGCATCTCCCCAGTTGTATTCTCCATCCAAAAAGAGCCAAAGAAAGGACATGAGAGCCAGAGGGCACCGAAGCAGGAATGTGGCCCTATTTTTAATGGCACAGGGAAGAAACACGGCTGCTATCAACGCCTGGGCATTTTGGGAAACTGCTTATTGACATTTACAGACGCTGTTTTTCTCCTCGAGGTGCCTACAAGGGCAGAGCTAGCATTACTATTATTAATAATAAATAACAGTAGTACGGTAAAATGTGTACTTATGTATCCTGTGTCGTTGAGTGCATCTCCCCATGCTTTACAGAGGAAGAATTGTAAGCACGTGTGAGAAGGGTAAATATGAGACAGGGAGGCAGGGACTCGTAGCGAGGTGCGATTAGAGATTAGGAGGTTCGTGTTTTTCCTCTTCTTCTCCTTTTTCTTCTTGGCTTATGTATTATAATTATATCATTCCCGGTTAACCAGACGCAATTTAGGGCTCGCTGAGGTTGACCATTTCTGCATGCAGAATAACTCTAAGGCGAGTGAAAAATGGGAAGGAAAGGTCATGGAGCGTTCCCATCATACAAAATCTGCTGGTGAGGGGGAGAGAGAGCGGGGCTATCGCATTGCGAGCTACAAATAGAGCCGTTAGCGTGCCATCAGATAGCTGCCGGACATCGATAGCGCTTTATCAGTGGGATAAAGATAAATGTGAAGATAAGAGAGTCGTTTTTGCCTTGAAATCCACTTGCGGTTACCAAACAGGGTTTGTCTTCATGTTGATTTCTTCATTCTGCTCCTGTGGTAAATGCCAAGTCCTGAAATGTTATTTATGGTGAAGCTAATGAAAAAACGTCCAACCGAGCCAAGGCTTCACCCAAAGGATATGAAGATCTTCTGTGCTGTCTTAATTAAGTGAAGGTAGCAGGGAGACTTTGGAAGCCACCTGACGGTGTTTGGATGGCTAATTCTCTCCAGCATGGAATTAAAAATTAGGAGCGTTTAATAAGCAGGGTTAGGTGCCCCCTGAGTTACAGTTTCAGCGAGATGCACTTAAGCTCAGTTTTTCTGCATGGTTTTGATAGTCTGACTCATATTTCCCAGCACTTCTCGGCAGCTGTGAGGGCATGAAACTTTTTTAGATGGGAGATAAGCTTCTCGCTGTCATCACATGATTCAGGGAGCTGGCGCTTTAAGGGGAAAGAGAGCTAAAAATAACCAGAATTGGTGACAAGATAGTAGCAATTTTGGCTTTTTGTACCGTGAAGGGCTGGTTGCCAGCCCTACGGAAAGGAGTCAAGGGCTTCATTCTGCGGCGTGGCTCCAGAATGTCGTTACTGCCGTGATAATTTAGGGGTTAAAAAAATCCGGGGATGGATAAGACGGAGAAAAGATGGCATGAAAGTGAGAGCAAACGGTGAGAAGAATGGGAAAGGGTATATATTGCAACATAAAAATAAAGGAAGGGGTAAGAGAAGCAGAGCACAGCAGGTCTTGGACTTGTGCCGCGTGGGCTAGGATGGTGTTAGAGGTAGACAAAAGGAGCGAGACAGAGAGAGAAGCACAATGCCTTTAATTTGTAGGCAGAGACTGTTAAGAGAGAGGAGAAAAAAAAAAAGAGAGAAAGGTGATTTGGGTTCTTTTATTCATTACTGACCATAAAAGGCCCAGACTGTGTTGCCAGTGGCTTTAAAATCCAGGACCCTATTAAACCTTCCTTGATAGTAACTCAGCACTTGGCTATAGAGTTAAAGAAGGTGCGTGTGCGGGCGGGAGGGTTGGTGGGGCTGCTGTATCGAGGAGAGACGTAGGGCAAAGACCTCGCCTTTCTTCCGGCAGCGCTTTTGGGGGATCAAGTGGCTCAGGCTGCCTTTTTGTGTGGAGAAGCCTAATGGGACCAGCAGCATCCCCGTGCTCCTTGGAAAGGAATCACCCCAGCTGCATCTCCCCAGAAAAGGGTGCTGCCCCTCATTCCCAGGTATTAGAGCAGGATTTATGCCTACTGCTCACAAACCAGCTGCAGCTTAGGGAAGGCTGCGCTGAATGCGAGATGAGATGGGAGACATCAGCAGATAAATGCGATGGATAAAGCCAGCAGCAAAAGGTTCTTTGGATTAAGTCCCTTTATGATAAATAGCAGGCGTGTTGCTGTCTGGTTAGAGGTTCACACCAGGGTAAGGAGAGGCACTAGCTGTGCTGGCGGGACACTTTGCAGCCAAGCAAGATCATTTCTGGGCAGTTCTTAGGTGGGACTGGGAGAGGACTGGGGGAAATGATTGATTTCCCCCTCTTTGCCTCCAGCATCACCCTGTGCTTCCCCATGGAGCTGCTGCATCCCCCTCGTTGGCAGCCTGCAAACCCTGCCTCGTGTCCAGCTCAGGAGAGAGTTGTAATTAAAAGAGCTGTTCCCTGAGACCCAACGAGATATTGATTTTGTCTATGCGGGTGTGTGCTCCGTTCTCCTCAGGGGAAATAGAAGAGACCATTCATTTTTAAGCGAGACTCGGACGTGACACATAGGTCTGTGCCATACCACGTCCTCTGCTCCCTGTGACACGTGCAGAGCAGGGCAGCGAGGAGAGAAAATAGCTCCTTGGGGAGATGCTCACCATGCAGGCAAGAGGCATCTCAGCCTCCTGAGGATTTCCCTTCTCTGATGGATTTCTGCTTCGGAAAGGTTGAAATATAGAGGTGCCTGCTTGACACCTCATACCTAGGATGTCTGGGCAGGGAGCCATGGATCCGGGGAGCCTCTGCAGCCCTGATAAAGCTGTTGCTTGGCTGGGAAAGGAGTAAAAAGGAACAGGGGTGTCCTCTCCTTCTTTGAGCATCTCTCCTCTGAGCTGACCCAGGGAAAACAGAGAGGCACAGGGAGCTGCCGCGGTTTGCTCCGGTTGGTGAAGTGGGTAATCAGCCCTTTTTTATGAAGTCCGACTCCAACCTCTTTGAATTTCACCCCATGTTCTCTCTGTTGCAGAATAGAAACGGCTGATAAAGGTCTTATCTGGTTGCTGTGCTTGAGGAAATCGGTGCTGCTGGAGGAGCGTGGCTGTGACCAAAGCCTCATTGGGGATGCAGTGTGCTGTGCGGGGTGGGGGGATGGAGACCAGAGCAGGGGCAGAGTGCAAGGGGACAACCAGAGAGGCATTGCTGAAGTAACCGGGAGGGATGGTAGAGGAAAACGCATTTTGGGATGAGCCACTTGCCCGATGGAATTGGAGAATTGCCTCCTAGACACGCACACCTTCCTTTTTCACCGCACTGATGCAGTGTGTTTGCAAATTGATCCTTTGTTTGCTTTAAAAGATGACAAAATGCAAGATTAACCCGAAGAAATAAGTGCTTCTGTCATCGCTTTCCATTCCTAATGGAAATACAGAGGATCCTGCATAGTAACTAATCAGTCAGTGGAGGAGTAAAATCATTAATGTGGCACAAATTATCATCTCCGTGACTTATCTGGGAGAGACTAGACAGCCTCATGCTTAGTTACTGATACAAGAAGTGGAAGGAGATCCTGGTAGCTTTGCCATTTCAGTGGTGCGGAGAATGTCAACGTGGATGGATTTGGGCATTTGGATGCCTGAAAGAAACCCTGTAGCAGAATAAAGAGATCCTTGGGACCTCTCCCTCCTCAGAACTGTAAGGACAACCAAAAGAAAAGCTCCAGTCCACAAGGTCTCACCCTGAATCAGACATTTCTGAAGGGGCTGAAAGGAGAGGAAGGAATCTCATTAGCCACCCTTTGAAAGCTTAATTTCAGGCGAGCCTGCCAAAGCAGTGGTTGCCCCTCGGATAAGGAAGCATTAGTGAGCTCCGACGGCAGCTTTCCGTGTTCAGAGCCCAGCAGGCTTGGAGAATATCTTTAAGTATTATTTGAGGATTTGGCCTGCTGGAAGTGGGCAAGCTACAACATCCAGATATTGTTGGGCTTGGCAAGAGCCCCGTGCTCCTTGCAGAGGCGAAGGCTTTGTCCTTTGCTAAAGCTTGAACAAACTTCCATTGGGAATTAAGTGGAGTTCTCCGCATTTCGGCAGTCCCTCGCTGCAATCTCAGATGACTTCCTTCGCGTTTGCCCTGCATAGACCACGCACATCTGCAGAGGATCCGTTTTCCTAGAAAGCTTTGCATCCATCTGCTCTATCGACTTTGGTAATGGAGTTAAGACTCCCCTGTTTCCTGAGCCAGGGCATGGAGATAATCCCTCTAATACAACTCAAGGAAACCCCTCAGCTCCAGCTGGATCAGGCAGTTGCTGGGTGATAAAATCCACTCCAGAATCCAAAAACTGGTCAATCCGACTCGAGATGTAGCGCCTGTAGTTTGGGGATGGATTTGGATCACTGGTTTAAATGGCTCCGCCAAAGTTGTTCTCATTTTCTCTCAATTTTGAGGCAGAATGAGCTTTTTCACTGAAGATGCTGGTGTTTTGCAGAAAGGTTTAGGGCGTTAAAGGTCTTTTTTCCCATGAACTTATGGAGCTGGTCTTCCATGAACTCATGGAGTTGGTCTTCCAACTGGACCAATGCATAGAGGCTCTCTATGCCTTGTTTTAGGCACAGACCCTCTTCTTTTCCATCATCTCTCGTGTAGTTTCAGATGTGGGTATGGGACACAGGGAAAAAAAAACAGGTATTGAGGAAGGAGGGGAGCAAATGATGGCATCTCCTTTCCAATGCCTGTACTGCAGCCCCGAGCGATGCTGACTGAAATCTTCCCTTCATGTTTAGTATAGAAAACATTCCACAGGAACATCTTTTCTTTTTTTTTTGAAGGGGAAATCTTGTTCTATTAAAAAAAAAAAAATGCCCTCAAAAAACCCCACAATGAGCTCAAAACAAAAAAAAAAAAAAAAAAGAAATACAAAACCATGGAGACGAAAGCAAAAGATATTGATTTTTAGTTTGGATCCTTCCAGAGAGGAGACTCTGCAGTCACGCAGTCCCTGTCTGTCTGCCTCTGCCTTACCCACTCCTTTCCCTCTGTAGTTTTTGAGCCCTTTGGCCAATCTCTACCCAATTTGACAGAAGGAAAAAGGTCTCAGAAATATTAAATTTCTATAAATCTCATTAAAATAGGTGGCTGGGTAGAAGGGACGGGCTATTACAGCAGCCCCATGAGACAGGGGCTCCAGCATATGCAGAGCCTTTGTTAAACATCAAACAGAAGCTGAGGAGAAAGACTTTTGGTATAAGCAATTTCAGGTGAAAAAAAACCTCTTTGACCATCATTTACACCTTCCCAGCCAACAGGGACCTGGCTGTAGAGCTCTTGAAGGCCATGTTACATTTGTTCCACTCACTGTGGATGGCTTGTTCATTCAGAAATGAACTTGTAAGTCTTTGAAATAGGTCACGAGTGGGATGGAAGAAGCGTACGGAACCTTGTTCGGTCGTCTCTGCGCCAGAATAAATTTCAGCCGTTGAGATTGGGCTGATTTTTCCCCTCCCCGGCACGCTTTGCTTTCTTGCTTGGCTAAAAATGCTGAGCTTCAAATTGGGAATTGGTTCCGAGCAGAGCCCTACGTGCCTGGCGGGGAGAGGGATGCGGAGGGGTGGGAGAAGGCAGCTGCGAAGGCCAACCAGAAGCTCCGTATTATTAAGATTTTTAGATATACAGTTTTGATAAAAGCTTGCAAGTAGCAAATTTGCTATCAAGCCTAATGTAGCATGGCAGATTTTGTCTGAGCTAGCAAAGGATCACATTTGCAGCTCCTCTGAGGCGGGGAAGTGGGCTCAATAGGCTATTTTCCACATCCATGCTCTGTTCCTTAAAAAAAAAAAAAAATAAGGGAGGGGGGCGAGAGGAAGGAAGAGAAAATAAAGACAAGTTCACTTCTTCACCCTGATTTTGCATGTGTTGGCTATGAATGTTAATAGCCAATAACTCGCATGCTAAACGCAAGCTTTGCCACGGGATTTGTTTTTTGCTGGGTGTGCAGAATTGCTGAGGAGCACTTACAGATGGATTGTAGCGTTTTGGCAAGGCTGGCGTGTTACCGATCTGTTGGCATTTTCATTGTGACCCTTGTTTAGTGGAATTAATACCTCTGCGTCTTTCTTCAGCGGGCTAAAGCTGCGAAGCGGCTGGAGCGGTGGAGGAAGGCGGCAACGGCGTGGTCAGAAATATCCATGAGGAGTTGGGTTTGGTTTTTATTAGGGATGTTAATCAGGAGCTGATTTCTGCTATCCGAACTTGCATCTGAACAAGGCTAAGTGTTAGGTCCTCCACTTGAGTCTCAAAAACCCCATGCAACGCTCCAGGCTTGGAGAAGAGCAGCTGGAAAGGTGCCTGGTGGAAAAGGACCTGGGGGTGCTGGTCAACAGCAGCTGAAATGAGGCAGCAGTGGCCCAGGTGGCCAAGAAGGCCACCAGCATCCTGTCTTGGATCAGCCGTGGGGTGACAGCAGGAGCAGGGAAGGGATCCTTCCCCCGTGCTCAGCACTGGTGAGGCTGTGCCTTAAATCCTGGGTTCAGTTTTGGGCCCCTCACTCCAAGAAGGACATCGAGGGGCTGAAGCGAATCCAGAGAAGGAGAAGGAGCTGGAGGAGAAGTCTTATGAGAGGCAGATGAGGGACCTGGGGTTGTTTAGTCTGGAGCGGAGGAGACTGAAGAGAGACCTTATTGCTCTCTGCAACTCCTGAAAGAAGGTTGTAACGAGGTGGGTGCTGGTCTCTTCTCCCAAATACAAGTGATAGGATGAGAAGGAATGGCCTCAAGTTGTGCCAGGAAGGTTTACGTTAGGCATTAGGAAGCTTTTCTTCCCTGAAAGGGCTCTCAGGCACTGGCAGAGGCTGCCCAGGGGGGTGGTAGAGTCTCCATTTCCAGAGGGATGTAAAAAACAGATAGAGGAGGTGCTCAGGGATGATTTAGTATTGGGTAGGTATGGTTGGACTCAGTGATCTCAAAGGTCTTTTCCAATGAAACAATTCTATGATTCTGTAATTAAAAACTATTGATTCAAAAACTAAGGTTTTAGGAATGAGAGGGTTGGTTCAGCAGTTGCACCGCTGGTCCCACCATCACCCAGGGGTGAAGCTGATAAAGGTATTTTCACTGCAATCTGATGGCAAAAATCCTACTGGATCACCAAGTCACCCAGTTTCAGCTCTGTGAGCCTGGGCGGGCTGCTTGCACGTTGGTCACAGTTTTTCCAACTCCATTTTGAATTCAGGCACTTTTGCTCGCTGGTCATTTTTGGTTTGGACACCACTGAGGAACACTGCAAAGCCATCACCTGGGCATCAGCAGAGCCTCGACATCGCTGAACCTGTGATCCAGCCAGGGATGGGTTTCCTCGTTCATCCGCTTTATTGCTCTGAGAAGGGATTTAGACGTGGCGTGTAGGAGACTGGAAGATTCCCTGTGTTGACAGACTTCCATTTTTCTCATGCACGAAGCAACTCCTCTTATTTTAGGAGACTGTGGTGTATTTTCTTGCTCAGGAGAGCACAGGGAGATGGCTTATTTTCTGACGGGATCGGGCATGTGTTTTCCTAATGCTCTCTATGATGTGCTATGGGTTTCTTTTGTGGCTTAGTGACCCAGTGTGCTTCTGCCCGGGCTCACGGTACCAAACCCCAGCTCTGTGCAACCTCTGGCTGTGTCTCTGGCTCTTTTATTATCCTTTTTTTCTCTTCATTCCTTTCCCCTCTCTCTCTTCGGCGTTTTGTACCTTGTACAGTTTATTAATGCTCCTTTGTCACTGCTTGCCCGATGGGTTTTCTTTCTGCTTTCCTGCAGCATCCCTAATCTTACAGTCTTGGCTTCATTTAAGCGGGGAGAAACAAAACCCTGCTGCTTCTGTTAAATCAAGTGGTGTTTGTGTTGGGAAATGAGAGTGCGATGCCATCAAACTCACTTATTCTGGAGATTAGCTAGGTTCGCATCCCGGCTGCTTGCAAATCGCATCGTGTGGAGCCGGGGAGCTCATTGCAGCACATCTCCCGTGGCCCGTGCTCTGCCCTAGGTGGGTGCGCAGCTGCTTATTTTTCCTGAATTTTGAGGAAAGCTGTGTTTTTTTGACTTTTCAAGGGAGATGATAAGCTTCTGCGGTGCTGCCTCTCATCGCACGCCCTCCTCGGCGGCACCCAGCACGAGCCAGGACGACGTCCCCCGGGGCTTCCCTGCATTGTACCAACAGGTCTTGTAAATGTACAGGACCATTTAGGCTTTTAAGACATTTGAGGCCACTTTTCATCACAGGCTAGGCTGCTGCACAGTTTTACAGGGTCATAAAAGCCCTGACAGGAGTCATAAAAGCCTCCAATTGCACTGCACAAACCCGTGGAGTATATTTTAAGGGCCCCTGAGTTTTCATTTTGCTGCTTTTATGGGAACTCATAAAAGCCTCGATGAGCACAGACCCTGATTGGCTCCTCAGGACGGAGGTAGTTAAAATTACAGCCACCAACAAATTGTTCCAGTCTAAATAAATCAGGGCTTTGCATGGAGTATGAGAGAGGAGCCCATCTCCCCCCTAACGAGCCACGACACGCGTGTGCTCCTCACACATTCCTCCCTCGTGCTGGTGCGAGACAGGCACAGAGTCCCCGTGTCCCCGGTGACCTGTGTGCTCTGCCATCCTTACGGGCACATCTCGGTTGTCCTGTGCCAAGACACGATGCATCTTGCCGAGCTTTCAGCTGGGCGGCAGGTCCTGCTGCCTGCTCGCTCGCTTCCCTCGGGCATGGGTTTGTGCTGCATCACTCAGCTTGAATTATGCACACACACGCTTACACCGTCTGTGCTCCCACCGAGCGCACGCGTTGGTACCCAGTCGATCTCTCTCACCGCCTCACCCTGTAACCCTTTGGCATCACTCCGGTCCCTCGTGTCCCCCACGCTGAGACCTCGGTGGCATCGCGGGGCTGTGTCTGCTTTCCCTGCGCAGACAGATGCAAGACTGCCTGTCACCAAGGCAGGGACAGCCTCGGTGCACCGGAGCGGTGGCAATGAGAGCTGCTGGGGTTTGACAGGGTTTTCCGGCTAAATTTTATTTCCATTGAGCAACGCCAGTTTGTCAAAAGGGAAATATTTCATAGAAATAGCTTCTTGTGGCTTAAAATAACCCAAAAGAACGCGTTGCCTGGCTAGGTGGAAATAAATAAGAGCGATTGAAATGCAAATGTGCTGTTTGGAAGCTACAGAATCGGACCTCTTGGTGTGGTGTGACCTGAAAAAAAGCAGCGTTTGGGGTGGGTCTTATCTCCTCTCACTACTTGGGGCAGGAAAATGTTTCTCTGTGTTGGGAGTCTCCTCTGCCCGGCTGCTGTGATGAAGCAGTTCCAAGTGAGAGGGACGTGGTGAAGGTCAATGTAGCAGGAGGACGGAGGGGAAGCACGTGTGGTTTGAGCTGGGGAGCGGTTGCAGCAGCAAGTTGGGGGTCTGGAATGGCGATGGAAATTTCCTTAGTGGTCATCCTCCTCTGTACTGTGCAAGGGGATGGTGAGGTTGGGTTTTGGTTGCTCCGGGCTGCTGGGTTCATGCAGTGCTGCTCAACCCAGGCCGTTCCCTGTCTCATCCCTCTATCCTCTCTTTTGAGACCTCATCTGGAGGTCTGTCCAGTTCTGGATTCCTCAATATAAGAAGGAGATGGAGCTGTTGGAACAAGTCCAGAGGAGGCTACAAAGATGGTGTGAGGGCTGCAGCACCTCCCATCTGAGGACAGGCTGAGAGAGTTGGGGTTGTTCAGCCTGGAGAAGAGAAGGCTCTCTCTTAGAGCGACCTTCCAGTACCTGAAGGGGCTCCAGGAAAGCTGAAGAGGGACTGTTTACAAAGGTTTGTGGTGATAGGACGAGGGGCAATGGGTATAAACTGGAGAGGGGCAGATTTAGACTGGACATTAAGAAGAATTTCTCCACCATGAGAGTGGTGAGACACTGGAACAGGTTGCTCAGGGAAGTTTTGGCTGCCCCATCCCTGGAGGTGTCCAAGGCCAGGTTGGATGGGCCTTGGGCAGCCTGAGCCAGTGGGACGTCCCTGCCCATGGCAGGGGGTTGGAACTGGATGATCTTTAAGGTCCCTTCCAACCCAAACTATTCTGTGATTCTATGATTTCCATGGCCGTCTGCTTCTCAGCATTCAGAGTTTTCAGCTGGGATGTTTCTCCCCTTCAGCTGAGCTGGTTCTCACCAGAGGGAGAAAAACTCAGTGCCGGTGGCTTTTTCCATTGCTATGGACATCTCCTTTCCCTTGTCTGCGTGCCCAAATCCTCACCCATCGTGCAAGCCCACCGCTTGGCATGGTCTGCAGGGGCCGTGGTGGCTCCCAGGGACACACCAGCAGAGCCAAGCCCGAGGTGCCAGGCTCCGTACCACATCCCTGCGGAGACAACTCACCAGAGCCTCAGCTGTGTGACCTTCCTGCCTGGAGCCTGTTTGTCACAGCTTGGGGAAAGAAAGGAAATGATCAGAAAGGTTCTCTTTGCTCTGCAAAGATAAATGTATCTTATTTCTGTCTTGCTGTAGCTTTATATAGTAATTATATCAACTACAGCTGATCAAAGCATTTGTTAAAGAGAAAACTATCTCTCCTTTGCTTTTGTTACTGTTTGCAGCCAATTTGACAGGCTTTATATCTCTGACTACATTTTCTTTTATTTTCCACGCTTGATTTCTCTTTTTCTCTTCCTTCCCCCTTGTTGGCACCTGGCACGTAGATGGATCTCCCTCCCCTCCTCCTCTTTCCCTTCCCCCTCTCTCCATCTGGCTTAATAAAAATGGGTTTTAAGCCATCCCAGGGATTCGGGAGCAAATAGCAGCAGTCGTGCGAGTGATCAATCTACCTGTGCCTCCTGCTCTGGCTGGGCAGGGAGGAGCACGGAGGGCGGCTCAGCCGAGCAGGAGAGGGAGCAGAGCAGCTCTCCTCCCTCCTCTCCTCCCTTGGTTTTCTATTTTCCGCTGTTATTGTTTCTTCGGGTGTTTATAGGGGTTTAACCTCTCACCTCCAAGCGCTTTTTCTGAGGCTGGCACAAATGGGCTGCTCTTTTGTTTGAGCCGCATCCACAAATCCCAGAAAGCCCAGCCTTGCTGCTGCTTTAATATTTTTTTTTTAGCATTCCCTTTTTTGCCCGTTGACTTTCCATCTTTCTTTAATCTCATTTAAAAACCTCTCGCTCCTCCAATGTCTGCGATTCTTTCCCTCTGTCTCTGTTATTGGCTTTATGGACAAACGCTTTAATTTATTTGCCATACAATATCTCTTTACCACCGTTCTGGGGATACAAATTGTTTGAACGACGTTACAATAATATCAATGCTTGGCACATCTGTTTGTCAGTGCGCTGTGTTTCCAGCTCAGCTGCTCAGAGATGGGTGGGAGGAAGGTGCTTTCCTCTACTCGAGCATCGGGGGAGATTGACTGTAATTACCTGAGCTAAAATTTAACTGGGATCTGGTGTTCCTAAATCAAAATGGACTGGGCAGCACCTTCTTTCCCAACATTCATAGAATCATAGAAAAGTTTGGGTTGAAAGCGACCTCAAAGCCCATCCATTTCCACCTCCCATTGGATCAGGGGCTCCGAGCCCCATCCAACCTGGCCTTGAACCCCTCCAATGGATGGGACAGCCACAACTTCCCTGGGCAACCTGGGCCAGGGCCTCCCCACCCTCAAAGCAAAACATTTCTTCCTAAGATCTCATCTCAATCTCTCCTCTTTCAGCTTCAAACTCTTACCTGCTATGGGATTTGCATCAGCCAAGCTGAGTTGCACCTTGGTGCTGGTTAGTAATGAATTGACTCCTTGCACAAGAAAAGGTTGGAACCAGCATCTGCAGGTTCTGGACTCAAGTTTTGTGTCAAAATTGGAGGATTTGGGTCCAAACCGTTAGGGATGACTGAGTTTGTTTGTCGTGGCAGTGTTTTGGGTCTGTTTGATGAAGGTGCTTCACTTCCAGGTGGGCGCGGCTGCCTTGGTGGTGGTGGGAAGCCCTTGCTTTGCGCAGCAAGCAGACCAGCCGCGGGGACAAGAGCTGTGCTTGTACCCATTGTTCATCTGGGAGCAGAGCTGCAGAGGGTTTGCAGCAGACTTGAAGCCGATTCATTTCTAGAAATGCCTTTTAGCAGAGAGAAACCAGCCACCTTGGGCTAGGCTGGGCTGCGGCACCAGCTTGCCCTGGGCTAGGCTGGGTCTAGCGCTGTTCAAATCACCTCTGTGGTTCTGCCAGCCAACAATTGCCTCCCTCGTGGTGTTTTTAGCTTTCTTTATCAATGCACTTCATAACTTCTAATGTACATTGATTGCTGTCTATTTCTCCTTTTATTTTTGCGTTATGCTTGATTGCTGCTTTAGCAATAAGAATAGGGCTTTTAGCCAAAATTGTCTTTTTTGGATTGTAGAGTCCTGACTTTTTGGCTCTCTAATAAGTTTTGTGTTATGAGCCCACATTTCTCTGTTGACATTTTTCCTTCCAGCCAATTTCTCCCATAATTTTCCTCGGCATTGGAAATGAGTCCTTTTGAAGCACTGAGTATATATATTACTGATTGGGGCAAGCCTTTATTATCCGTTGTGAATGTAATCAGGTCCTCATCACTAGTTCCTTGATAATCACTGAGCACCAGTTCAGTCATTAATTTCGTCTTTATCCATCATGTCTTCTTTCCACGTTATTTGCTAAATAGGTTGGACGTGATTGCGACACTCAGCATCTGAGCTTGTAACTCTTTGCTTTCTTAATGTGTTTACACTGTCGGTATAATTCTGTCCCCTGTACTCAGGTCCACAGTATTTTACTATGAAGGATGCTCAGCCAAGTACGGGGAGCCTGCATGGAGATGAATACTCCTTTGTTAGGCAATCGCTGTTGACGGTCTTTAGATCCTGATGTTTCAATGCTGCCTGCCTGTGAGCTCTAATTTATTATCTCCCCAAATCAAGCTCCTCAGGACTGAGCTGTTTATCTTCCCCCCTCGTTCGCAGCGTGGTGCTCATGTAGAAATTCATCCTAGGCTGTAGTTGCCTAGGATGGTCTCTGCCTGCTTGGAACGGCACAGCTTGAGTCGGTAACAATCCATATGTATCCAATGGGTCTAAGAGATCAACAGCTCTAAAAGAAGGAAATTAAATGGATTATAGCGAAGACTTTGACAGGCCAGTCATTCCGATCACTCGCTAATGCCAATAATATCACCTTTCTTCTTGTCAAAGAGATTTTCCAGTTCCTGCAGCCTCTTAGGAAGCCCTGCAGCACGGATGGATGGAGAAGCAGCGGGTAAATGGCTCCTTTGGGCGGTATTTGCCAAGAAGGGCCACGTTTGCTCACTGAACAGCCTTTGAGTTTGTGCCCTGCTTGCATAATTTTAAGCTTTCTCCTTGTATCGGGAGCAAAACACTGTTCCGAGCTGCTCAGATCTGGGATACTATGAAATGTGCTGATCAGCACTGAGCTGCATCGTGTCCACAGGGTCTCAAAGCCGCAGTGGAAACCTTGGGGTCTTGACTTCCCCTCCCAAGTGACAGGGGACAGGACAAGAGGGAATGGCCTGAAGCTCCACCAGGGGAGGTTCAGGTTGGATACCATCAAAAAGTTCTTCACAGAAAGAGTCATCGGGCACTGGAACAGCTGCCCAGGGAGGGGGTCGAGTCGCCTTCCCTGGAGGTGTTTAAGGAACGGGTGGATGAAGTGCTGAGGGACATGGTTTAGGGAGTGTTAGGAATGGTTGGACTCGATGATCCAGTGGGTCCTTTCCAACCTGGTGATTCTGTGATTCTTTACCCGGGACAGGCAGGGGCAGCCCCAGCCCCAACTCATCGTGCGGTGCTCTGTGTGCATCTCTCATCCCCATTAGCAGGGATGCGGGGAAACTGGTTTAGCAGTTTATCCTCAACAAATTAACACATTGTATTGATTGCAGGCACTAATTAGCCAGGACAGGGCTTAGTGTTGCCATATTCAACTTCTGGTACCCAAACCGACTCCCTTTCACCTATCCTACTGTCCTAGTGCTGCGTTGTGCCAATTTGGGGGACCTCCTCTAAGCCCCGTCAGGGACCAGCAGAGAGCATATCCAAGACATATCTCATCCCAACCTATGTCAGCTGTTCAAGAGAATCAGTAGGACTCATGCTACAGGAGGACCTGATATCACTGCCATCGATGTAAAGAACACGCTGTTAGAAGTCTCAAATGGAAAGAGAAATCTCACTTTTTAGAAGGCAATGCCTTCTAAACACCACCAGACGATGATTGCAGCACAGATGGAAAGTCCAATGCCCTTCCTGCTAAAGAACCAGGTTGGCGTCGTGTCAGTCCATCCGAAACCAAGCAGCAAATCTCCAAATGGATTTTAAAGTCCTCAAGCATGGTCTTCTCTCTTTTAATGCACCTCTCATTTGGCAATCATCTCTCCCTGTTCTCGCTCATAGTTTCAACTTCCCTTTCTGCAGTGGCATCAGCCCCTCCGGTTTGGATAATGCACCCTGACAGCTCCTCTAAGCAGAGCTTTCAGCATCGATGTGCAGAGCTCTGTGGAAATGGAAGAAAATCCACTTTGTAAGTGCTTTTATAGGCTGAAAACAAACTGCATCGTACAACCAGCCCTAACACCTTCTGCCATCCCTGAAGCTGAGCAAAACCTCAGGAGGCTGAAAAACGTACGGTGACTGAGCTTTGGGATTTTGCTTCTCTTTTCCCCCATTGGTTGTGAAGAATGAAGAGTGCGGGTGATATTTTACTGTTAGAAAATTGAGTGGTCTCCTGGGGAAGTGGTGAGAAGTGGGGAAGCGCAATAGCATCAGCTTCATTTCTCACCCTACCCCAAAGCCACTCAACCCTCCTGAGGTGGAGAAATTGGGCTGGAGAGCAGGGAGACCTTCACGCTGTCGGCATGAGCACCGATCCTGCTCTGGGACGAGGTACCTGTGTTAAAAGCAGGCTCTGCCTCCAGGATGCTCGGCGCGCATCTCGGCTTTGCTAAATCCCTATCATTTCTGAAAAAGATTAAAGCCACACTTTTGAAAATCCCCAGGTTTTCTACTTTTAATTTTTTTCTTCTGTTTCTCATTCTCGCTTTCTCTCCCTCCATCTGCCCGGGCATCCGATTGCACCTCGCTGTTATCCATCTCTTTGCTGTATACAGGCAGAGAGGCTCCTTTCTGTTGTCTAAGCCTCGAGAGCTTCTTTTGGTTTTAATTGAATGAAGGCAACAAAGTGATTTATAAGGGGGCAGATCCATGCAGGGATGCTGGGGCCAGGGTGCAGAGCTGGGTCGTGTTCGTGCTGCCAGCGAAGGAGCCGAGTATATTCCATTTCTTTTTATGCTTTATAATTTAACCTATTGTTTTAGGATAATATAATTTACTTTGTTTTTAATACAAGGGCTGCATAAGCTACCATCTATAATATTTTGTGGACCCTGACATAAATTTCCATCACGGTGCTTATTAAACCCTCTGTTTATTGCCCTGAACATCCATGTTGCTCTACAAATTTGTTTTTGGTTTTTTTTTTTTCCCCACTGCCTCGTGAATTCACTCAATTTATACCTGCCAGGAGTCTTCTAGAGGGTGATACTGGGAGGCAGGGAGCATCTTTTTTTATCTCAGCCTCTACAGGTGAGCTCATGTCCCTCATAGGGGCTCCCAGGCCACCGCGATGTGAGTAAGCAGAGCAGAATACAAGTCTTGCAGCTGTGAAACTCACCCGGATTAAAAGCTGGAAAAGCTTTTATGAAATCTGTGGCTGTTTCTCTCCTTCCCCTGCACCCAAAATCAAAACGCTTCCCGCAAGTCCTGCTGTTTTATCACAACAGAGCTTTTCCTAGAAGGGACCTTTTTATTCTGCTCAGTGTTTGCACGGTGTCTTGCCTCGCAAGAGCCCTTTTTCCATGTGTTCGTGGGCATCCTTCTAATAACCGTGATTAATAATGAATGACAACCATTAAATCACTTTAAATATCTACGAGCAGCGCGATGGAGACCTCTTGCTTCCCGGCAGTGGTAATGCCATCCAGGTGCAGATAAGCATGTTGCTCTTTCTTGTGCTGCGGCCACAAAAGGGGGGACCCCGTAAAGGACCGGAGTAATTTGGTTGTTGCTTTATTTAGCGGTGATGCCTGGAAACGTGGGCTGTGAATCAGGAGAGGGATTCCTGCGTCAGCTTTATGGGTTGGGGGTGCGTTAGTTCATCGTGGTGTTGCCGGAGATTATGTGAGGCAGCAGCTGCTCTTCCTTTGGAGGCTTCAGCTGGGTAAAGCTTGCTTTATAGCAGCTTTATGCCTGGAGAGCGGGTTTCCTGCAGGCAGGAATAATCCAGATTATAGGCACCTGCTGTGCTTGTGTAAGATGATGAACCACCATCCAGGAAAGCCTCTGTGTCCATGAACTTCGTATCTGATGAAGGCTGTGCCGTATCAGGGCTGGAATATGTCCCTTGTCATAGTCCCCATCTCACGGTCTGATGATGGATCATCTCTCTATGGGAAGTTCCAAGCGATGCTTTAGCCCTGTGCAACCTGCATCTCCTCTATCTCTGTTCCAACAAAGTTGGCCTGTGCTTTCTGGCTTTATCCCATCAATCTGTCCATATGGATGGTATCAGGATGAAGGACAGCCATCAGCAGAGCTGCTGGGACACCTCAAAGGCTAGAGCGGCTGCGGGGTCACGTGTGCTGTTTCTTCTCACCCAGGCCATCCCCATGAGTTTGGGTGAGGTGCTTCCCAACTTTTTCTCTGAACACAAAAGCCGGTGTGAAATTAAGCCAACGCTCCCGTCTTGTACCCATGCCAACCCTGCATTAGCAAAGCACAAACAAGAGGAGAATTTGTTCCCCTCAGCTGCCGGGAAGCCAGCAGTGCATCCTCCCGTGGCTGAAGACAACGGCCGGGATTTTCCACTGCCCTGCACCTTGTCTCTCCCACTCCTGTCATCACGCTCTTTTGGTCTCAGCATCCCACTGAAGTTCCAAGGAAGCTTTTGAGGACGAGGCGTAAATGGTACCCAGATGCTCTTAACTCGCGGTGGCTTTTGGAGGTGTCTCCGTGCTACGTGTGCCCGGGGGAATAGCAGAATGACTGCACGGGGCGGGAGACGGTAAAAATAAGAAGCTGTTGTTTGTAGATGCTCAGTGGAGTAGAAGGAAATGAAAAGCCTGTCCCGCTGTGATGAATTCCCCTGGTTATTGTTTCTGACCACAAGCGGTAGCTGAAGTGGGGCAGAAGGAGAAATGCTGAAGCACGCTTAGGTAATGGTGAGTGAAGGGCGGGAGTATAGAAGAGGAGTGGATAAATTATTTAAGGTACAATCATTAGAGCAACAGGGGGGAAAAAGAAACACTTTTTTCTTCTTTTTTTTTTTTTTGCTTAGCTTGCAATATTGAAAATGGGAAAAATCATTTTGGATCAAGCTGGAATGAAAGCTTAATAAGTGATGGCTGAAGGAAACTAAAGGGACTGATGCTAAGTTGACTGTTCTTCATTCAGTGAGAACTCAGAAAAGCTTTGTTCGAGTTTTTTTTCTTAGCAAGACAGGCAAGAAGGCCAAGAGAGCAGCAAAGACATTTGAGATCATGCCTGTAGCAGTCTGGTCCTGGCACTGCTCTCGGTCTGGAAATCCAGGGAGAAAGGAGCAGACTCCTGATGCTTCTCCTTCAGGTGGCACCTTGTGCTTTACATGGACAAATCCCCAGTTTTTGAGCAGCACCCTGAGGTGGAGGACAAGCCTTGGATGGAGCTCGGCAGGGAGAGCATCGCTGGCATTCCTGCTCCGTTGGTGGGCTTCCCTTCCTTGTGTCACATAGCTGGGCTGTCTGCACCTGGCTTTGTCCTTCGTTCTCCCCTGCTGTGGTGGGGAGACTTCCTGGTGACAACTGTCCCCCTTCTGGGGACTTTTCTTTTAAGGGATGAAGCTGCTACAGTCTTCTGAAAAGCACGTGATGCTGCTTCTTCCTGCGCCCTGGCAAAGGCGATGCTGCGGGCTCTGGACAAGTGTTTTTATAGTCTTTTAAGATTTCCAGAGCCACTCTTGGAGGGCCGTTAAGACCTTCGGCTGGTGATAATTGGATTTGTAAGACAGTGCAACATGTGATAAAGTGCTCTTGTTGGACAGGATCCCAGTTTTCTTCTATCATTCCTATTAATGTGATAAATGTCTCTGTCTCAGTTGATAGGGCCATGTTGGATAATAAGATTGGAATCAGCTTTGATTTCTCCAGCTCAGTTCTGCATCACGGTTCAGCAGGAGCAGGCAGGGAGAGACCTGGCAGAGGTGCCTATCAGTGGGGCAGGGGATATTTGCCTTCACGCTGTGTCGTTTCCTAGCTGGCAGGGCAGGAGATGAGGAGATGGGTCCAAGGCAGTGGCTGGAAGCTTTCAAGCCGCTCAGCATGGAGCAGGTGAGGAAGGTGGCCTTGGAGGAGCTGGAGCAGAGGTTTGGATGTGTCAGGCAATGAAACCTCTCCTAATTAAAGTTGATGGCAAACAAATGTGGGAATGCGAGTACAGCTGAGAAGCACAAGTCCAATTTGGAGCTGAGCAGCTGTGAAATTGGACCTGTCCACCACAGCTGGGGCTGGAGGAGCAGAAATGGGGGGTACAGCTGGGTGAGGAGGGACGTCGGGGCTGGGAGGAAGCTATTATAGCTACAGGGATTCTTATCGCTCACCAGACCTCTTGATGTACCATAGTCCGTTGGAGATCCTACTGATTCTGCTGGGAGATGTGTAGCTAAGGAGGTCCTGCACTATGGTTGAGGAGAGAGAGAGGAGGCAGTTTTGTAGCCCACCCTGCTCCATCTCCTCTGCAATCGTGGTGGTAGCCAAAATGAGCAAAAACTTTCCTGACCCGTAGGCTGTGCTCCAAGGAATTGTGCTGAGAGTGAGATTCTTTTCCATGTCAAACCTCCAGCCTGTCTGAGAAGTCACGGTTGCTCTTGTTCTTTGTGTGAATACATGAGAGTTTCCTTTTTAAATCAGATAGTCTTCTAGTTGGAGATGGTTTTTCCCCTGCCCTTCTCTTTGTTTTGCTCCCCTTCGTTTCTCCGAAGACGCGTTGTGCTTTACGGGCGCTGTTCCTTGGGGATGGGTTGTGTGTACTGGTGAGGATGCTGAATAATGCTGCAATAGCAGTCCCGTGGGCATCGTGCTGGGGGTGAGCAGTAAAAGGTTATGACGTTCTGCTCGTGGATTTTTTTTGTAGGACCCATGCTTTGTCTTGCTAAACAAATGCCAAATTAAGCCTCCTTCCTCCACAAGGATGGTTCGAAGAGGCAGCTGGAGGCACCAGCCTTTGAAATTAGGTGCCAGATTGAGCCACTGCCCATTTCTGCTTAATATTTTGGGCAAAATGAAGGCAGCGGGAGGGGAGTGCAATGCGGGTGCTGTGTCCAGCCTCCCACCAGCCCCTTGCAGAGCTGTTAGCCCTGCTGCAAGCCACACCTGGGGACGGAGAGCAGCTTGAGGTCCTTAAACCATTGCTGGGGTTTGGCGTGGAGGTAACTAGCAGACAGAGGCAAACCGTTAACCATCCTCTGTGTACAGAGTCAGCTGCATGACTTGTTGGCCAGGCAAGCAGAAATCAAGGTTGAAGCACAGGGAGGCCACCGCAGTGATCATCACCAGCATTATTCTCCTCAGGTACCCTTACTTAGAGACCACCTGTTTGCTCCACTCAAAGGGAAAGAGGAGCACACACTGTTCAAACAGTCAGGCAAAGTACTCTGGGCCTGCTGAGTCCCAGTTCTGCGAACGTTATTTCCAATCTTCATTGACTTCCCGGCGTGTCCTTTCCACTAGCTCTGATTGCCTGCCTCTCCCGCTTTGGGATGCTGAGGTTTTGTCCTCTTTGATTGCTCTGATCTACACACATACAAGAAATAAAAAAAAAAAAAAAAAGGAGAGGGGAGAAAATCAACATTAAAAATGTTGAAAAATCAACATTAAAAATAATCATAATAAATAAAAATACTGAGCCCTTAACAATCTGCCCTGTTTGTACCATCCACAGCTTGGAAAGTGATGTACTTAAGCTTGAACTGAAGCTGAGCTGGCTTGGGTAGGGCTGTAGAGAGCAAGATTGCCATAAACTGCTCCTCTTTGGGGCTTTTGGAGGCAAAGGTTTGCTTTAGTGCTGGGAGAAACCTGGCGAGTCTTGCAAATGCCGCAAGAGTCGCTAGGGAGAGTTTGGGGTTTGACGGCATCAGCGTGGTAGGAGATAAAGAGACTGAGAGGAGGTAGCTTTGCCTCTTCCTCCTTGTCTTGTTGAAGGCGCATCCCTTAGATGTACATCTGCTCATGGATGGGCAGCCCTTGTGCCATCACGATGGGGCAACCAGAGGGATTTGGAGTTTGGTTGTGCGTTGGGGCTTAGATTTGGGGTTTGGTTGTGCGTTGAGGTTTGGGTTTGGAATTTGGTTGTGTGTTGGGGTTTGGGTTCAGATTTGGGGCTCAGTTGTGTGTTGGGGTTTGGATTTGGGGTTTGGTTGTGCATTGGAGTTTGGATTTGGGGCTCAGTTTGGTTGAGCATTGAGTTTTGGATTTGGAATTCGATTGTGCGTTGGGGTTTGGGTTTGGATTTGGGGCTCGGTTATGCGTTGGGGTTTGGATTTGGAGTTTGTGCATTGGAGTTTGGATTTGGGGCTCAGTTTGGTTGAGCATTGAGTTTTGGATTTGGAATTTGATTGTGTGTTGGGGTTTGGATATGGGGTTTGGATTTGGGGTTGGTTTGTGCGTTGGAGTTTGGATTTGGGGTTTGGTTGTGCATTGAGTTTTTGGATTTGGAATTCGGTTTTGTGTTGAGGGTTGGGTTTGGATTTGGGGCTCAGTTTTGTATTGGGGTTTGGATTTGGGGTTTGTTTGTACGTTGGGGTTTGGATTTGGGGTTCAATTGTGTGTTGAGTTTTGGATTTGGAATTTGATTGTGTGTTGGGGTTTGGGTTTGGATTTGGGGTTTGGTTATGCATTGGGGTTTAGATTTGGGGTTTGGGGTTTGGTTGTGCACTGGGGTTTGGATTTGGAATTCAAGTGTGTTGGGGTTTGGATTTGGGGCTCGGTTTTGCGTTGGGGTTTGGATTTGGGGTTCGGTTGTGCTTTGAGTTTTGGATTTGGGGTTCGATTGTGTGTTGAGGTTTGGGTTTGGATTTGGGGTTTGGATCTGGGGTGGAATTTCAGGTTTGTTTGTGTGTTGGGTTTTGGATTTGGGGTTTGTTTGAGTGTTGGGTTTTGGATTTCGGGTTTGTGCGTTGGGGTTTGGATTTGGAATTCCATTGTGTGTTGGGTTTTGCTTGGTCGTGTTTGGACCCATCTGTGAGCAGGCAGGGCAGCAGCAGCAGCCCCGGGGGCTGCCTCACATGGCAGCTGTTGAGAACCAACCCCGGGTCTGCTATCGCTGCAGGGCCTTATCTCCACCGTTCCTGCTCCGCTCATTCCTCACTGTCAGCTGCAGCAGTTTTTGCTTGGGGAACGAGTGTCAAGTAAACCCCAGAAATGCTTTCTGCAAGGACAAAAGGTCCCAGAGCAGAATCGAAAAGCAGCTGCTTCCTTATTACACCTGGCCTTGTACCCGGCGAGTCCATCATCACGTTGTCGGGACTCTGACACTTCGTGTAGCACAGAAATCCTGCGGGGTATAATCAGTGTTAGACAAGCAGAGGGATGCTGCCCTGCTTTGCCTAAGAGATGGTATCAGCAGAGATAGCACGGGGTAACGATTTCCAGCTGCTAGGTAACGGCCAGGCGGAGGAGAGATGCTCAGGGGCTGCAAAGCCCCTCTGCCACCAAACAGATGTTTGCAAGCGTTGCTCCCACCCATCAGTATTTGCAATGACTTTCAATCACCCCTTGCGTCACTACAAGGAGGACGTTGAGGGGCTGGAGAACAGGAGCGGCTGAGGAACCTGGAGTTGTTTACAGAAAAGGAGGCTGAGGGAGACCTCATTGCGCTCTACAACTGAAAGGAGTTGGTAGAGAGGTGGGTGCTGGGCTCTTCTCCTAAGTGACAAGTGATAGGATGAGAGGGAATGACCTCAAGTTGCGCCAGGGCAGGTTCAGATTATACATCAGGAAAAATTTCTTCATGGAAGGGGTTCTCAGGCAGTGGCAGAGGCTGCTTAGGGAGGTGGTGGAGTCTCCATCCCTGGAGGTGTCTAAAAGACGGGTGGATGAGGTGCTCAGGGATGGTTTAGCAGTGGGTAGATGGACTCGATGATCTCAGAGGTCGTTTCCAACCAAGTCATTCTATGACTCTATGACTTGCAAGGCTACAAATTGAATGGTTGGACTCAATGATCCAAGAGGTCTTTTCCAACCTGGTGATTCTATGAAATTCCTGCATCTTCTCGGGGAGCCGTGTGTCTGAGTGTGCATGCACCCAGCTTGGTGACCCGGCTGCTAAGCATCAACCCTTGGTCATCCTCTATTTTAAGTTTTTTGGGGTCTTGAGTGTTTTATTGTAGCCCTGGAGCAAAGGAGCACTCCTTCATGTAGCACTTTATGTGCCACAGTGCAGTCTTTTTTACTACTATTATTATTATTATTAAACGTAGGGTTTTTAATCTTGAGAGAACGGATATTTATAATTTACCACCTAGGGCTTGGTAATTAATATTTGTGTAGAGCTCTCAGCAATGTCTTGGATGCGAAATGTATTGTATAAATAAAGGCCGTCTTGCAAGCAGCAGGGGAGGAGGGGAATGAAAGGGGGGAAAAAAAGGGTTTCTGTGACATTTGTGGAAATAGGTGAAGCTGTGAAGCAATTCCAACTCCCCGCACTCAAAAGGGCCGTGGGGAAAAGCTGTCCAAGATGCTGTGGGTGTAGGTTGGAGGCTCCTATTGCTCCAGGCTGGCAGGCTTTTCAATCTGGAGGCTGCTCACCGCACGTGAAATGAATTTGTGTTCTTACACCGGTTCCTAGCAGACCATAAAATATGATGCACTCGCGGGGTCTTTGGCTGCTTGTACACAAAGACCAGTGATTAAATGGGCCGTGGAGATTGAGCTGCAGCAGAGGTGCTGCGGCCAGGGTACCGTCGTCAGGATGCTCACGTGGTTGATATGTCCCTCCTCCTCATCCCCTCATCCCTTCGAGATGCAGAGGGGCAGTGCTGATGGCCACAACCTGCTCTGCCCATTCCACGGGGAGGAGAGGAGGGACAGCAGAGGAACAGTGCAGAAGAACATCCTTCTGAAGTGGTCCTTGCACGTTTGGGGTCCTCAGAGGAGTCAGGGACGTGAATTGTAGAATCATGGAATTATAGAATAGTTTGGGTTGGAAGGGACCTTAAAGATCATCCAGTTGCACCCCCTGCCATGGGCAGGGACACCTCCCACTGGATCAGGGGCTCCAAGCCCCATCCAACCTGGCCTGGAACCCCTCCAGGGATGGGGCAGCCACCACTGCTCTGGGCAACCTGGGCCAGGGCTTCACCACTCTCATGGTGAAGAACGCTTCTTTCCCTCTCAAATTCCCATGCTTTGCAGGTCATGGGCTCCTCAGGGACGTTGGAGCCATGAGCCCCACTCTCCCCACCAAATTCCCACGCTTTTCAGTTCAAATTGTCCTGGTGGCACCAGGAATGAGAACAAAGGAGGAAGCCCTGCTGCCGTTTGCGGGGTCACCAGCTCCAGGAGACTTCTTGGGGGCTTTAGGGATCCCTGATGTCCCAAATTGGTTAAAACACTTTCCAGCAAAATAAAAAGTGCTGATTCCAAGTTTGATTTTAAAAGAAACCCTCCAAATACGTGAAATGTTGTGGGAAATCATCGCAACCCCCACCTTGTGTGGCTTTGAGTGTGAGAGCCACTCACGGGGGTGGTTGGAAACGTCCATCCAGTAGATTCCATTGCAAGTTTTCATGGCAATATTCATTTCCCTGGAAAAGGGAGGTCTGGGGCCACTGGAAAAAGTATTGAACAAAGGCAGTTTTGGATTGAGAAGAATTAAAATCCAACCTAGAAAATCTTGTTTCATTTTCCGGAAGAACATTTGGATTTTTGTGTTTCAATCACCTTTTTATTGTTGCTTAAAAAATAGAACAAACTGTTGTTATTAAGGTTAAACAAAGCAGCTAACTAACAGGACAGAACCTGACAACGAAACAAAACCTTTATTTTCTGGTTGAACAAAATATTTAATTTCAACCAAACAATTTTTCACCTGATTTTTCACTTCTGGCATAAAATCAATTTCCTGCAAAGCTCTGTTCTCCCACGCTGCCGATGTGATGGGGTTGGGGAATCCTTTTTGCTTTTTCTTTCTTTGTGTTATTTTTTCCTATTCCCCCCCTTCCTCCCCCTTTTTTCTCCTCTTTCTCCTTTTTTCTCTCCTCCCTCCTTTTTCCTCCTCTTTCCCTTTTTTCTCCTTTCCCCCTTTTTCTACCTTCCTCCCTTTTTCTCCTTTTCTCTCCCCCCCTTTTTCCCCCTTTTCCCCCTTTTTCTCCCTTTTCCCCCTTTTTCTCTCTTCCCCTTTTTCTCTCCCTTCCCTCTTTTTTCTCCCCTTTCCCCTTTTTCTCCCCTTTCCTCTTTTTCCTCTCCTTTCCCTTTTTTCTTCCTTTCCCCCTTTTTCTCCCCTTTTTCCCTTTTTCTCCCCTTTTTCCCTTTTGTCCCCTTCCCCCTTTTTCTCCCCTTTCGTCCTTTTTCTCCCTTTTCCTCCTTTTTCTCCCCTTTCCTCTTTTTCCTTCCCTTTCCCCTTTTTCTCCCTTCCCCCTTTTTCTCCCCTTTCTCCCTTTTTCTCCTTTCCCCCTTTTTCTCCCCTTTTCCCCTCTTTCTTCCCCTTCCCCCCTTTCTCCCTTTTCCTCCTTTTTCTCTCTTTTCCCCCTTTTTCTCCCTTTTCCTCCTTTTTCTCTCTTTTCCCCCTTTTTCTCCCTTTTCCCCCTTTTTTCTCCCTTTCCTCCTTTTCCCTCCCTTTTTCCTTTTTTTTTTCCCCCTTTTCGCTGATTACTCCTCACATGGAGAAGAAACATTGAACCGTGGAATGGTTTAGGTTGGAAGGGACCTTCAAGATCATCCAGTTCCAATCCCACTCCCACTGGATCGGGAAGACGTAACTCTCCTGGTCTCCAAACCCCCGGCTCCTTCCAGCAGCCCCATCCACATCACAGCAGGATTTGATGTGATTCGGAAGACACCAAAAGACACTTCACTATCCCAGTGACCCTCTTCCCTCCTTTTGCCCCAATATCCCACGCACCAGCCCTCGCCCTTGCTGCATTTATCCCCCTCAAAGCAGAAGAGAAGGAAAAACTGATCATTTTTTTGAAGTTCATGGAATAAAAAGCAAAAAAAAGGAAGGAGGGTTTGGGCAGAGGAGGAGGGATGTGCAGAGATGTCCCCAGCACCCGAACCAGGGACCCGGGGTCCCGCCCGGCAGATTATTAAGATGGGAGATGGAGATGAGCTCTTAGGGAGAAATGTTCTCCTGTGAGGGTGGGGAGGCCCTGGCCCAGGTTGCCCAGAGCAGTGGTGGCTGCCCCATCCCTGGAGGGGTTCCAGGCCAGGTTGGATGGGGCTTGGAGCCCCTGATCCAGTGGGAGGTGTCCCTGCCCATGGCAGGGGTGGAACTGGATGGGCTTTGAGGTCCCTCCCAACCCAAACCATTCCATGATTCTATGATCATCCAATTCCAACCTCCCTTTTCATTTATAGATGACCTGTAAAGGTCCCTTCCAACCCAAACCATTCTACCATTCTATTTTTCCATTTTTCCTTTTTTTTTCTTCCTTTTCTACCTTTTTTTTTTCTTTTTCCCTTTATGCCTACTTTGTTTGTTTGCTTCCCCCTTCCTCTTTCCCTTTCCTTTTCTCTTTGAACCTCTTTGAACTGCGCTAATTATAACGTAGCCCTTATGTAACTAATATGTGCAGGTAATATTGTGATTATATAGAGAGAGCCATATGGTCCTGTGCAGTCACTTTCAGTGCTGTTAAACCGCTGAAGCGGATAAACTCCATGTCCATGCACAAAGTAATTGCACAAAACTAATTTGTGTTTGCAAACAGAACTGAAATTAAGTATGTAAATAAGCAGAGCTGCAGACTAAATATTATAGTAGGGAAGGGAGGGGGTGATGGGGAGGGGGGGGGTTGGGGAGGAGAAAGTGGAAACAACTTCATAACTGCAAAGTACAATCAGTGTGTGAGATGGGAATGGTAAGTGTTTATAATGTGCAGGGAGCTGATGCTGTGAACAACTGTTAGAGGGTTTCAGGCTGTAAATCCTGCGTCGCTCTCCTTCCCTAGCCCTGCCTCCAACTGCAGCACCAGCCCCGTCATGCGGGAATGTGTATATATATATATATATATATATACACGTTATAATTTAATAGGTTTTGCTGGGAAATAGATATCATTTAACCCCGTGTCGTTCGTTTAGAGACTGTTTTGCTTAAAAAAAAAAAAAACCAACTTTTTAAAAAGGAAGGTTTTATAGCCTCGGGTGAGCAGTGTGAATAATGGATGCAGGCGTACGCTTCTGTGATGCATAGATTTGGGGGTGAGGGAGCAGCTCCAAGGGGCAGAACCTCCCCTGCCTGTGGGGCTGCAGGCTGGATGCTCACCCCAACCTGGCTTTTTATTTTTTGGGGGGTTTTGGGGTATCAGTTACTGCGTTGAGCAATATCTAGCTGGGCTCTGCATCCCGAATGGCTTTTTGCACTGCTTTCAGCAGGAAGATTCATGCACAGGGCTGCATTTGTCGCCTTTGCACATCTCACCTGCAGGCAGGGACTTTGCACCGACTCAAAGTGCATCGGGGTGCCCGAGCGTGTCCCAAGCATTCCTTGTCTGTGCCACAACCTCAAAGCTGGGAGAAGCGATTCTGGCTGCTGTGGAGAAGCTTTGAAAGGTCCTTCAGCCTCCCAGCCTGCAATGGAAAGGTTCCTTCTGCTGGCAACCACCAGGCTCTGGCCCCTGAAAAGCTCTCGGTAATTAGCCGGTGTAAAGCCAGAGGAAGGGTTTAATTGCAGGAGTACTTGGGAAAATGTCACTGAGCATACACACACGTGATATCCTGTATTTACCAGGAGAAAAGGTGCTGGCAATCCTTGCTCCTATTTATAACCCTGTTAAAGACTTGTCTTGGGACTGGAGGAAGAGCTCAACGTCTCCCTACGTGGTTTTGCTTCTTCTCAAATGATCGTTGTGTTTGGCTCCCTCAGACGGGTGCTTGCAGGTGACTGTAAAATGGGTTGAAATCCATCGGCGGAGGCGCGCTGCGTGAGTGCAATGTCGTTATTACTGCTATCATCATTAATGGTGATGTCCTTTTCATGAAATTAGTTGGATTTTCAGCTGTTTTAGGAACCGGAGAGCTTAAAAAACAGCTACCAAGAACATAAAGCGGAATGATTGTTTACCAGATGGATAAGGGGCAGAATTGCTGGAGGGATATTATGACTCCTTGTTTTCAAGATGCTGCAAAACCACAAGGTAAAATAGATACATTAATTGATAAATAAATAAATACTCCTCGAAAACAGATGGGTCCCCTTGAGCCCAAAGCCATCTCTCTTTGTTGCTTTTCCAAGCTCGTACTTCAGAGCAGCGTATGAGTTGTGTGCGACACGCACACGTGCTCTCCTCTGCCGCAGTGTGTTGTCAGTGCCTGGGCTGTGCCGGGTGGGTTTGCCGTGGGTAGGTCACACATCCAGACTGGCTAAAAGTCACCCGACTTCTCTTCATCAGATGGAGGAAAAACCCTTCAGCAGCCACCATGCCTGCATCTGCTTGGGTTTCCTCACCCCACTTCAAAGCTCTACTCTTCTCCGTAGATTGGATGCGATTCTGCAGGTGGGAGTGGGAGTGCCGGTGCTGTTCGGCACAGCTCGGCTGTGCATGGGCTTGTGCAGAACTTCTGCAGTGTGATCCGTTCCTGGGAACAGCCCGTTTGGTGTTTCATTTCTAGGATGTATGTTTCCCAACAGCGAGTATGAGTATTAAACTGTGCACGCTTTGGCTTGGAAAGGTTTATCTGGATTGCATCAGAAGACATGGAAGCAGCAGGCGAGGGAGGGGATTCTGCCACTCTGCGCTGCTCTGGTGAGACCCCACGTGGAGTCCCGCGTCCAGTTGTGGAGTCCTCAGCACAGGAAGGACATGGAGCTGTTGGAGCGAGTTCAGAGGAGGCCACAGAGATGATCTGAGGGCTGGAGAACCTCCTGCATGAGGACAGGCTGAGAGAGTTGCGGTTGTTCAGCCTGGAGAAGAGAAGGCTGCAGGGAGACCTTGGAGCGTCTTCCAGTACTGGAAGGGGCTCCAGGAAAGCTGGAGAGGGACTCGATGGGGATAGGATGAGGGGGAGTGGTTTTGAGCTGCAAGAGGGGAGATTGAGATGAGATCTTAAGAAGAAATGTTTTGCTGTGAGGGTGAGGAGGCCCTGGCCCAGGTTGCCCAGAGCAGTGGTGGCTGCCCCATCCCTGGAGGGGTTCCAGGCCAGGTTGGATGGGGCTTGGAGCCCCTGATCCAGTGGGAGGTGTCCCTGCCCATGGCAGGGAATGGAACTGGATGGTTGCTTTGAAGTCCCTTCCAACTCAAACCATCCCATGAGTCTATGATCTTTCAGTACGTGTGAGGTTGAGTGGCTCCAGTTTGATGGCTCTGGACAAAACCAGAGGAGGGTCTGGTTCTGTTGAAACTTGTGGAGCATCCTCAGTATTTGCTGCTAAATGAGAGCTCTTGTGCAAGAGCTGCAGAGGTGAAGATAACACCTGACCTTTGATGTCACCCTGAATTGCTGCACATCACCCAGGTTGAAATTTGGCTTTGAGTTGGCTGAATTCAGGGAACGCTGCTGTAGGATGAGGCTCGGAGTCCTCGCCTTGACCTGAGCTGAATGCCAGCCTGCAGTAGGCAAGGTTTTGGGTTCGGTAAATAGGAAGGTAAAATTTCCCAAGCTGCTGGGAGAGGCTGCTGTGAAGCTGATTTCTACCCTTAGCCGTGATCGTTTTGTTCTGTTGTTGTGCAAATGTTTTAAAAATAACTAGGGAGGAAAAAAACTGCAAGTGCAGGGGGAAAGCACTGATAAACACAGCCTGAAATGCTGTTACAGGCAGACTTTAGAGCCTGAAATCACCTCAAATGTATTCTGAATTACCTTGAGCATATTTAGACAGATCTATTTTTCATTGCAGGACATTAATGTACTGACTTGGGGGATTTTTTCTTCCTCTGCACAAACATTTCTGTCGCATGCTGTGAGGAAGGAGTAATAACCCTCCTTAGCACCAGGACAGGAAGAAAGACTTGGCGAGGGAACGGCTGGGGAGATAGTTTGGAGCATGGCTGTGAGTCTGGGCTCCAGGGGGGTATTTTTCTATGTGCAGACCAAGGCAAGCGGGAGCCTTGGAGCTGACTTGAGCTCTGGAGCCTTCTCCGAGGAAGCTGAGAATCAATTTTCTTACCTATCTTGTACAGTTTGTGAGGCTGTTGTGCTCTGTGCGATATTTGTCTCCCTAAAGGTTTGTGAATTCCTGCAATCTCCTTTCCACAGGTTAGGATTTAAGGTGCAGAGTGTAAGAATTCCTATAAATAATGGCAAATGACCTTTTCTTCATAGAATCAATCATAGAATCATGGGATGGTTTGGGTTGGAAGCATTAAAGCCCATCCAGTTCCACCTCCTGCCATGGGCAGGGACACCTCCCACTGGATCAGGGGCTCCAAGCCCCATCCAACCTGGCCTGGAACCCCTCCAGGGATGGGGCAGCCACCACTGCTCTGGGCAACCTGGGCCAGGGCCTCCCCACCCTCGCAGCAAAACATTTCTCCCTAAGATCTCATCTCCGTCTCCCCTCTTTCAGCTCAAAATCGTTCCTCTCATCCCATCCCTGCACTCCCTGATCCAGAGCCCCTCCCCAGCTTTCCTGGAGCCCCGTTTAGCACTGGAAGCTGCTCTAAGGTCTCCTGGGAGCCTTCTCCAGGCTGAACAACCCCAACTCTCTCACCCTGTCCTCATCCAGGAGGTTCTCCAGCCCTCGCATCATCTCCGTGGCCTCCTCTGGACTTGTTTTTTTCCTTTCTCCCAAGCTCTGTGTTAATAGGACACCCTCCCTCCACCAGATGGGGACTCTCTGTGGATCTGTGGATGAATTAAAAAGGAGTTTGAGCATTGTGTCCTCCATATCCTCATTTTGCAGCTGAATAAGTGGGTTGAGGTTGTATCCCCTCCAGTTCTTTCTGTGTCCAGCGGCGGGAGGACGTGGGAATGGAGACGCTTTGCAGGGTTGGATGGAGGAGGAGAAGGAAGTTGCTGGAAAAAAAAGCAGTGCAGCTGGCAGCATGGAAACGGGTGGGAAGGTCTGTCTGAACAGCAGGTGAGGGGCAAGAGGAGCAGCACAGCAGATGTTGAGGGGCTGGCCCAGGCAGGTTTTAGGAGAGGAAGAAGCAAAGGCATGCAGGCGAGACGAGCTCCTCCAGCAAGCAGCTCCTCCCTGCGCAGCCTCCTGCCAGCCTGGCTCTGCTGTGCCAGGAGGAGCTGTGGAGACCGGGAGAAAGGAGGAAGATTTCTCTTGCTGCTTTTGCTAGCTGCAGCTCCTGGGCTTTGCTGGAGCACCTTGATGGAGAGGATGGCACCAAAGACTTCTCCTGGCTTCTGGCATTTCCTGATGTAGCCCTGAAGGAGACGAGCTGGAAGGACCCTCTCCCTCCTCCTCTATGACTGGCTGGTTGTCTTCTTGGAGTAACTGTAAACCTTTTGTGTATCCTTATGATTAATGACCAAAGCAAAGAAACACCACGGCTGCTGCTCAGCTCCTGTGGTCAGCAGCCTCCCACCCGTGCTGTGTCTGACCCCGGGGAGTGCCGCCTTTCCGCAGGTACAGGACCGAGGGTTGTTGTTGGATAGTGTCCACAGCAGCACACTGTGGGGCAAATACCCCTCTGGGTAGCTGGGAATTAGATGTTGCCCTTTCCAGCAATGATTTAGGGGTGAAATCAAAGCAGCTCTTGCAGATGCCCTTTGGGCAAAGGCTGTAGCTGGGGGTGAAAGCCATGGGGAGTGGCGTCTTGCATCCGTGCCATCCGCAGAACAGGGCAGGTGTCCAAGCAGATGATTTTACAACAGTGTTGGGCTTGTACCTAGATGAAACTGGGCATAAACAAGGTGAAATCTCTCCTCCTTTCTCCTCTTCCACTGGTGTTACTCCCTCTCCTGTTCCTAAGATCCTACTGCATTTCTGTACTCCCTTGCCTCTGTCCCTCTGTCCTGGAGTCCTTGACTTGGCTTCTTTCTGTGGAGACTTAAGAGGAACAGTATCAATACTAAAAGAGTAGTATTTTCTCCTCATCAAGGTATTTTCCTAATTAGATGGAGCTGTGGAGCAATAGGTAGATTTGGTATTCTGCTTAAAAAGCCTCCTATGAGTAGAGTGTTCCTGCAAGGATCATTTAAAGACCAAATAGCAACTACAGTATTTTCCCATCTTTTAATCAGTTGTACCATTCATTGGCCAGAAGTTGGGTTGCTGATTGTCTCCAACCTCAAACAAGGTTTATTGCCCTTGCATTGCCCTCAGCTTCAGCAGTGCCACGCAGGAACCTCCAAGGCTGTAGCCATGGAGCTCAGTCTGATTCTCATCTCCTCTGTGGAGCCACATCCACTGTAGGTCTACCAAGATCCTCTGAACAAGATAGTGATGAGCTGAAGAGGCTGTTGGATGGGAATCCACCTCTCTGGCTTTGGGACTGCTGATTTGAAACAGTCCTGCAAAGAAGTGTGTGGATGAACTCAAAAAATAAATAAAAAAAAATAGAGATTTCTCTTTTTTTTAAAGTCAATAAAGCCTTGGTTGTCAGAGAGGAGCATGCCCTTAAGCTGGTGACCTTGGCGGTTATCAGTGCTGTCGGAGATCTTTATTGCTTCCATCACGCTTGCTGGGGATGAAGTTTTACTTGTGTTGGTGGTGTGGCTGCTTGCGACGTGACTTGTCTGGGTGCTGGGGAGGGAGGATGAGCCACCGAGCACGGCTTTGGGTACAAGGCAGAGGTTTTGCAGCTGTTCGCACGCCTTGATGCTGCAGCAGCATCCTTGCTGCATCCTCCGGCCCCTTGGTCCCCGTTGCACCCCCTGGGGACGGCTCTGTGCGTGGCAAACTCTTCGCAGTGGTGGAACAGGTCAAAATGAGGTCAACTGGACCAGAAGAGTGTGTGGACCATTCTCTCTCTTGAGTATTGAGGTGTCCAGTTCGCCTGGAGCAGAAGAATTGAAAACTTGAAGGCGTAGGGTGGAAGGAGACTGATAGCAAAAGAATTGGTCTGAACCATGTGGTTTTCCCCAGCGTCCTTGGTTTTCCCGTGTGGGAACTGGCCGTTGGTTGTTCCTGCCTCAAAGAAGGCAACGGTTTGTGAAGTAAAAGGCAAAGAAAGCGGCAGTGTCGGGGAGACAAAAGGGAACATTAAAAACCAACCAGCTCCTCCAGACGAAAGCGGTGTGGTCTAAAGAAGGATCCTTGAAAAATATAAGGCATGAGTCTGAAGGAAGGAAAAAGGGAGCATGCCAAATTCCCCTCTAATCCCCTCGACAACAGCCAGATAGAATGGGTTGCCAGACTTTTCCCTCAGCTTGTTTTGCTTTGGTCCGGAGATTTTTGCACACTCTGGCATGCTGGGAATTTTAATCAGGGCCAAGACCTTGTTCATGGTGGTGTTTATAAATCTGAGTGGAGGAGAAGGTCCGGATTTTGCCCTTAAAAAAAAAAAAATATAAAAAACAAAACAAAAAAAATACCACAAAAAAACAAAAAAAAAAAAAAAAAAAAAAAAAAAAGGAAACCAGAAAAAAAAAACCCCAACCCAGCGCTGCTCCGGAGGGGAAGCTTACAAGCTGTTCCCATCCTCATTCTGTCCTGGCTGATGGAAAATCACCAGCGCTTGCCTCATGTAAATGGCACTTTATCCACTGGAAATGTGAATGCTGTCACCAGTGCCCAGGTCTGTCAAGCTTATCAGCTGAGCTAGTGAGACGGAGAGATGCACCCAGTCCTGTTCACGCCAGGAGAGTGATAGATAATAACATTTTTGAGGGGAGAAAAGGCAGTGAGGCTGACGGACGGGAATTAAGGCACCCTGTGGAAGTCCATCGCTTACTCACTCCTAGTTTTATATTCAGGGGAAATGGTGTTTACTTTCTGGTTAGTTTTCTTTCTTCCTTTCACGCTTTTTAAAAGTCAACCCAGCAGAATTAATTCTCTTCTCCCCTCGCTCCCATCTCTGCATGTGTCACTCCTCATTTGGACCTCTAATAGGGTCTGGCAGATTTACATTTGGGGCTTTGGGTGCGGAGAAAAAAAGAGGGATGTTTTGCAGACAAAGCAAATAGAGGAGTGGGAGCAAGGGATGCCCAAGGAGGCATCAGCGATGGGCGGTGTGAATCCTTCTCCAGAAGTGCTGCTCAGATGGTGGGGTTTGTGCTGGAACGTACCTGGGTATGAGGGATTGCTGCCGTGGCTGTAGGCAGCCAGAAATCTGGTGATGGAGCAACCACTGAGAGCTTTGAAGGCAACACCGTGGGGTGGGCTGGGAAAAGGGCTCTGGCTTTTCGGGGGGTTATGGAGATGTTTTCCTAGCCCTAAAACAGGAGATATGGGAGGAAAGGGAGCCCGGAGCTGGCTTGTTGCAGAAGAATCATAGGATTGTAGAATGGTTTAGATTGGGAGGGACCTGAAAGCCCATCCAGTCCCACCCCCTGCCATGGGCAGGGACACCTCCCACTGGATCAGGGGCTCCAAGCCCCATCCAACCTGGCCTGGAACCCCTCCAGGGATGGGGCAGCCACCACTGCTCTGGGCAACCTGGGCCAGGGCCTCACCACCCTCACAGCAAAACATTTCTCCCTAAGATCCCATCTCAATCTCCCCTCTTTCAGACTAAAACCATTCCTCTTATCCTATTGCTGCCCTCCCTGGTCAAGAGCCCCTCCCCAGTTTTCCTGAAGCCCCTTTCAGTACTGGACAACTGGACAATAAAGCCCAGAAAAAGAGAGGTGGACACATTGGGTTTATTGGAACTAATCCATAACTTGGATAGAAAGGTTTCCAGTCTGAGGAAAGGACCACCAGGTGGGAAGATCTGTTCCTGTGCAGCTTGCAGGGAGGGCCATGAGATCTCTCCTTAACTAGCACCGTGCTCCAGCCCTCGGAGGGATTATTAATGCTGATCAGAGCTGGTTTCCATATGTATGATCCTGAAATATCTTCTTCCAGAGCGAACCTTAAGCACGAGCTCTATAATGTAACGAGTTAAAGGGCTTGTTCGCAGTTCCACTAAAAGCAAATGGACTGGGAATTTGTTTTAAAAAACTGGACAGAGCTTTATCGGCCAATTAATCAGAATGTATAATGGATAAATTAAAGGGCAGAGTCAAGTGAGGCTGCCAAATAAAAACCAATAAAGTGCAATCTGCAAATGGGCATGACATTATGGGATGCCACACAACAGGAGCAGAGAGGGGAAAACAACGCCCAGCCTCAGATCCGGTGTGCATGTTGGGCTCCTCAGATGCCCTTGGCTGCCCCAGCCCAGGTCTTGGAGGGCAGCGCATCTTCTGTTCAAAGGTTATCACCATTCCACTTGTAAGCTGGAAGTTGAATGAACCATCCACTGGGCTCAAGACTGCTGGAGATTTCATAGAATCTTAGAATGGTTTGAATTGGAAGCATTAAAGCCCATCCAGTTCCACCCCCTGCCATGGGCAGGGACACCTCCCACTGGATCAGGGGCTCCAAGCCCCATCCAACCTGGCCTTGAAGCCCTCCACAGCCACCACTGCTCTGGGCACCCTGGCCCAGGGTGACCCCACCCTCACTGTGAAGAATTCCTTCCTAATGTCTTATCTAGACCTCCCCACTTCCAATTTAAAGCCATTCCCCCTCCTCCTGTCACTCCATACCCATGTAAAAAGTCCCTCTCCAGCTTTCCTGAAGTCCTTTTCAGAACGGGAAGGACAGTCTAAGGTCTCCTCGAAACCTTCTTTGGGAGCCTTTGCAGAAATTAAGATTAATTTCAGACTGGGCACCTTTGCGGGGCCCCAAGGGGTTAGTTTTGCGGTGCCCACAGGACCAGTATTTAGACGTTTTTTACTGGGGGTGCTGGAAGTAGCAGCATCTGGAATCCCTGGACGTTACAATAACTGCTCCACTGCTTCTATGGGCAAAGCCGGTTCTTCCAAGGAGCTCATGCAGGGGGCTGAAAGGAAGAGTTGGCAATCATAGAAAGGAGTTGGAAGAGCTGATTTCCTCCCAAGCTGTGCAAACTCTCCTTAGCTGATCAGACACTCAAACGACCGCGCAGAGCTGCGTGAGGCTCCGTCAGCAGCAGGGACCCCTCCGGCTGCGGCTGGCCCCGGGAGCAGCAGCTGGCAGATTGATAATGCTCTTCCCTAGATGTCTCCATGGATGGGGAATTTTCTCTCTAAGAAATAAACCCAAGCAGTTAATTGACTTTTTGCAGGACCAGGGAAGTGATGGTGCTCCTGTACTCAGCCTTGGTGAGGCTGCATCTCAGATCCTGGGTTCAGTTTTGGGCCCCTCACCTTACAGAGGACATTGAGGGGCTGGAGCGCGTCCAGAGAAGGGAACGGAGCTGAGGAAGGGGCTGGAGCAGAAGCCGTATGAGGAGTGGCTGAAAGAACTGGGGTTGTTTAGCCTAGAGTAAGGGAGGCTAAGAGGAGACCTTATCACTGTCTACAGCTGACTGAAAGGAGATTGTGGTCAGGTGGGTGCTGGTTTCTTCTCCCAAGTGATGGGTGATAGGACGTGAGGCCTCAAGTTGTGGCAGGACAGGTTCAGAATAGACACCAGGAAAAATTTCTTCATGGAATGGGTTCTCGGGCACTGGCAGAGGCTGCCCAGGGAGGAATGGAGTCCCCATCCCTGGAGGGATTTAATAGATGAGTAGATGAGATGCTCAGGGATGATGTAGTAGTCACAGAGAACGTTGGACTTGATCATCTCAAAGGTCTTTTCCAACCAAGTGATCTGTCATTCTGTGATTCTATGACGTTGCAGGGGGGCTCGGCTGTGGGATGGTGGGCTTCTTCCCACCCAGGCTGAGCTTCCTGGCTCTGTTCACGCTGCACAAGCTTTATTTGTCCTCTAGGTTTAGGAAAAAAATGTCTTTGCTTGCTAGGTGCCATGCGGTATTTCTCAAGGGTGTAAAAATCATCCCTACTTCCTCGGGCTTTGCCTCGTGCTGGTCGTAAAATGGAGCCGCTGGCACTCGCTGGGAGCCCTCCCCTCCTGGTGGATGTGTCTCCTTTGGGCTTCCTGGGAAAATGAGGCTGCATCTGCTTTTCGTGTCCTGGGTATCGTCTCGCTGCACAAGCTGGGGCCGCTTCCAGGTCACTTGGCACATCACAAGTGTTTTGATGCATCCTCTGAGGGGACAACAAAGGTGTGAACCTGTCAGGAAGCAAAAACACAAATAACCAGAAATAGATTTTGAGTTGAATTTTTTTGTTTTTTGGAGTGGAAGTGTAAAAAAACATGAAAGCTCTTCTTTGGGGCCCTCGCTAGCTCGTTCCCAGCAGGGTAATAGCAGCATCACGGCACTGCAGGCAAGGAGGGAAAAATGTTTAAGTGATTTGAAGCAATATTTAGTTTACCGAGAGATGGATCCGGTGGAGAGGAGGTGAGTAGAGCACTGGCCGTGCCTTTTCTTTGGGAGCTTTGGACGCCAGACTGATCCCGCCGTGCGTGTTCTGCAGCGTTGCTCCCCACAGAGAAACTTCCATAAGGAAATCTTCTAGTTGAGAGACGAGGCCAAATCCTGACGAACATATTGTTTGTGAGCAAACACCAACAGCTAGCTTCTCAGCTGCTGCAAATGACATAGCCATGTGGTGACTTCCACCGAGCTACATCAAATCCTCACTTGTCTTTATACTCATCAGCTATTAACATGTTGCTCCTGACAAAGCCATTACGAGTTGAGCCAATGTTGTATCTGTGCGGTGCTGGTGGAGCTGAGGATCAGGTTGGTTAGGGCTTTCTCTACTCTAATATCTTCTTTTGAACATTCCCTGGATGCCTATCTCCTTCTCCAGGGTCTTAAGTACTCGTGCTAACCCTTCGTTGTCTGTCTTGCCCCCAAACCCACAGGGAATCCAAGCTAAGAAGGGATTTCAGCGTGCATTTGTAGAATCTAGACTTCCTGCGTTGAGGCATGAACAAATGCTCCTCTTTTCCCTAGTTGGACATCAGGGGTTGAATGTTATCTCAGCAAGGAGATCAAGATTAGGTCTGGTGGGTGTTTTGACCACTGGAGGGTCTTGGTGCTGAGGAGAGGTGGAGGACAATTCCCTCTGCACCCCCATGCCAACCATCCCCATCATCATTTTTGCTACTGCAAGCAGCAAGGTCATGGTATCGTGGTTTTGAGGGAAGGTTGGAGTGTGACAGGAGAGCCAGGCTTCCTTTGGGATTGCAGCATCGTGGCAGCAAGGGGAGCTGTTGCCTTCCTGCTTTGCAAAAGCGCTCGGTGCTGGTCTCCTGCCTGCGCATGGGGAGAGTGGCTGCACTTACTGCTCTCCTCACCGTGGGCTGCAAAGAGGTTCCTAAGTGGTGTTAAAAAGCATTTCCCAACTCTCTTGGAGGTGCTCGGAGAGCAGGGGAAGCTCATGGGCTACATCCTCGTGGATGGTAGGCACCCGCATCTCCCCGAGCATCAACCCCCGCAGACGGTCTCCGTGCTGAGTTTGCCTGAACAAGGCTCTGGGGATTAATCTCCTCGACTGGCTCCGCTTCCAGAGGCTCAGAATCAAAGAGGATTTGCCCAGCAACAGAGCAAATCTTAAACAACACATTTGTTTACTTGTGAATCACGACCGTTTCTGTGCTCAGGACGAGCTTTGCATCACGTTTCCGGGCAGCCGAGACCAAGGGAATTTGCTCAACCAGGGAAGAGCCCCGCTGGGTGCAAACATCCTCCCTTGTTGAGCACAGGTAGAAGCAAAGGACTAAAAGGCATTGGGTGCTGTTCCGTCTTTTGAAGCTCACAGCAGGAGGTGCTCTTTGCAAAAGATGCTCTTTGCCCATCCGCATCCATCTGCTGATGAAGGAATGGCTCCTTGCCTGATCTGGAGGAGCTTTTCCTCCATGAAGTCTCTTCCTGGAGCCTCTTCTGCGGGGTGGGCGAGCCGATGGTTGCGGTGGCAGGGAGAGCAGCGTGGGAGAGGATTGCAGCCTAGCAAATCTGGGCACGTTATCTTCTTTTTGGACAAATAGCTTATTCTTTGAAAATTCAGTTGTGGGTCAGCCAGCACCATCTGTGAAGCCTTGCCAAACCTGGTGAAGAATTTCAGCCAAGAGAAAAAGAAAGAAATGGAAAAATTATAAAGCCTGGAAAGCGTCCATTTTCAGAAGCACTTTACAAAACAAATATTTCAGGTCTTTCTTTCCAAATTACGTTTTTTGTTGACATTTGCCCGTTTGATAATATGTATTTTTAAAAGAGTTTGTAGACGATGACCTCGAGTACGTAGATTATTTGACTTATTGCTTCTGTGTAGGAAATGTTTTTGGTTTCTGGACACAAAGCTACAGGCAAAGCAGAGCTTGTCTGCTCAGAGACCTGTTTGATGTGTGACTATCACAACCTGGTGCTGTTCATGGCAGAGCCAACATAGAATCACAGAATGGTTTGGGTTGGAAGGGACTTTAAAGCCCATCCAGTTCCACCCCAGGGATGCCTCCCACTGGATCGGGTCGCTCATGCTGCCACCAAGTCTGTGTTGGTGGGAAGGGTTAAGGACTGGCTTTTCTGAGGAAGGGACAGTCTCTGAGTGCAAATGGTCCAACGTCTGCTCTGGCTCTTAGGCTGAAAACTGAAACTGGGAGCCGTGGGTTGCAAAAGTGACTGGGTTTGCTGTTGCAAAAAGAGCTGGCTTTTCTGGAAGAGCTCTGCCACACCTGCTGGTGTTTCCATTCCCCTTTTCAAGTAGCTCTTCCCTGGTATCTCCTCTTCCTCAACAGCCTTGGTTTGCCATCTGCTTTTCTGCAAGAGCTGTGAGCCCCAGAACAGTGTTGCTAATCCTTTCTCACCATCAGATATTAATGGGGAAAAGAGAATAATTGGGAGTTGCTGCCAACATCTGGGGCCATGTTCTGGTGCCTGAAAGTGGGCAGAATCGTGTAGGGGCTGGAGAAGCCTTATGAGAGGTGGCTGAAGGAACTGGGGCTGTTTATCCTAGAGAAAAGGAAGCTGAGGGGAGACCTCATCGCTCTCTACAATTGCCTGAAAGGGCGTTGTGGTGAGGTGGGTGCTGATCTCTTCTCCCAAGTAAGAAGTGATAGGATGAGAAGAAATGGCCTCAAGTTGCACCAGGGGAAGTTTAGATTGGATATTGGGAAAAATTCCTTCCCTGAGAGGGTTCTCGCTGCCAGGGAGGTGGTTGAGTCCCCATCCCTGGAGGGATTTAAAAGGCAGGTGGATGAGGTGCTCAGGGATCTGCTTTAGTAGTGGACAATTACAGTTGGACTCAGTGATCTCCAAGGTCTTTTCCAACCAACCGATTCTATGATCCCATGATTTAAACTTCTTGGGCACCATCTGGCTAAAACCTCCCGCTGACGTGGCAGCTAGGTCCTTAGCTTGTTAGGGGTTTGTTTGCCTTATGCTTTTGAAACTGCTCTACCTGCAAACTACAGGGCATTCCAGTAAAAGATGCCTCCAGACCAGTGAGTGCAAGGAGGCCTTGGAGTCATCAGCTTGCTAAAGCAGTTTATTTGGCTAAATATGCCATTGATTTGTTTGGGCTGCATTCCGACTGTGTGGGCTTTGTAAGTCAATACAGCTCCAGTCCTACTCTCCGCGCTCGGTAATTGCTGGGTAGTAGAGTATATTTAGAAGGTCCAATGCTGAGTGTGCGTATGTGCTTGAACAATAGGCGATGGGAAGGTTGTCACCAGGAGAAGAGCAGGGTGAAGGCTTGTTGAGGTGTTGCACGGGTTAGAGAGCAGGAGGAGAATGAGGCAAGAGATGGTAGTGTGTTTTCAAGTTACTCGAGGAAGGTGATGGAGAGACGTAGTTTTGTGTCTTCGCTCCTGCTTGTCGTGTCTGTGAGTCCATGCTTTCTGGACATTGCAGGTCTCCATCAGCTGCTGGGCTGTCCCACCTTGGTTGTACCCTTGAGGAGATGACCTATCCCTATTTTAGGCTGGAGAGGTGGTGGTGTCTGGTGGAGGAGACCCGGCCTGAGAATGAAAAGCTCTGGGCTCTTTCCCGACTTGCTTTTCCTCCCCTCCGTGATGCCATGTTGAGCACGATGGGGTTTGGTTTCTGATCTGGGTGTTGTCCCACTCCCCAGTGCAAACTCATTCCCAGCATCGCCGTCAACAGCACTAGAGCTGCTGCAATGTATGACAATGCAACTCGTAAATCTCTCTGCTCGCTCCCAGTAAAACATTGTCGGTGACAAAGGGGTTAAATCGCAGCCTGCTGGAGCCAAGCAGCACGGTCAAGTGGGAGTTGTTTTTCTTTTCGCTTAAGAAAACTGAAAGCAGGCAGTTGTAAATGCTCACTTTCCCATAGAGATGCAGCGTTTTCATCAGACACCTGCAAGCCCTCCTGGCCGGCTCAACGGCGAGCGCCCCAAACCTGTTCAAAACGGAGGTAGAAGTACTTATGAGGTCCGTTTCCCAGTGAGAAATCAAATATTGCTTCAAAAAAATCATTCTCTACATAACTGCACTGAACAACCGGCGCGCAGGCAGGTTATGGGTGCACCCCTGTGCGTATATTTTAACGAGCTAATCATGTGAATAACTCAGTGCTCCTGATTGCCGGCGAGGTCCGCACTGATTTCATCATACGCCTTAATCCCCGGGGTTGCGTGTTCCCAGCCGGCCTCCCAAGCCAACCCATCTTCCCATCAGCAAACACACCACACGCTTGTTGTGACACAGCCCAGCGGAGCCTTCGATGCCAATCAAGGCGCATTGACCGGGCCGTGCCCGCAGCGGTGCAGGGGCTCCTTCCTCTCGCTGCCGATTCACAATTAGGACATATTTAGAATAACAAATTCCTGTCTTGTAGGAGGGGGTTATTCAAGGCCACTTCTGCCACTTGCAGCAAGGAGGGGTTTGCACGGGGAGGAAGGCAAAAAAGTCCTTTTGTGCCCCTTGACCACTATATTCACATGGATTTGCAAGTCCAGCAGCTGATCATGGAATCATAGAATGGGTTGGGTTGGAAGACACCTCAAAGCCCATCCAGTCCCACCCTTTGCCACGGGCAAACCCACCTCCCACTGGATCAGGGGCTCCAAGCCCCATCCAACCTGGCCTGGAACCCCTCCAGGGATGGGGCAGCCACCACTGCTCTGGGCAACCTGGACCAAGGTCTCCCCACCCTCACAGTGAAGAATTTCTCCCTAAGATCTCATCTTATTCTCCCCTCTTTCAGTTTAAAACCATTCCCCCTCATCCTATCCCTGTCCAGAGCCCCTCTCCAGCTTTCCTACAGCCCTTCTCAGCACTGGAAGCTGCTCTAAGGTCTCCCCGCAGCCTTCTCTTCTCCAGGCTGAACAAACCCAACTCTCTCAGCCTGTCTTCATACAAGAGGTTCTCCAGCCTTTGGATCATCTCTATGCCCTCCTCTGGACTCGCTCCAACAGCTCCGTGTCCTTCCTGTGCTGAGGACCCCAGAACTGGACACAGGGCTCCAGGTGGGATCTCACCAGAGCGGAGCAGAGGGGATTTGAGAGCTTCACCTCCACCGTGAGGGCTTGTAAGAGCAGGAGGTAATCTTTGCATTTCAAACGCCTTCCCCGCTCCGTTAGTGCCGGGACAGTGGCAAATGAGGCTCCTGTCCTGCCCAGACACTGATTTTCAGGGTTCTGCATCCACACATGGTGTTTTTTTTAAATGCTGGTATTTATTACCTGCCTTCCATCTAGTGTCACTGTCAATTCCGTGTCCACCACCGATTGCCAAGGAATAAATACAATTAAAAAATGAAATGAATCAGCATCTCTCTAGGATGGAAAGAAAGGAAAAGCAGTGTGTGTGCTGCTTCTCCTCTCCCTTGCTGGGCGTGCTGCATCTCTTTGCCATCTGAATCTATTCCCCCAGCAGCTTTTAGTCTATTTTCGCTAGTGCTGGAGCACAAATAAAGTATGTAACAAGAGTCTTTCAGGTCCATTAGAAACGCAGAGGGAAGCAGTCAATGTTAGCCAAAGGAAGCCAGCAAAGGATGGAAGCGTCAGGGTTGAAGGAAAGCCATTTCCAGGCAGGGAGGAGGTGCTAATTAAATTAAATTTGAGATTTCTGCCACTCATTCCTGAGCAAATCTGCAAAAAAAAAAAAAAGAAACACCTTTAAAAATAAAATTTAAAAATAAAAATAATTCTTAAAAAGCAAGCGACCAACCGAAAAAATGCAAAAGAAGAGGTAGGAAGGGGTGTTTCTGACTATGATTCGTGGCAGTTTTCCCCCTGCGTCTCAATCCGAGCGCGTGCGTTTCTGCATCTGCCGGAGCCCTTTGGAGATGCCTTCCCTTTGATGCTGTGATTGATTCCCCCGAGAGCCGGGCGAACACTACCTGGGGAAGCAATTTATGGTTATTTTTAGCTTTGTGAGCGCCAAGGGGGATTCCATGGGTAGGACTGAGCTCTGCCTGCCTTAACCCCTCGCTGCCCACCCCGTCCCCAGCGCCGTGGGTTTGGTGGGAGGATGTCAAAACGAGGAAAATGAGTTTTTATAGTTAGGGATTCTTATATCTCAACCGTCTTATTGTTAAACAGCCGTGATCCATAAGGAATCTTGTATTTATAGGCAGAGGTGCTGCTCAGAGAGAGCCCTTTGAGGCACCAATGCAAAGCAGCAGAACGAGGGATGCAGGGCAGAGCAAACTGATAACCAGGAGTCGAGGTTGGAAGCGACGCAGACATCAATGGCAGTATCCGACAAAAAAAGAAATGATTTGGGTTCATCTTGCAAACGAAACATTTCAAAATGTCACCGGATTTTAAAATCTGGAAAAATATTCTGACTGGATTTCACCTCTTTTGCCTCAACAAAAATCAAGGTAGTTTTCTGTTTGCTTTTGAGCTTCCAGATTTACAGCTGAGATAAAGCAAATGGAAAGGAAAGGTTGCAGTGAAAGAGTGTTTTAAAATTAGGGGTTTGGATTAAAAAGCAGAACAAAAAGGTGGGCAAATTGTTGTGTTCGTGGAAATACATTGGTGCTTTTCTATTTACAAAACTAAAAGTGAATAACAAGAATAGTGCTACCTGCAACTCATCCCATCCATCCCCAGACCTGGATGCTTTTCCAAACTCTGGGAAAAGCTTGGGCCAGAGCTTTTGGATAGGATTTGACCGCTCTGCCTCACCTCCGGATGGATTTTCGTATCCTCCAGGAGAGATTCATGTCATAGAATCATAGAATAGTTTGGGTTGGAAGGGACTTCAAAGCCCATCCAGTTCCACCTCCTGCCATGGATCAGGGGCTCCACACTGGATCAGGGGCTCCAAGCCCCATCCAACCTTGAACACCTTTAGGGATGGGGCAGCCACAACTTCTCTGGGCAACCTGTTCCAGTGCCTCACCCACCACATAGTGAAGAAATTCCTCCTTATGTCCAGTCTAAATCTGCCCCTCTCCAGTTATACCCATTGCCCCATGTCCTATCACTACAACCCTTTGTAAATAGTTCCTCCCCAGCTTTTATGTTGTAATTGTGCGATAGGCCCTTGGATAACACCTCCTGGAGAAAAATAACCCCAGCCTCTCCTACTCTCTTTTCCCTCCCTGTCTTTTTTTCCCCCTTTTTGTTCTCCCAACTCTTGGTGGATCCTGGGAGGTGGTGGTGAGGTCTAGCGATGTCTGCTGCCCGCTCTGCAGGGAGAGGTAATTCTGTCGACTCTATAAAGCGGGATATGAATTTAGTAGGAGTGGTGACTGATGGAAAATGTCATTGTGGATGTGACTCAGGGATGGGATGCAGCTTTTCAGTATTGCAGGCAGGGGAAAACTTCCGGATGGGTTAGAAATGCAGCTGCGTGGCTGCTGGGAGGTCTTCCTAGCAAGCACCTTGCTGTGGGGAACAGCCCCAGAAAGAGGAGAAACCCCAAATTTCTTTGTCCTAAGAAAGGAAGAACCTTGCTTAGCCCCGAAAGAGGCAGTAGGTTACGGGACAGAGCCCCCCTTGCTGGGTTGGATCCAGCCAGTCCCACCAAAGCAGCGTGATTTCAGCAAGGCAGCCCGGACGGAGGTCGTTGTGTGTAATCAATGATATGTGTTTGTCAAACAGGACAAGTTTTTTTCCTTCCCCAACTGCAACAGCAATATTGATCTTCTTGGTCAGTTACATAAAGACCATCTGCATTAATCTGATTTAATGGGGATTTAGCTGGCACGGGAGTGAACCTGTTACTGTTCTAATCTCATTTCAGCAACACACCGCTGCTTTTTTTAATGCTGTTTTGCTATCCCCCATCTCTGCTGTATTCGGATCAGACTTTTCCTGGCCAGTTCTTTACTTGGTTTTGCAGGTTTTTGATGGTTTTTTTTTTTTGCATGCTGGGCGTGCTCCCCAGATGCTCAGCCATCCAAACTGCCCACCGTGCTCCCAGCAGCACCCAAACCCTTCTGCTTTTATGCTCATATCCCAAAATTTAGACCACATCCACTTATTTTGCCCTTATTTATGCAAGGTTTAGAGCATCCCTGGGTGCTTCTGTACATGTTGGTATCTGCTGTGACCGTGGAAGCCCTGCACTGCCGGCCCCTCCTACGCCCAGCCCTTTCCCAGAAGCTGCTGGACCACAGTTTGAGGTTCACAAATTCAACCTTTTCTGCACCCCTGGAGAAAAGGGCGAGCTGGGACGTGCACTGTGGCTGCAGCTCCAGCTTGCCTGATTCTCAGTGCTGCAGCAGAGCCGGGATGCCTGATGGGTTTTCTCACCTCCAGATGGTGAATACTATGAAAAGAACATGAGTATCAGGGGAAGGAAGATCAAACTCTGTACTTTTGGTGCTTCTGCTGGAGGCTGGGGAGTTGCTAGGACCGAGCAGCAAGAGGCAAATTAAAACCTTGCATTAATTCCATTAACTATGATCATCATCTCTCCAGGGATGAATTTAACCGCTCACCAGTACTATTACTATAGACAAAAAAAGTTGCATCAAGATGCCCATGCAACATTAACTCGACCCCATGGTGGAGATGCGTTGTGATCCAGCCAGCGTCTGCGTTATCCCCCTCGAGCCTTGACTGCGTGATGAACCCAGAAACCCTCCATCCCTTCTCCTGCTGCCTTCCCGGGTGGGTGAGCGAGGAAGGTGTTAAGAAAGGCAACGCAAGGCACCGGTTTAATTTGCCAAGCGAGTGGCTTTGCCGTCACTGCGGCGTGCGGTGCCAGCTGTGCCATTAGTGCCTGCACAGCTGGACCGCTGTGCTAGTGGCAGGCAGGGCTCCTCTCCTTGATCTTGCTGTCGAACCAAGTGCAAACACATCATAAACACGTGGCTGCCATTTGTAGCTCAACTCTCTGTTTCAAAGTTGGCGGCAGGGAAGAAATCTGGGGGTTTAGGTCTTTGCTGAGCCCGGGGTTTGTACTTGGGGGAAGCTGCTATGTTTTATACATGGTGATCACCATGTGGTTGGAGCTCTTCATTCAGTCCTTTTCCTCTGGAGAGGTGAGAAGGACTTGACGTTGATGTCAAGTGGGGATAGGACCAGGGGGGATGGGTCCAAACTGGAGACGGGCAGATTTAGACTGGACATTAGGAAGAATTTCTTCACTATGAGAGTGGTGAGACACTGGAACAGGTTGCCCAGGGAAGTTGTGGCTGCCCCATCCCTGGAGGTGTTCAACGCCAGGTTGGATGAGCCTTGGGCAGCCTGAGCCAGTGGTGGGAGTGTTGGAACTGGATGATCTTTAAGGTCTCTTCGAACCCAAACGATTCTATGATTCGATGATTCTATGACTGCTGCTCATATCAAAACTCATCTGGAAGGCTAGGGCTGGGCTTTTCCTACCTTGCGAAGACATCAAGGAGGCTCAGAAGGTGCCCCCACCCCAGAGCTGCAGAGGTCCCTAGGCCTGCTGTGGGAACCACGTAGCATGAGACCTTGTCAGAGCCAGGAGGTACCATGGGTTTGGGATTTCTGACCTCATGAGGGTTGGTCCATGCTCAAAACATCCTGCAATGCCATGTCTGGTGCTCTGGCATTTGTCTGAGCTCCCATGGCAGATCTTTGGATGGCGTAGATCTCTCTGCTCAGCTGGGAGGTGACAGAGTTGGGATAATCACCTCCTCCTTGGGTTCAGTTTTGTTTTAATCCTTGTTTTCCCTGTTGCCCTGGAAACGCTGCAGAGGAGAGTGATGGGGTGAGAGAGAGAGGCGGTGGACCTGCAGTTCCTATGCGTAGGACAGCTGTGGGGATGGCCAGGAGGGTCATCCACAGCACCAGTTAAGGAGCTGGGACACCCGAGGAGGAGGTTGTTTCTAACTTCCAGTAATTTGGGAGCGTCTGTACAGACAGCTTCAGCTGATGGGTAGAGGAGGAGACAGAGAGGTGCAAAATCAGCCAAACAAGTGCCAGTGGGAGAGAAATCATAGAATGATAGAATCACTAGATTGGAAGGGACCCACTGGATCATCGAGTCCAACCATTCCTAACACTCCTAAACCATGCCCCTCAGCACTTCATCCACCCGTTCCTTAAACACCTCCAGGGAAGGCGACTCGACCACCTCTCTGGGCAGCTGTTCCAGTGCCCGATGACCCTTTTCATGAAAATTTTTTTCCTGATGTCCAACCTGACCCTCCCCTGGCGGAGCTTCAGGCCATTCCCCCTTGTCCTGTCCCCTGTCACTCGGGAGAAGAGCCCAGCTCCCTCCTCTCCACAACCTCCTTTCAGGCAGTTGTAGAGAGTAATAAGGTCTCCCCTCAGCCTCCTCTTCTCCAGGCTAAACACCCCCAGCTCTCTCAGCCGCTCCTCGTCAGACGTTCTCCAGCCCCTCAGCAGCTTCGTTGCTCTTCTCTGGACACACTCCAGAGCCTCAACATCCTTCTTGTGGTGAGGGGCCCAGAACTGAACACAGTACTCAAGACGCGGTCTCAAATGGTTCAGAAGGAGCTTCCTCTTGGTTTCACTGTTGAGAAACCATATTTTTCTTGAACCAGCAAAAATTGCTGCCTCTTTTCTCTATGGCCATCTCCAATGCCCCATTGTCCATTCGCCTTTCTCACACACTCTGGGGGCTCATTTCAGGTTCCCATTTCCCACTGGGGTTTAGTGGAGCACATTTCTTCTTGGACACGCACCTCCTCAGATCTACCTGGGGTCTTCCCTGTCCTCTTTGGGGTACCTGGGAGCCGTCACCACTCACTGCACAACATGTCTAGCTGGGCTCTGTCAGCAAAGTTCTTGCTGTCTTGATGGGCTTGTCATCATTGCAAGGTCGAAAGCCTTGCGGCTGTGCTGGGACACATCTGTCACAAGCCAAGTCCCCTTCTCTGGCTTTATTTCCATCCCACGTTCTCTGTGTCAACGGATCTGCAGCTCAGGGTTTGCAGGGAAAAGCACCATCCTGGACAAGCCCAGGGCATTGAGCCCGGACAGACGACGGGAGAGGAGCGGGATGGGGCTGGCAGCACAAAGCTCAGCAGGTTTTTTTTGCCTCCGTGCCCCATGGCTTTGGGGTCAGAGTCACTTTGTCACCGCGAGGCAAGGCAGCTCTCCACAGCAGGGTGCATAACTTGTCGGGGAGCGCCGGCGAGTTACAAGTCTGCAGCAGGTAATTTTTCCTTCTCTTAAGCATGGATTACACTTGTTCTCTGCTTGGCCTTTTCAGCAGGGAGAGCAGTTTGGATACACATTACCTACACAGCAAAGTGTGCTCTAATTGGCCGAGAATTGGTCCCAAAATGTCAGGGAAAGATTTATTTCCCAGTGCAGCCTCTCCAGGTACTAATTTTTCTATGGGCCACCAGATAATGGCTCCAGCACACAATAGCTCAGAGTTCCTAATCAGGATACAGAGCTGTAATTGGGTTGAAGGGATTTAAAATCATTAAAGCCACATTCAAGGGGAATAAAAAAAAGAACCCCCACCTTTCTTTTCTCCCCTTGTAACCCCCAAGACAGAGTGACTGTGTTTAATGAGCAGCTCCTGGCGTAGCACTGATGATATTCTGGTAATTGTGTCGGCAGCAGAGCAGCCCAAGAGGATGTTTCTGAGCATCCAGAAGCGTGGAAGGCGCAGAGCGTGCCATTTCGGTGGCTTTTCTGGTCTGGCACCCAGCCCTGCGCGGCCGCTGGGTGCTGTGAGTCTGGCTCTGCGCATCTCCCTCGTCACTGCGGGATCAGTGTCCTCCAGCCTTGAGTGCAGAGGGAGCTCAAGGTTATTGTCCCCATTTGAGGGATGGGTCTGGGTCCACACTGATGTTTTGCTGTTGTCCTGTTGGCGAGAACTGTTAAAAAACAGTAGTTCTGCAGCGGGTGAATAGCAGCTATGAAGCTGAGCAAAGGTCTCCCATGCTGGGCAGAGAAGAATTGTTTGGGTTTGCTTTAGTTTGCTTTGATTTTTTTCCGTGCTCTGTGCTTTTACTTGTTAGATTCCCTTCTTTACACACCAGGCCATTTCTCCAGTGGTTTGAGAGCTTTTAAATTCACAGAGTCACAGAATCACCAGGTTGGAAAGGACCCATTGGATCATCGAGTCCAACCATTCCTAACACTCCCTAAACCATGTCCCTCAGCACTTCATCCACCCGTTCCTTAAACACCTCCAGGGAAGGCGACTCAACCCCCTCCCTGGGCAGCTGTTCCAGTGCCCGATGACTCTTACTGTGAAGAACTTTTTGATGGTATCCAACCTGACCCTCCCCTGGCGGAGCTTGAGGCCATTCCCCCTTGTCCTGTCCCCTGTCCCTTGGGAGAAGAGCCCAGCTCCCTCCTCTCCACAACCTCCTTTCAGGCAGTTGTAGAGAGCAATAAGGTCTCCCCTCAGCCTCCTCTTCTCCAGGCTAAACAACCCCAGCTCTCTCAGCCGCTCCTCGTCAGACGTTCTCCAGCCCCTCACCAGCTTCGTTGCTCTTCTCTGGACACACTCCAGAGCCTCAACATCCTTCTTGTGGTGAGGGGCCCAGAGCTGAACACAGTACTCAAGACACGGTCTCACCAGTGAGATTCCAGATCTGTGCCTCCGAAACCCTTGGAAACCCACCGGCTCGGTGTCACCCAGGCTTGTCCTCAGCACAGGAAGGACATGGAGCTGTTGGAGCCAGTCCAGAGGAGGACACGGAGATGATCCGAGGGCTGGAGTGCCTCCTGTACGAGGACAGGCTGAGAGAGTTGGGGTTGTTCAGCCTGGAGAAGAGAAGGCTGTGGGGAGACCTTAGAGCAGCTTCCAGTGCTTTAAAGAGCCTCCAGGAAAGCTGGGGAGGGGCTCTGGACAGGGATAGGATGAGGGAGAGGATGAGAAGGAATGGTTTTCAGCTGAAAGAGGGGAGGTTGAGATGAGATCTGAGGGAGAAATGTTTTGCTGTGAGGGTGGGGAGGCCCTGGCCCAGGTTGCCCAGAGCAGTGGTGGCTGCCCCATCCCTGGAGGGGTTCCAGGCCAGGTTGGATGGGGCTTGGAGCCCCTGATCCAGTGGAAGGTGTCCCTGCCCATGGCAGGCGGTGGAACTGGATGGGCTTTGAGGTCCCTTCCAACCCAACCCATTCCGTGCTTCTTTGATTCTTTTAAAATGTGTGTCATCTCTCATAGTTGGTGAAAACGGGGACGGCTGCCGGCACCAGGCGAGCCCTGGCAGAGCCCAGCTTGACGTGTCCCGCTTTGACAGCACCGTGCCGAGAGCTGCCCGTGACTTGGTGTCAGAATATAAATGCAAAACCGAGGAGTTTTGTTTGGGTCAAATGAAATATTTTACTTGACCCTGCAGGATTTTTTTTCTTTTTATAATCCTTGGGGTATTTTATCTCTGGGATATTTTTTTTCCTGGGGAGTCAGATCAAGGGGGGCAGCACCATTCAGCTTTTGTCTTTCAAGTGCTACAGCCTCACCGACAATAAATTAACGCCGTTATCTTGCGTACTACAACTTTAGGTATTCATTTCCCCAGTTCACTACAGCACCCTTGCCTCCTCTGGAAGGATCATGGGGAAGATGACGTCAAGAGACTCACCGATGGTGGGAAAAATACGATGTCCAAGTTTAATTGGCAATGATTGTTTTGTCTTCTGTACAAAAGCAGCAAATCCCCAGAAGCTGGTCAGGAGCACAGCTGTTTATGGCGAACAGAAGCTGCTGCTTATCTCCTTGTAGCAACCTGTCTCCAGGAGATCACGGCTTAATTAACTTGCGTGTTATCGAGAGCGAAATTGTACAGACATTGTTAAAAAAAGAAAAAAAATGAAAAAAAAAATAAGTAGAGATAAAGTAGGAAGGAAAGAGGTGACCTGGGAGCCAAGTAGAGTGAACTCTATAGAGAGCCAAGGCACGCGGCCGATGGTGGCTGCTGGAGGCAATGGGTGAATTTGCATGTGATGGATGAGTAGGGCTGCTCGGGCAGGGGGGAGCGATTCCCCGGACCCCAGGGTGGTGCAAGGGTGCAGAGTAGTGATGGGCTTCTCCAAAAATGCACGTGAGGTTTTCCAGTGGATGGAGTTTGCATCCAAGCCCTGCAGGGACCGCAGTGCTTAGCTGGGAGCTGGAGCCCCCCAGGCAGCCTGCACATGGGCACAGGGGTTGTGACACCTCAATCAAAAGCCAAGCACACCGTGCTCCTCATCCGAACCTCTCTACCCCATCGATTTAGAGATGAGCAACACCCCTCAGCCTCAATTTTCCTAGAATAGAACGGTTATTTTCTGTCTGAGCAGTGTGCATAGAGCAAGCGGCTGCTTGCAAACAGTGGGAGGGGAGAGCCGAGTCCTTCCCAAAGATGCTTCTCACTGGCAAAAAGCCGAGTCCTGGCTCTTAGATCCAAAGCTTGTTTAAAATGCTGGGTCAGACAGCTTTATCCCTGGCTTCAGCAACTTTCTATGCGTTCTAAGCATGGGGGCAATTGGCTGTGCAGGTGTGTGCTCCTTCTCCCATGCGATTCACCCCAGAATTGCTCTTGGACCTTCTTGCAGCCCGTGCAGCGGGTAGGGCAGGTGGGATGGAAGTTTGACCCTCCGTCTGGAGCAAACCTCGCTCCTCCTCGCTGCCATGGGGCACGGCTGCGGTGTGCAGCCCTTCCCGGGGATGGAATGAAAGAAGGAGATTGCAGAAGAACATTTCAGCAAGGGATGCAGAGTCACTTAGCGCGCGTGCAAGAGGGAAATTTGACAACCTCTCCCATTCTTCGCTCAAAGTGCTCGGCAGATCAAAGCCGGGGAGACAATAATACATTTTGAACTAAGAACATTAATTTGTATCCAGAGCATTTTAATAAATAATTTTTCAAAATCCAGTTCAGCCCTGTCATCTCAAGCCAATTCCATTTAATATCCAGCCCTTCGACTGACAGATTTTTAACACCGTAATTAGCATGTGTGGCTCTTAAAAGCCTGCGCGGGTATCTCAGGCCTTCTCTGCATGATGGCATCTTCTCTCTCCTCCTCCCATCCTTATTTTTTGTTATTATTATTCCATTTGTAGTTGTTTATTGTGCCCGCTGAGACAGATTAAACACAGGAAGAAGCCTGAGAGCTGCTCTTTAGGGGCTCCTGTGTGGTGCGGAGCACATGGATTGAAAACCCAGTGCCTCGCTTTTAAAACCATGTGTCTGAAGAGTGGAAATGGCTTCTGAAGCATTTCATTTTTGCTTTGTTGGGTCTTTTTCATTTGATTTGGGGTTTTTTTGGTGGATTTTTTTTTTTTTTTTCGGAAGGGGAAGAGGGAGGAGTGTGAAGGTTTTCTTTTTCCGTAATGAAAGCCAAGGTTCTTGTATAAAGCGCATACGGCTGAGAGCTGGGGCTTAAAGGGAAAATAAGAGAGGTTATGAAATGCTTGGTCATATTGTAAGGTTTGGCAGTGCCAAGAAATATCCTCATGTGTCATTGCATAGAACAAAGCTTTGCGTGCTCCATCCGAGGATGAAAGCGGGTCCGGCTGAAGGCAAATGCAGCACAGTCTCCTCATTTCCTCCTCTAAGTCTTTAAGTGGGATGTAAATTGTATCTACCGCTGGCGTGCTTAGATCTGAGCCTCCTTCCTCCAGCAGAAATTGCCGGTGAGCGTTTGCCAGCTCCCATTTGTGCGTGTGATCTGATACACAGAAGGAGCACGATTTTGTTTTCCTAAGCCACCGGCGTGTGAGTGGAAGCAGGGAACCAGAACTTGTCCAGGGAAATGGAGAAGCCAAATGCTTACTCCTAGTGATTTTGTTCCACTTCATTGTTGGCTAAGGATGGGCCCAAAGCAAAATCCCAGCCCTGAAGCAAAGCGTGAAAGCTGAACCCACTCCCAGACTGCGGTTGTTGCTTATCTTGACTGCGATTGGAGTCAAACCCAGAAACCTGCATCTCTCCTCTATCGCAGCACCTGAGCTTTAGGGCTCAGGTTTAAACCTGGGTATAAACCTTGGGGCAGTTGACTGTCTCTAAAATCTGTGAGCACTTCTGTGCTGGAAAACAAACTCTTAATGCTTTGTAGCAAACCCTGTATAACTACCAATCTTTCTGGGTACTTGTGGGCTAGGCAGGCGGCATCCTTTCCATGAAAATCAAAGCAAGGAGAACCAGTGCCTGGCTTTCAGGCAAAGCAACGCAACATCAAGCCCCGTTCTGACATTCAAGAGATGCTTGTGCAGCCCCACATTATCCAAGTAGGCATTGGGGATGGCATTGAAGCCAGTATGCCACCCACCTGCCCTGATTGAGGGTGCCTGCTGCATCCCATAGGCATGCCTTGTGCTCCCAGCAACACACAATCCCCAACATAAGAAGGAGACGGAACTGATGGAACAGGTCCAGAGGAGACTATGGAGATGATCAGAGGGCTGGAGCATCTCTGCTATGAGAACAGGCTGAGAGAGTTGGGGTTGCTCATCCTGGAGAAGAGAAGGCTCCAGGGAGACCTTAGAGTGGCCATCCAGTGTTAAAAGGAGCTACAGGGAAGCTGGGGAGGGACTATTTACAGGGGCATGGAGTGATAGGACAAGGGGGGATGGCTTTGAATTGAAAGGGTGTTCAAGGCCAGGTTGGATGAGGCTTGGAGCCCCTGATCCAGTGGGAGGTGTCCCTGCCCGTGGCGGGTGTGTGTGTGAAATTATCGGACCCCTAAGGTCCCTTCCAACCCAGACCATTGCATTCTATGAAATTTGCAGAAGACCAGAGCAGAGCACTTGCTCCAACTCATTATTCCTACCATGGCACCTCGGTGGCAGGTGCTTTGCAGGGGATGCTGCCCATCTCTCGGCCGCAGCACTGGACCACCCGCCCTGGCGTGCTGCGGCAGCCCTGCCAGCTGACAGCTTTGACAGGATGATGGGCTTTGGCACTTTCTCATCGCCAGCTTGGAGCTGGCCCACGGCATGCCTTCCGGATCTGTGGGGGCTTGCAATAAAGTTTAGGGCTCGTGTCTGTCTTATTCTTGGCACTTGCCACTGCTTCTCACTGCTCTGGTGGTATTTCTTCTCTCTGGCTCGTAGCTGGCTTGCAGCTGCAGCGTGCTAACCTTCACCCTGATGAGGGCAATTACTCTGCGAGCCCCAGAAGTTGGCCTGGAGTTAAAGCTGTGCTGCAATTTGCTTGGAGAGAGAGGCTAAAAACCTTCCCTCCTCTCTACTTTTCACGTTAAAGATTGCCTTTAGTCAATAGGTTCGGTGCCTGCTTTGCGGGAGGCAGCTGCGGTTCTTTGGGGTCTTTATGGCCTTTATGGACATCAATGCTAATGCCCACCAAGGAATGACTGGGCGAGCTCTTCTAAAGCCTCGCTTTCCTTTCTTTCTGGAGTCCCTGCAAAATGTCAAGTGCTCTTTTCTAGGATCCTAAGTGCACCCACTTACCCACATTCCTGGTATGTTGAGTATAAATCCATTTACTCAAAGTTATGCTGAGAAAGAGGTTGGATGCCTGTTTCTCACTGGTTGCTCCGTGTCAGTCTGAAGCCCTTGGAAAACTGGACACTTCGACCTACAAGCCCTCTTGTGAGACTCTTAAACCATGGTTTCCAGTTGCCCCAGGGGAGGTTCAGATTGGATATTAGGGAGAATTTGTTCACGGAAAGGGTTCTCAGGCACCGGCAGAGGCTGCCCAGGGAGGTGGTGGAGTCTCCATCCCTGGAGGGGTTTAAAAGACGGGTAGAGGAGGTGCTCAGGGATGTGGTTTAGTAGTGGACGGCTACTGTTGGACTCAATGCTCTCAAAGGTCTTTTCCAATCAAATGATTCTATGATTCCATGAAGGAATGATCTGCAATTGGAGATTACAAAAATTGGCAGTTTTTGAGGCAGTAACCCAACAACCAGTTATGAAAGTTGAGCAGGACGAGGAAAGTTTAGGCTGCTCTGTAATGTCAAGGTGAACAAGGCGATGGCATTTACGTTGGAGATATCCGGGACTCAGGATCTGGGATTAGTGTCAGCTCTCATGTGGCAAGCTAAATTAGGGATGCAGAGGCTGTCTCTGTTTGTGATACGGGGTTGTTAGGCGCTTCAGGTACTGTCATTCTTATTTAAGGATATATTTAAGGATTAACAGTAAGAAGTCCAGCATTAGCAGGAGAGAAATGAATGTTAGCGAGCTTAGGCTTGGAGGGCTTATTTTTGATCATCATCATGTGAGCTGCTTTAGGAGAGATGAGCTCTGAGATGGGGGGAGATTCTTGTATTTGTGCAGGCAAAGAAAACCTTTTGCAAGTTTAAATAGAGATCAGAACTTAACAACAATGACGGCTGCATGAGTAAAGCCACGTAACTCCCCAAAGCCGGTGTCTTTGCCAGGCTGAGGATCTGGCTCACAGCATCCCGGCTATTTTTAGCCTCTTCTTATTTTTTTTTTTTTTACTCTTGCAGAATATGCACGATCAAACAATGTCCACAGATTTCTTTGTTCTTTGAAATCATTCAGTGTTTTTAATTGGCAGTGTTTCTGTTTCGCCTTGATCGCAGTCCACTGCAAGTAGGTTACATTTGCTGTGTGCGCCGTCTCAGGCGCTTGGGCTGCCTTGGAGAAGTTGTTTCCTTTTGCTGCTCCTTTCAACCAGATGCTGCAAAACATTTTCTGAACATGGAAATTCCTTGTTTCTCTTTCCCTGGGTTTGGTATCTGCTTCCCACAAGCACTGGCACCGGTGAAAAGCTGTTGAAGATTCACAGCTCTTCACATCCCAAGATTAGAAAGTCTCCTCTAAGGGAATTCTCTCTGCACCCATTTCTTCTTTATGTGTGATGAGTTTAGTCAGTTCTGATGGCTGAGGGGCAGAAAGAGTGAGGTCTTGCCATGTTTGCCCCTCTGTTTGAAAGAGTAACTTGAAATGTGCATCATGGCCTCCTGTCCTTGAATCATAGAATCATAGAATCATAGAATAGTTTGAGTTGGAAGGGATCTTAGAGATCATCCAGTCCCACCCCCTGCCATGGGCACGGACATCCCACTGGATCAGGGGCTCCAAGCCCCATCCAACCTGGCCTGGAACCCCTCCAGGGATGGGGCAGCCACCACTGCTCTGGGCAATTTGTTGCAGTGCCTCACTGGAATTGAGGCTTCTACAATTCTTGCACTCATGGAATCATTAAGGTTGGAAAAGACCTCTAAGCTCATCCAGTCCAACCATCAGCCCAACCCCACCGTGCCTGCTAAGCCATGTCCTCACAAGCGCCACAGCCACGTGGTTTTTGAACCCCTCCAGGGATGGAGACTCCACCACTGCCCTGGGCAGCCTCTGCCAGGGCTTCACTACTCTTTTGATAAAGATTTTTTTCCTAATATCCAATCTAAACCTCCCGTGGTGCAACTTGAGGCAACTTGTCCTATCACTTGTTAATTGGGAGAAGAGTTCAGCACCCACCTCACCACAACCTCCTTTCTGGGAGCTGTAGGGAGCGATAAGGTTTCCCTTCAGCCTCTTCTCCAGGCTAAACAACCCCAATTTTTGTCCATTTGGGTTATTTTTTTTATTATTATTATTTCTAAATATTAGAGTTGTCAGATCCAGGTCATTCCTCAGGGTGGGTTTGGGGACACTGTGGGGTCTGCTTCAACCCCTCTGTGTCTGAGCCCTTGCTGGCTGCTGGGATGGGACCCACGTGGCTCCGTTTCTGCACTCTTTGGGTGCAGGAGGAGAGGGTGGCTGGGCTGAAGGCAGGGGACAGAAGTCCAAAGGGTGTCCGATTTTGTTTTAAGAGCCAGTGCCGGAGCTCACGACCTGCCAGGTGGATGTGTTTAACCAAGCTGGACAACTAGTGAGTCTCCATTACTTATGCGCTTCCTGAAGCTGAAACAATCACTATTATCCCACATAATATTGCATGACCTACATTTTTACTTGAAAGCCTCTAACTAATAATTAGTTTGAATTTCCATTTATAAATAAACACATTCATATTCTCGTTTCTAAAGGAGGGGAAGAAAACCAGCCTCCGGATAGGTGAAATCCCACCTCTCTCTGCCAGTCTCTACTTTCTCCCAGTTCCACTGGCTTTCGGCACAAGCAGGGAGGAAGGAGTGGATTTGCTGGACTGGATGAAGGAGGAGGGTTTGGATGTAATGAGACCACTGGGTTTTCCTGGAAAACTGCAGGAGCCTCAGTGCTTGGGAGATTTGGGCCATCTGGATAAATAGGGTCAAGCTCTACTTTGGCAGTGATGAGGTGGGGCAGCTTGGCCTCTCCAGAGGAGCCGGGGAGAGCAGCAAAGCACGTAACAGAAGGCATCCCCCTTCCCTGCCTCTCCTGGCATGGTTGGGGTTGCCACTGCTTCTCCTCCTCCTTGCCGTCCATCTGCCTGCATGGCCACATCCGAAGGCACAAGAGGCAGCGTTGGCCTTGGGTCAACGCCTGGGACTTGGCACGCGTGCACAGGCAGGGGATCGTTAGTCACAAAACAGGTCGGGTGTTAATTAGCAGTTGTGGGGGAGAGAGGAGATGTGATCTCTCCCAGAAAGGAGTTGCAGCTGGGTTGCATCCTGCCACCGGCTCTTGGAAACAGATGCCTGTTCTTGGTGGAGAGCTCGTATCTCATCTGCACTGGTGGATGGCCACAATGCAGCCAATGGCAACTTAACCTGTAAGGTTTGATGTGGTTGTGGTGCTGGAAAGGCTGAGTGGTCTGCCTTTCTCCATGCACCTCAGGGCTTTCTGTTCCTGGAGAAAATGCAGAAAGCTCTACTGCTTATAATTCTTGTCCAAAATCCTGGTGTCCTCATTCAGTCGTTTTTGGTCAAAGCTTTCCTCTGTATTTGGACTTGTCCTCCAGTCTCTTTCTTTTCACAACATAGAACCATAGAATTATGTAATGGTTTAGGTTGGAAGGGACCTTAAATCCCATCCAGTTCCACCCCCTGCCATGGGCAGGGACACCTCCCACTGGATCAGGGGCTCCAAGCCCCGTCCAACCTGGCTTGAACCCCTCCAGGGATGGGGCAGCCACCACTGCTCTGGGCAACCTGGGCCAAGTTCCATGAGATCATGTGTGCAAAGCTGACGGGATGGCACAATTTGGGGCTTTTTAAATTACTTTTAAGAGAAAAGGCAAATCGTAAAACTGCCAGAGCTCTGTTTCTGGGAAATGCATCTTTTAGCTGGACCAGGTGGTCCCTTCCTACCCAGCACCCATCATCCGCCTCTCGCTCTTCTTTCAGCAGCGATAGCTCGGCGTGGCCATGAGTTGGATCATTAGAGCGTGGTTTTATAGGCAGATCCTGTGCCACAAGTGGCTGCACCTTGGATTTAACGCAAAGCTGATGGAAGCAAAGGCTCCTGCCCATCTGCTTAATACAAAAATCCCCTAACAAACCCAACTGTACGCTACAGCACGGTGCAGGTAATTGTCATTCCACTCCGAGCTGACCATGTGCACATACCTCGAAGCAAGACAATCGCCAGCCTTTGTAATTTCTTTTACGGCAAAGAAAAATCCAATCAAACTTAATAGGGACGAGACCGAGAGAGTTTGGTGGAAATGAATGTGAAAGCCTATAGAAAAGGGTAGACAATGAGGCGTCCCCAGTGGGATCCCACGGGCAAGTTTTGCCGTGCTGTGGGGTGGGTTTCATTCTCCGGTTGCTTTGGTAGCGCTTGCCCATAAGGTGTTATCCAAGCAATGCCGCCTCAGGTGCTATTTTTACTCAGGAAAATGTCAAATCCTTTCTTGGAACTTAGTGACTTGTTGTCTTGGTAATTTCTTGCAGAAACACGCTCTATAAAAATCTCCTCTTTTCTTGGCGCTAGGCTTTTCTGGTCTATTTTGGATGTAAATATTTTTTAGAATCGGAACAAAATAAATGGGAGTTGCTTTAATAGGACACGAGCAGCACAATTTCTTCCCCAGAAATGCTCTTGTAGGGCTTCTTGAGGCACAGATGTAAGCGGGGAAGTAGCTGCGTGCACTTATATTTACGATAGCAGCCCAGCGTCCTTTGAATAGGAGTCCTTGTACGGTGAGATGGTATCTGGCTCTGTTCTTTCTTCATGCACTGTTTCCTAATCTGAACCCAGCTCTCTGGGAGCTGGAAATCCAGCCATGAGCGTCGTTATTTTCATCTTGCATTGGGGAGGGAGGTGTTGGTGCTGGGGGCAGACCTACAGCCTATGCTGCTTTTTTTTCCTTTGCTTCTTACCTTGAATTTTCCAGCGAAGTTGACATTTTCAACAACAGATAATCGCTTTGGGAATAACTCATTTCCAAACCTAAGCCGTTGCGAGTCATTTGCAAATGAAAAGGGGAAAATCATATGGTGCCTCTGATAACACTGAGATACCACACTCCTGCTGCTTCTGCAGGTTGGGGATGTTGGGGTTGGTTTGTGCCTTAACCAGCTCCAGGAAGGAGATTTCTGGTCCTGCCTGGTGGGTTCCTGCAGAGGGTGGATGGCTTTGCCACGTCCTACTGGTGTTGGAAGCTCCAGGCAGTCGTGGTACCTGAAAAGAGCCTACAAGAAAGCTGGGGAGGGACTTTTTATGATGGTATGGAGTGATAGCACAAATTGGGCTTTAATTTGGAGGGGGAAGATTTAGATTAGACATCAGGAAGAAATTCTTCATGGTGAGGGTGGAGAGACATTGGCCCAAGCTGCCTAGAGAAGAGGTGGCTGCCCCATCCCTGAAGGTGTTCAAGACCAGGTTAGATGGTTCTTGAGCAGCCTGATCCAGTGGGAGGTGTCCCTGTCCATGGCAGGGGGTGGGACTGGATGGGCTTTGAGGTCCCTTCCAACCCAAACCATTCCATGATTCTATGATTCTGTGATTCTATCTGGTGGCCACTTTGGTAGCAATGGAGGAGGAAGACCAGAGCCTTGCCATGGTCAGTGTTGACATCTGCACCCATGTGCTCTCTGCAAGACAAGGAGGAGCTTTGAGGAAGGCAGAGGCTGGTTTTGGGGTGCTCGTGCCATCGTTTGTGCTCCTGGGCTCTAATGCGTTTTAAGTACGACGCAAGGGAAAAGCGAGGCAGGAGCTGCATGACCCTTCTTGGGAGAGAGGGACATGATGAGCAGTGTCTCACCAATCACAACAAGATCCCCAGAGTCCAAAAGGAGCAAGGCTTGGGCATGAAAGCCAGAGCTGCCCTAATAAAACATTTACTGGGGTTTGGAGACCTGCTCGCTCTGACACGGCGCATACATATTAAATGATCAAAGTTTCCATGCCTTCGGAGGAGCCGGCTGCTAATCTAATGCAACCCCTGGGCTTTGCTCACCACTGACTCTGCATGAAAGCAAATGATGGCTCTGTTTTCCTCTTTAAAAGATTTCCGAGCTAAGCCGAGTGGGTCACAGTTCAGGAAGCGATAGGATCTGATCTCTTAAAGGCTTTGGTAAGGAGGGGCTTGGGTAGGTGGGTTAGGAATTGAGGATGGATTCATCTCCATCTCTCGGGTCCTGTCTACCCCTGACTATGCTGCAGGCTATCTCAGTTCTCCTGTGGTCTCTCGTCCTCCTCCTCCTCTTATTCTTGCTCGTCTCCTCCCGAAATTACTCCATCTCGCATCCCGTTACCCAGCTCGCAAAGGGCTCTGTTGGCTTTTCTAATCCCAGCCTGGTTGCGAGACGCTGCCAGTGGATTAAAATCAAAGCAAAGGAAAGCAAAAAAAACAAACCGATCCCACCCTCTTTGGATTTATAAACTGAGCACACTCGAGCTGGAAGGGGCCGAGGAAGAAAAGGAAAACACAAAGCCCTTGGGGTGCTGTTTTTCAAAGCAATGCAGCCCTTTATTTGACTGCCTGCACTTGTTTCAGCTATGCAGGGAAGCGAGCAGGTAAAAAGCCTGCCGGGGCTCTGGCAGAGGCGCTGATCTCCTCAGGCAGCTGATGGAGCTGAGCCGGCTCAGCACCTCTGCAAACCACCAGCTATCCCATCGTCTGCTGCTTTTACAGAGCAAATCCTTCCCCTCCTGATTCGCACCGCTCCAGTGGTTTGGCACTGATGGGTTTGGCTTTCCACTTGGTTGCAGCATCTTTTCTGCTTCTTGAGCGTCTCCCATGCCTTTCATCTAATTCCTTAACTAGTTTCCGTTTACTGACGGTGCCTTCCTTTTGAGGTACTCGAATCTGTTTGATCATCAACAAATTTCTCTTTCTGTTCCTCTGATAAAAAATTAAATGTGGGCACTTTTTGAAGGGTTCCTCCCCCACCCCCTTTTCTCTTTCTCCTTCTGCGCTCGGTGGCGAGTCAGCTTTTTTCTAAGAAAATAAACTAAATAAAAATTAGAGTTCAAAGAGTGGCATCTCCTCTTAAAAAGAAGAGAGTGAGTAGAAGGGGAAAAAAAACCCAACCCTGCTGTATATTCTAACAAATGTGACATAGAAATGAAAAACTATAAAGGACACATTTTTCAAAGGCTTGTACAGAGGCTGAGTTGGTTCAGGGGGAAACAGGGAACTGAAGTCTCTCCTGGTGCTTTGAAAGCGTGTCCCCGAGCCGCTGCGAGCAGTTGTGTTAGATGGATTGCAGGTCCTTCTCCCCCTGCCAAGCACGTCCTGCAGTCGGAGCGGAGGATGCTGTGGTCCCCACCTCACTGGTGGGTGATGGAGATGGTCTGGGGACAAGAGGGTGAGATGGTGGAAGATGTTGGGTACTGGTGTTGCCACCATCTGCTGTGTCCTTTAGTCACCTTGGCTCCACCAGGGGGTTGGACTGGATGATCTTCATGGTCCCTTCCAACCCAAACCATTCATTCTATGCTCTGCATCTGTGTCTGCCAGTACGGAGGCTTCTCCTGCCTTGTTTGCTTCAGAGGAACTTTTGGGAAGTGAGTGTGGCAGGAGACAGAGTAGGAAAAAAATGTGGTGAGTCCTTTAGGAATGGGTGCTACCTGGGACAGGACATCAGAGCCCTGGGGTGTCAGCTCCTTCTGTGTCTCAGTGGTGACCACCATCACTCAGGGGGTGAGCAAGAGCTGCTGGCGCTGCCGAAAGCTGGGGGCTGCTTCAGGGCAGGATTGAGGCATGAAGTGACCTTTGCTTTCCCACCCAGCCTGGATGTGCATCAGGGAAGACACCTGTGCACTCATCCTCCTGATGCCGTGGAGCTGCTGGAGCAGCAGTCTGGTCTGTGGGTCTGCTCTCGCAGCTGAGCAGCATCTGGGAAGTCCTGCAGGGTGGCAGATGTGTTAGTGGCATGCTGTTACCCAGGTAACTGCCTGTCCTCCTCTGAATCCTGATTATCTAGTTTCTCACCATACCTCGTGGGAGCCTCGTGGGCTTATTTCATCCCTCCCAAACCCATCAGCACCTTGGCAGAGAGCACGCTCCCCTCTTGCCAGCGCAGCCTCCCCGCCAGGGAGGGTTGTGGGTCAGTGCCTGGGTGCAGCTGAGGATCATATCCGTGGGGAGATGGAGATCTCACTCATCATGCTGGGACCCATCAAACAAGCTACTGTGGGGCTCGAATCAACCACGATGTTCCCTGGGGATCTTCTCCAGCCCAGCGGCTGCGCATAAAGGGTCTGATGTACCGGCTGTAGTGCTTCAAGTTGACACCTGCTTGGCTTTTCAGATGGTTTCCTGGAGGCAAAGGCTGTTGGACTCGAGCAGCGGCAGTTGTATTGCATTAATTGAAACAAAGGGAATTCCCAAACGCGTGTGAAACCTCTTGGCTGGCCCAGTACAAAGGGAGCAGCGGCGTGGTGAAGCAGTGGAGTACAAAGCGAGCTCATCCTCCAGGTTTGCATGTGTTTGGGGTCAGGAGAGCATCTCTGCTGCAGGCAAAATACCTGTGAGCACAGAGAGCAGCCCTGCACTCTCCAAGCCTGGATTTCCCAGCTCTGTTTTCAGAGGAACACATGCCAGTGTTAAGTCCCGCAGCTCCTAGTGTGCAGAAGCCCTCCCCTCAGCTCGAGGCAGGTGACTTGCACGGGCACGGAAGGCTTAAGAGGTTGAATGATGTTTCAGACAGGAGTCACTTCATGGGCTTCTGCGCCTTTCCTGAGTTATCCTCACTGCAAACTCCTTCCTCAAAGATTCTGGGACCTTGGGCAGCCTGATCCAGTGGGAGGTGTCCCTGCCCATGGCAGGAGGGTTGGAATTAGATGATCTTCAAGGTCCCTTCCAACTAAAACCATTCTATGGTTTTCTCTGCCAAAGCTACCTCACTAGCCTCATCCCATCACTCCCATCGGTGCTCATGGAGCATCCTACTGTCTGATGTGGGACACGAATATCTGGGGACCCTTGGCAGCAGCCCATGGCTCTGATGGCCGAGTGCTTTCAGCAGTGGTATGGACAACTGCCCAATGTAATTGATTCTTTCTTTCGGGGAAGGAGAGCTGCAATTAATCTCTTCTTGTCTTTATTGCTTTTTGTTGGACACCTTTTGCTTCTGAGATGCTCATCCAAATACTTGTTGCCCAGCCTGTTCTTGGTGGTGGTCCAGCAACTCAGTGGATGGCATGAAAAGGGATCTTCCTTGGTTTGAAGCTGATGGAGCTTGGGATGCGGGGTGGGCTTGTGTGAGGTGATGTGCTAAAGTCTTGGGGCTGGTTTTCTCACTGTGAATCCATCCCTTGCTCCGTCTGCCTCTGCGTCACCTTGGATTAATTACAGTACAATGCAATATACATTTATATGGTGTCTGCACAAGTGTCTCAAGGCCCTTTGCAATCTGAAGAATCTAATTAAGGTGCAGCCTCCAACATGAATGCTTATCACCGAGATGTGTACAGCGAGACAGGGGTGGCATGCCTCCACGGCTTAACCAGGAGCTGAATCCACACTCTTGTGGCGTTATTAATTACTCAAAGCTTGGTGTCCCAGACTCCAATCAATACCGTGAGCCTGGCTGGATAGGAAGCGTTAAGTGAGCATGAGAAGATAACCATCAGCTAGATAGTTGGCCGTGGCTGTTCTTGGTTTGGGAGGAGTCGCTCTGCAGAGACATGTGCAGTAGCAGCACGTGTTTGCCAGTGACTTTGACGCTAGAAGGTTATTTCCTTGATGCACAAAGATGTCAGCGATGTTCAATTTTGGCCTGGGAAAGCAGCGTAACCATCAGGGCGAGGGAGGGGATTCTGCCCCTCTGCTCTGGTCTGGAGAGACCCCACCTGGAGCCCTGCATCCAGTTCTGGAGTCCTCAGCACAGGAAGGACATGGAGCTGTTGGAGTGTGTCCGAGGAGGACACAGAGATGATCTGAGGGCTGAAGAACCTCCTGTGCAAGGATGGGCTGAGAGAGTTGGGGTTGTTCAGCCTGGAGAAGAGAAGGCTGCAGGGAGACCTTAGAGCAGCTTCCAGTGCTGAAAGGGGCTCCAGGAAAGCTGCGAAGGAGCTCTTGATCAGGGAATGCAGGGATAGGACGAGGGGGAGCAGTTTTCAGCTGAAAGAGGGGAGATTTAGGTTAGATATTGGGAGGAAATTTTCTCCAGTGAGGGCAATGAGGCCCTGGCCCAGGTTGCCCCATCCCTGGAGGTGTTCAAGGCCAGGTTGGATGGGTCTTGGAGCCCCTCATCCAGTGGGAGGTGTCCCTGCCCATGGCAGGAGGTTGGAACTGGATGAGCTTTCAGGTCCCTCCCAACCCAAACCATTCCATGGCTCTATGATGTCCTGCCTTGACTTCCAGACTGGCGATGGGCGCAGCATCGTTTGTGCAGGGCTTGCTGCAGAACTTATTTGGCCTTTTTAGTTGGTCTCATGAGTGTCACCAGCTGTTGGGAGCATTGGGAAGGGAGGGAGGGAGTGCCACAAATGCAATGAAAGCATAAATAACCGGGGGAAAAGGGAAAGGAAATGTGAAGTGGCCCTTTAAATATGAGCCTCCAGAGCCCAGAGCCCAACTAGCGTTCCCTCAAGTATTCAAATGAGATTGCAGCATCAGATTGGTATGCATTAGGCTGGTCTCAATGAAAATTAACATGTAATTGCTTCAAATGAAGTAAGTGAGGAGGTAATCTGTTCTTAAATTGGATTCGCAGGATTTTGTGGTACCATAATGCAGCTGTGAAATGAAATATATTTTAAGGATGATGTCCTCAAGGGGAGAGGGGAGGAAAGGGGTGTCTGTACTGGGAAGGGTCCTTTTCCTCCCTCCCTCTCTTGTTTTCAGTCTCATTAATATCATTTTATAAATGAAGAGAGCGTGTTGGTGCTGGCATGGCTGGAGAAGGTCCCATTGCTTTTGGCTCTTGTCATGTTTCCTTCCTTGACATCCGTCCTGTCTCTCCCTTTCTTCTCCTCTTGTTCTCCACTGTCCTTGCTGTGCCAGTGCCTCTCTGGCACCTTCTGCCAGACCCATCATGATGGGAGGTCATGAGATGGGGTGCTTGAACTTCCTTCATGTGGCAAACAACCTTCTGGTTATGTAATGGGGGAAGATCTGGCTGCATGGTGGGTTTTGAGAATCTCTAAGTAGTTGTGTAGGTTCTTTCTACGGAGCTGGTTTCGATGAGGAGATAAATGTCAGAGCAAGATTTACAGGTCACCTTCTTGTCTCTGTTTTGTGACCTTGGATGGGGAAGCCTTCTCTTCTGCTAAAGAGGAAGGTCCTCTCCCCATCACCCTGAGATGGAGAGCGGTGCTGCGAGGGTTGGAGATTCATCCCCAAAGGCTTCTCCCATGCAGTCTTGTGTTGCCTGGACCACCTCTTTCTTTTAATTTTGAGAGTTGGGTTGTTGTCCTCTCTCTGTCCATCTCTGCCCATCTGCTGCTGGAAGCAATATAAGTTTAGGTGTTGTGATGAAACTTCAGTTAGGAGCATGAAGGAGAACTGGTGTAGGAAAGTGATGCGTTCCAGTGTCCTGAGTTACTGGAGAGCTCTGCCAGTGCTTTATAACCCTGATATACCCAATTTTATCCTTTTAACTGGGTTAATTTCCCCACATTGTCCCTGCCGGTGCCCTTCAGCCCTCTGTTTGCAACACTTTTTTCTCCTGTTTGCCCCCAGCTCCTCCTGGCCCACTGCCTCTTGACCCACAGCATCCTTTAGCGCCCAGCTCCAGCTCGCTTCTCTCCACAGCCCTGGCATAGTGCCCTCGCCCCTTGCCATTCCTGTTTTGTGCCTCAACTTCTAAGGAAAAGCCACTTCAGTGATAATTTCCCACTTGTAATAAGTTAAGTGCATCGCTTCCTTTGGAATACATTTTCAGTGCAGTTAAGCTCAGCAGCCCCTGCCTGTGTGCTGAGTTAAACGCGCTCCTTTGCAGACCGATGGGGTGGATGGCATCGCTTTATTCCTGGGCCATTAGTGTCAATTGCGCAAAGCAGAACCAGGATTTATTCAGGGGGCACAGCTCATAATTGAGCGAGTTCAACGCTGGCGATCAGCGCTAACTGCTGGGAGTGCAGCCTGGAGGAACTTCCCCACTGGGCTGGAGGAGGAGAGCAGGAGCTGCTGGGGAGGAGGATGGGGAGTTTGGGTGTCTTCAGTGACTCAACCCAACCCTTGTAGGTGGCAAAGAGCGTTTTAGCGGTGAAAAGTGCACAGCAAGGAGAGATCTCGCCAGGTTTTTGGAGGCAGAGAGAGGAGACGACTTCTCCACACCTCCTTAAATGAGGAGACCTTATTTTACAGGGTTTAAACTGCTCTGTTACGCTTGGGGGGAGAGGATGAGATCATTATAGAGTTATTTCCTTCTCGTGGCATTTCCCACGCCTCCTTTTGAAGCCTCTCAAGGCAGCTTGCAGGCAGCTGCTGGAGCCTGGACCTGGTGTGGGGTGGTGCCCTCCTTGCAGAAGGGAAGACCCATTCATAGGCGACCACCAGGGAGGAGGTGGCTTTCACCTGGGCTGTTTGCCTGCTGGCAGCCAGGAGCCCCCCGAGCAATCACTTGGGCAGAGGGAACATGAAAAAAAAAGAGAAAACTAGGAGGAACAAACTGTCCCTCGAGCTCAGCGCAAGATCCTGGCACTGCAGGAGCTTCCCAGCAGGGTGGCATTTCATTAGTAAACCGGCCGTGTCCCTGCACAGCTGCCTACAAGCGGTTTGGTGCTGGCGTCACCCCCGTTCCCCGATGCCATTAGTACTTTTGGAGGACACCCAAGCAGATGGGCCAGGAGCACGCTCTGGTGCCGCTCGGCGGGGTCACCAGAAGGGTGGGAGCCCAGGTTAGGGGGACATTTCCTCAGCCGTGTGGTCCGGGAGCCCTCATTGATGTTTTGTGGCACGCTCCAAGATGCTGCGATGGAAGATGCTATAGATGTGCAGAGCCCTGTTGTTAGCAGAGACAATAGGAGGATAAATAGAAAGGAGCAGGGGACTTGGAAAGGTGCGAGTGCACTGCTGCATTGCAGAGAGAGAAAGATTTTTCCAGACCTGCCATCCCTGCCTGCTGCATCGCGACCTGCCTGCTTTGCACCAGTCCTTGGTGGAGGCGCAGGAGTCTCCAGGGGTGCTGGGTGTACGCAGAGGTGCTGGTGGGACTCTTGGCTTGTCTGTACTTGGTCAGCAGGCGGCAAAGCCTGAGCTCCAGCTCTTTTTGCAGCTTTTCCTTCCTCTCCCCAGTCCGTTTTCCTCCTGTTTCCTTGGCATTTGCCAATAAGCTGGGCTAAGGCAGCATACTGGGAGTTGTTTGCAGCTCTGTGAATCCCGGGCAATGAACCAAGGCAGATCTTTTTGAGCCTGGTATATTATTATTAATGTAATTAGTGTGAATCATTTGCATGTATAAACTTTCAATTGAGGAGATCAGGTACTTTACAAACATGCGTTAACTCGCCCTCCCTGGCAAGGAGGTGCCAAATCTCTTTAAAGCCTTGCAGAGGGTGGAAATGAAGGGCAGGGACTCGCAAGGAACTTAATGCAGGTTGAAGCTGAGCTGGTGGGAAAGGCAGGACCTCCTGGTCCAGAGCCCCGGCTGCCTCCGCAGCAACCGAGATGAAGCTCTGTCTGGGCAGGGAAGAGGCGAAGAAGCACAAAGGGGTTTTATTTTCCACTTCTGAGTGCTGCTTTTGACTGGCTCAGTGTGATTTTGAAGAGGCACCGGAGCAGCAGCTGATCTGAGGGCATCTCCTCACCCCACAGCCTTTGGAGATGCTCTGACGGCTGCAGCAGGGGGGTGGAGGTAGGCGCCAGCCCCAGCAGGATCCCCCCTTTTCCTGCTGGACCCTTCTGCCAAGTTAATCATTGGGTCAGCTCCTCCCTGGCAGGCGGCAGGCTCCCCATGCAAGGAAGTGGTTTCTCAGCCCTGGCAGCCGTGCTGTGCTGTGAAGAAGTCCTCAGGCTGCGTCTTTGGTGGTGTCACATCAGGGTGAGCTCAAGGAATGCCTTACGGCTGATGTTGGAGTTGATGGTGAGGATGAGTGGATTGGTCCCGGGGTGCAGCTGAGGAAGAACGCGCCAAGAGCCCTAACGTTGTGTCAACCACACAGACATGCAGATTCCAGGAGAGATGAGCCTCAAGCTCCCATTAGATCCGCCTCAGTGAACAGTTGGGGCTTTCAACAGGCCAGGACCAAACCTCTGGACCATTTTAACACCATAATCCAGCTGCCACTGTGAATGTCCCCTGCACGGAGCCTGTGACCTATGTGGGTTTGCATGTCAAGCCTGGTCATCCGAGCTCGATGGACCGAGATGGGTGTCCCTGCTGCTGAGGGGTCAGCGGGACGGGATTATTGCTGGAGATGCACACACCATTTGCCACGTGTGTCGATCAACACGTGTGCTCTCGGGATGTGCGGTGAGCACAACACCTGCAAAATACGCAGTGCGTTGTCTGTGCCAGCCTTTTCGGTTGGGTTGGCGCTTGGCGTGTAGCGTAGCATTGCGTGTCGGTGCGTATGCGAGCATACGGTGCTGCAATGAGTGTGTGGAAGCGTCTGCAGTCTGTATGTGCATGGAAAGAGAGCAGATGCTGTAAATCCCACTGAAGAAGAGCTGGAGTGGTAGAAATTACTAGTGCATGGCTTAACCAAATGCAGCAAAGACTAAAAAGATGGAAACCGGACTGGGTTATGGCAATAAAGGTTTTGGCTTAATATTTATTAGTAAAAAAAGCTTTTAGACTACATCTGTGTTAACCACACCACGAGATGCCCATGGTGTGTGCATCCCAGCCTTATGGGATTGTGGGCAGCGCATGTTCCAAGGAATGTGGGACAGTCTCACCCAAGCTTTCCCAGCGCTCAGGAATCGATGGTCAAACTTCTGCTGCCACCAGAGCATAAACATCGTAGGGAAGTCTGCGAGAGCAGCAGGACTGTGCCTGAACGGGATTGAGTTGTTCACAGCCCGGCCTTTAATTAATCCTAATAAATAACAATAAAATGTGATAATCACAGAAATAAATCTGGGATGTGAAGCTTCTGCCTCTGGCGGCGGTCTGGTTTAGTTGATCATTTATAGCACAGCTGATGGTACAGAGGCTGGAAGATGCTGCCTGGGACATGAGAAGCTTCTTTCCTTGCCCAGCCTCAGGGGGAAGGTTTTACACCCAGGTAGTTTCTGCAAGCTGAGCTCCAGCTTGGTCTTAACCCATAGCAGAGACAAACACTGCTGGTGTGGAAGGGTTTGCTTCAAAATCCAGAGGTGTCTGGGAAGTGTTGAGTTAGACTGGGAAGAAAAAGACATCTAAAGATGCTTGATGGTGGGTCATTGCCATGGTGAGATGTGTGTATCTCCATCAGGTGGCCTGGATTTGGGAAGGGGGTTCATCAAGGGAGGGCACAAAGTGAAAATTAAGTGGTGGTGGAGGGAGAAAAGAGCCCAAGGAGGTGTCAAGGGCAGGGATGGAGGTCAGCTTGGTGACAGCCCCACGTTGGGCCACCAAGTTTGCTGGGGTGAGCCAGAGTTAGCGGAGTCCCTGCCTCCCCGTAATGGAGCTTGTACCCTGATAATTGCATTGAAAGTGGTAATCAGGTTGGTAATTTCGCTGAGCCCTTTTCAGTTCTAATTAACGTTATTCATTTCTTGTGTGTCCTGCTGAGTTGCGACAATCTGTGCTCTCCAGCCCAACCCTCTGGAACACCAGCAATCCGCATAAGAGGCAACAAAAAAAAGTGTTATGTGCCAATTACTACACTTCAGTAATTAAAAACCTCCTTCCCCCCACTGCCGATCCACCTCCTCTCCCGTCATTTTCTGTGTGCAAACTCACGAAAGCAAAGAGAGAAATTCAGGAGGGGACATCGTTGCTGGCTTGTGCCGAAAGTGTCTGCGCTGACAACGCAGGGAGGTGTCGGGGGCTGGGTGAAGCACGGGCAGGATTGGTAGTCAGGGCACTCAGCTTTGTCACTCTCACTCTGTTGCTTATTTATTCCTGATACTGGATTTTGGTGGATGCTGTGGACTCTTTGGGAGAAGGTCTGTGTCTGCAAAGCAGTCTGCTCCGTCTGGCCAGGGCTGTTTTGTCCCCACCAAGGGCTTTGTTGACATTCTCGGCCCTGCTCGTCTTTGTGGTTGTGTCACTTCAAGTGGTAGAAACCTGAATCACAGAATCACCAGGTTGGAAAGGACCCACTGGATCATAGAATCCAACCATTCCTAACACTCCCTTAAACCATGTCCCTAACACTTCATCCACCCATTCCTTAAACACCTCCAGGGGTGATGTTGATGATGTTTTGCCTCTTCCAGTCTCTGTCTTTGACTGGTGTCCCTGTAGCCGGGCACGCTGGCAGCAGCACCTACGGGCCCCTCATGTAGGGTGTGGAAGGTACAGACACAAAGACTTTGACTGCCTGAGCTCAGCCCCTCAAACTGCAGGGGTGCTCCCTGGTTTGGGGGACAGTGGCCAGTCCCTAGTGGACCAACTTGCTTGGAGAGGGTGGATAACAAAGCCAAGGAGCTTTGGCTGCAGGAGAACTTAGTGGGTCTAGAAAGGGCAGCACCGGCTTCTGTCCTTATCCTTTCTGTGCCTGTATCCCTTCTGCACCCACCGTGCATCGTTGACCAGAGAGTGGGCACCAAGGGCATGAGCAGGCGGGTTGGCATCGGTAGAAAAGACGTAAGCCCACAGCTCTTGTGTTTCGTTGGTGCGTGCAACTGTCTTAAACCACCCTAAGTCCACTGCTCAAGGTCAGTTTGAGGTTCCCCCAGGGAGCAGAGGGTCTGGGGCAGGGTGAGGAGCTACGTTTCTCTGCAAATCATCACTGCCCCCCTGGCCAATGGTGCAGCAGTGGTGTGTTAGTAGTTTCCACCTCCCGGAGGAAAAACACTGAGGCTTAAGACTCTGAGTTTAGAGGGGAAGAAAGAGCCGAGAGAGGGAGCGGTATCCTCTCATCCTTATGCTGATATTTGGCAGGTTTTCGTCTTCCTGGAGGAAAAGGCTTTGTCTTCTGAGCAGGAACATAATACGGATTAAGTATCTTGACTGAGAAAATTACCTCATCTGTTCTTCATTATTTTTACATCTACTTTTTGGAGGCAAATGCTGTTTTCCGGCACCCTGGGGACCTCTTTTTTCCCTTCTCTCCCTGGCACATCATGGTGTGAGAACCTCCAGTGCGGTGGAGGAAGCATCATGGGGCTTTATACCTTGCCAGGACTAGGGTGGAAAGGGGGAGGCTGCGGGCTTTGCTTTCCACCTGTGCTTGGAGCCCGACTTCCCGGCCAAAGGTTTTCCACTTGGCTGCTTGGGTGCGGGAGAGGAGGGCTTCCCATCCCTGCTTCGGGCTTGTGGAGAGAGGAGCTTCTGGAGGAGGGAAGGAGGAGCAGATGGAGAGGCGGGAAGAGCATCAGTTCACTGTGGTGAGCCCTGGCCACGGGGACCCCAACCCGTGCTTGTGTGAGGAGGAGCAGCGTTGGAAGGAGCTCGGGTAGGAGCATGACCTACCATCCCCTAAATAGCACACCGTATCCACAGGTCAAAGCGTCTTTCCCAGGAGCTGCTTCTGCGCTTTCTTTTATATATATATATATATAGGCTCGGGAGCTTTAAGAGGCAGGGAAGAAAATAAAATAACACCTTTAAGCTTGCCAATCCCAGGAACAGAGAAGCGTGTCTAGGTGATAAGAAGAGATTGTGACCGGGCGCTGTGAAGGGCAAAAGCACTTATTTCACTGTTGCCTCATGCGTTACCTGAGCCCCGTTGCTTTTCAAAAGCACTTAAATGCCCATATGATAGAGGGAATGCTTGGATTACACACTGTCTGGCTCCATTATTATCCAGGGATCTCCAAACTGATGCATTTCACAAAAAAAAAAAGAAAGAACTGGTGTGGAGGAGGAGAGAGGAAATATATATTTTTGGTTCAGCCTCCTTACGGGTCCTCAGCGATCGTCTCCACAGAAGGGATCAGTCTGAGGAATTGAAGCCACATCTGGCTTCTCATCACCCAGTCCTTCTCCACCGTTTGGCTTTGGCAGTGAGGGTGGACACCCCTGTGCTTGTGCAGGCGCACTGCTCGCTGCAAGAACCTCTTTGACGGCATTGTGATGGGCAGGGCAGAGCCAGGCACCCAATATCCACTTGCATTTCGTTCGAGCCCTGTAGGTCCAAGCTACTAGCATCGTTGAGATTGAAAAAATACACTTAAACCATCCTCTGGGAAGGAAATCTGAAGTTGTATTCAACACAAGCAACTAAACTCTGAGGTTTTGCTCAAGTTGTAATGCAGCTGAAGGCAAGAGCCGAGTTCTTGGTGTTCAGCCCAGGCTGAATCTATTGCCTTTTTTTATGCAGCTAATAAAAATCTGCTCACATTTAATTTATTATTATCGTAATATCATTATGGAACAGCAGTAAAAGTGGTTAATTTATTGGATGTTTTTCACACCAGAGAGGGTGGATGGTGCAGTAGCTTGGGGACTTGCCTAGCAAATCAGCAAAGGGAGTCCTGGGCTGCGGACCACCCATCTCACCTTGGGAACATCACCTCATGGGGATCCATCATCGCTAACCTCCAGATGTTGTTTGTTGAGGCTGAGGGGATTCTTCTGTAATCATGGGGGCCAAAGAGGAACCTCCAAAAAGAACTAGGTGAGATGAGACAGCTTGTCCCCAGGGGAATACCTGCATCTTTCCTGGCATCTCAAGTGGTCAGGGGAAGGGAAGCAGCCCACCAGGGAGGACACGGGCAGGCAGAGGCAGGGAGAGAGGCTGGGGGCAGCTGCATGGACTTCAGTGAGTCCTCAGCGCAGGAAGGACATGAATCTGTTGGAGCAAGTCCAGAGGAGGCCACAGAGATGATCTGAGGGTTGGAGCACCTCCCGTACGAGGACAGGCTGAGAGAGTTGGGGTTGTTCAGCCTGGAGAAGAGAAAGCTCCAGGGAGACCTTAGAGTGATCTTCCAGTACCAAAAGGGGCTCCAGAAAAGCTGGAGAGGGGCTCTGGACAGGGATAGGATGAGGGAGAGGACAAGAGGGAATGGTTTTCAGCTGAGAGAGGGGAGGTTGAGATGAGATCTTAGGGAGAAATGTTTTGCTGTGAGGGTGGGGAGGCCCTGGCCCAGGGTGCCCAGAGCAGTGGTGGCTGCCCCATCCCTGGAGGGGTTCCAGGCCAGGTTGGATGGGGCTTGGAGCCCCTGATCCAGTGGGAGGTGACCCTGCCCATGGCAGTGGGGTGCGTCTGGATGGGCTTTGAGGTCCCTTCCAACCCAAACCATTCCATGATTCTATGATTCTTTGACTTATGCTGTCTTGCTTATATTATTACTACTTAGCGGCTCTACCCAAGTGTGCTTGTCCTGAGAAACAATTCCTGAAGTGTCAGGATAGGTCTCTGACGGATCACATTGAGCAGATACATTGATCTTTGCTCCTAACTCCTCTCCTGCCCCATTCTGGCATGTGTAGCCCATTAAGCCCCTTGCATTCAGCAATGTTACCCCCTGCAAGACCTCCCAGAGGCTGATGCACACTCTTTTTCGAGGTCTCCAGAGTTAATTTGCATCCCAGCCACTGCACGAGTAATGAAGTAGGTTGGGGAGAATATAAACAGTGGATCTGAGGCTGAGTAGTTTTATGCAGGGACATTATCCTCTGTTGTTGGCATCCGGCAAAGCGCAGCTAAGTCGTAACAGCTCCGTAATCCTAAACTTGCTCGGAGAGAAGCCGGGTTTTAGCTGGCTTGGGGGCTGCGGGTTTCTGCTGCCTCCAGTCCCCCTGTGCTCTTAACTCATCTGGAGTCAATTCGAGGAAATGGAGGATTCATACCTTGCTTGGAGATGTAGGGATATAGGGTTCCAGGGCTGGCAGAAACGGTTAGGAAGAGCAAGACTGGCCTCTGCTGCTGTGGACAGGAAAACAATCCCCTTCAGGAGCAAAGTCTCTTCTCGGTTGTGCCATGTAGTCATCTTCAGAGGGCTCAGGTTGTTAATGAGGCTGGAACAAAGCTTTCTACCTCCCAAACATCACTTGGACAGTGAAATGCTTACCAGGGGTGAGGTGCAATCAGTGAGGGAGATGCAGCGATGCAGATGATGGCTAAGGAAGGAAGAGCTGACGGAGGGGACAAATGGTAGGAAGCTCAAGGTTTCTCTTTAGAGAGTGTCAGAGCTGGCATTCTCCTGAGATATATTTCCCTCACTCCTTCGTGAAGCAGAGCGAGCTGCTTTCCCAGCTCTGCTTTGCATTTCTTTGCCTGTTTGCAGGGATAGGGAGGTCTGTGGAGGCAATGACAAGCGATGGGTTTAAGGTGATGGTAGCAACCTGTATTTGCCCCCCCCAAAAAAAGTGTAGTTTGGACACCAGTTGGAGGTTTTGGCTCAGCTGTGGTTGTCTCTGTGTTTGCAAAGGAGTAAATGGGAAAGGAAGAGTGAAAGGTCCTTTGGTGACCAATGCTGAGTGGCTCTGACCTCTCTACACCTGAAATTGCTGTGAAGCTCTTGGGCAGATGTCAGGAGCCACTGGTTTAGAAGGATGTTGGTGCCCTGAGCACCACAGGTAAAGTGCTGACATTGTCCTCTTTGGTCTCTGAAACTGCTGCTGGCAGCAAAGCTGAAAATAGCATCGGGAGGGGCTGGGGAAGGGAGGGCAGAGCGCCCAGGAGCAGCGTGCTGATGGGTCACCTCTCTGCCTCTCCCCAGGTGCTCCGTGGATAACCGAGTCACCCGAGTGGCCTGGCTGAACCGCAGCAGCATCCTCTATGCCGGCAATGACAAGTGGTGCTTGGACCCTCGGGTGGTGCTCTTGGCCAACACTAACACCCAGTACAGCATCCTGATCAAAGATGTGGATGTGTACGATGAGGGCCCCTACACCTGCTCCGTGCAGACAGACAATCACCCCAAGACATCACGCGTTCATCTCATCGTGCAAGGTAAGAGGAAGGGAATTTGTAGAGGGGTTGGGTGTGGGGGCTTTGATTGCTATTTATCCCTTTTGACCCGTTTTCTTCTCCTCCCGCTGTTCCTACATTGAATTCTACTTCATCTAAGACAACTTGGTGCAAACGTAGAGGCAGATCAATGGGCTTAGAGAGTCCCGGTGAAGCTGGGCAGTGCCAGGCGTTTGCAGTCACGTTTATCCAACTTTCCTGGAGTCATCATGGGACTCTGATTCAGGCAGCTCTGCCTCCCAAAATAGTCACTGGCAAACTCTTGTTGCTGTTTGTTGTTGTTGTATTTTGATGGGATTTTTTTTTTCCCCGTGCTGAAGGCAATGCTTGAAGTAAAACTTGTGTTGGGAGAAAAGAGAGCGCTGGCAGATTTGTGTACTCTGTGGGGGTGTGTGTATGCCTAGCAACAATATGTGTTTGTGTATTGAAACTCTGTACTTTTGGGAGGAGGAGGAGGAGGAAGGCCAGCATGGAGTGGTGGAGCACTTGAGGTGGCCAAGGCACGTGGGCACGCCTTGCCGAGGCTGCACAGTCTGCAGGTTGCCTACATGCGCTCTTCACCAAGCGTGCGAGCACACATGTGCTCCTGAGGGGGAATGGACAAGCGTGGCCACACGCAATGGTCAAGCAGATGGACATTCACACAAGATAGCTCCTGTGTCCATGCTGCAGGACGCGTGCTGGGCAAGGGAGACTCTGGGTGGTGGGACATATGGGGCACAGCATGCTCCTAGGGAGGCAGTCTTGGGGAAGATTAATGGAAAATTTCTAATCCCTTCCTAGCAATCATTTTTTCCTTCTTCCTCTTCTTCCTCTTCTTCTTCTTCTTCTTCTTCTTCTTCTTCTTCTTCTTCTTCTTCTTCCTCCTTCTCCTCTTCTTCTTCTTCTTCCTCTTTCTCCTCTTCTTCTTCTTCTTCCTCCTCTTCTTCTTCTTCTTCTTCTTCTTCTTCTTCTTCTTCTTCTTCTTCTCCTTCTCCTTCTTCTTCCTCTTCCACTTCTTCTTCTCTTCTTCTCCTTCTCCTTCTTCTTCCTCTTCCACTTCTTCTTCTCTTCTTCTCCTTCTCCTTCTTCTTCCTCTTCCACTTCTTCTTCTCTTCTTCTCCTTCTCCTTCTTCTTCCTCTTCCACTTCTTCTTCTCTCCTTCTCCTTCTCCTTCTCCTTCTCCTTCTCCTTCTCCTTATCCTGTGATTTGGCCAGGAGCCCTCTTAGCATGACACACCAGCTCGAGTATTGGAATCTCGTCTCGGGCTAATTTTCGAATGCTGATGGGTGTATTGATTTGGAAACAAGCTGGGTTAAAAAGGCATTGGTCTTGTACACAGAGTCGGGTAGAGCTAATCCGCCGTCGATATGCCAGGCCTGAGCGTTATTGACAGCCTAATGAATAGAAAGGGCAAAAAAAACCCCAGAACCCGAGGCTTTTATTTCCCCCTCCCTTCTCTCCCTTTTCCGTTTTCTCTTTCCTCTTCAAGCAATCAAGCAAACTAAACAGAGCCGGACTTTCTCCATCTCCATTAATCGCGGAGAGAAAGTGGATGCTTTGCCAGCCTGGGTCCTTGCTGTTTATCTTGCAATCTGTTATTACCTGCCTGAGTTTCTTAAGCCAAAGTCGATCACCCGCAAGTTCTGAAGTTGCTATCAGGCGCTGGGGTGATGCAGGACAATTTCTATCTGTTCCTTTCTGATTCTTGTTTCCTGAGCTAAATATCCCGTATCACCAGACATCCAGGTCCACCCCTCCTGTGCTTTGCTGTGTTGTTAAGAAGAGATGTTTGGGCACTGGAGGAAAAGGTTAAATCATAAATTGTTGAAGCAATGTAATTAAGTACTGGAGTGATGGGTTCAGTCCTGTAACGAGGTGAGTCCTCACCACTGCCAAGAGAAATACTGGCTCTCAGGAGCCGGCGTTCTGATTTCAAGGACTCACCCAGCTCTTTCTTGGGTGGAAGGTGGCAAGAACATAGTGTGAAGCAATGTGCTGAAACAGGACATGAAGGTGGATATCACATCCAATTAAAGGGAGGCCTGCCTTAATGATCCCGATTAAAATTTGATTTGAGTGCCAGGATTAACTCTCTTGCCTTGGAAAATGGGCCCAATAAATAGACAATACTCTATAATCTTGTCCTAAATGATGTTCAGCTTGCAGGATGTGCTGCTCACCTCTCCCTCCCAGAAAATCAAGGTGTCTGAGCAGCAGCTTTCAGGGATGTGCCAAGTTCAGCACACAGCTGTGGGGCCTCCTGCCCCTTCCCACAGCCTGGAAGGAAAGGATAAGCAGTCAGAGGAGACAGAAAAGGGGATCTCCTCTTTTAAATGGGGTTAGTCCAGGTGCTGCCAGAGACTGGAGGTGTGCAGGTTGTGCTAAGCAGATCCTGACTTTCCCCTTGGTGCACCAGGAAAGAGCCTGAAGGTACAGCTATGGATGCAGGAGCACTTCAGCATCTCAGGATGCAATTAAATCATACCCCGGGGCAGGCTGCACTGCCCGAAGGGACTGGCCGTGGGGAAGCAAGGAGCTCTTCCCCTTCCGCCTGGGATTGCAGCAGCCTGCTGCTCCTCAAACACCTTCAGCCCAAGCCTTGCATCCCTCCTCCTCCCCGAGTTCAAGGGATATTGCTTGAAACTGAATGTGGAGAGAGACAGTGAGGAGCTGGGGGATCCCTGGTGGCTGCCAAGGTTCTGCTGGAGGGAGAAGAACAAAAAGCAGAAAAGGGGTAGGGATGGGAGAAGGAGCTTCCTTTAGGGTATGATGTTTGGTAGCCTAAGGCACAGGAGAGAATCAACTAGAAACCACCAGGAACCAAGGATGCCCAGGCTGCGGTGAGGGAAGCGCTACACCTTTATTTCTAGGTTGACTGTATTGATGGCTGAGATCCCAAAATAGGTGGGTAGAAGGCACCTCAAGAGCTAATTTAGCCCGTACCCCTGCAACGAGGCAGAGACATCGCTGGCAAACACGCGTGAAAGCTATTCTTGAAAAATCTTTAACAAAGCAGGTTCTTCACCCTCCCCAGACGCTCTATTCTACTGCTTCGCTACCTATATAATTAGAAAATGTATAGCTAATATCTAACTTAAACCTTCTTTGTTGCAAATGAAGTGGAGTTTTTCTCAGCCTCTTCCCAGAGGACGTGAGGAACAATTGATCAGTGTCCTCTTTGTAACAACCTTTAGCTTTTGGGAAGGTTGTTATCGTGTTACCGCTTAGCCACTTTCTTTCCAAGATGATGCAAGCCCATTTCTCCCACCTTCTCTCGCCGGTCAGGCTTTCAGAAACACTTGTCAGTCTTGAAATCCTGTACAAAAGGCAAAAGGTGATTGCTGCCGATCCAGGAATAGCAGGTCAGTGCATCCCTCCTTCCCGCTGCCTCGGCACTAATGTGGGACAAATGAGCCCAGGAATGAGACAACAGACCTTTGGCATTGAATGCATCAAAGTTCAGGGCTGCTATTTTGGGCACTGAGTTAAATGGGGTCAGGCTCAACGTTGGCGATGCCAGGTTGATATGAGCCAAGAACATAGCTGCAAAAGGTACAAGGACATTCTTTGCACCTCAGTGTCCCCAGGAACAAAGCTTCCAGACTACAGTTGGACCTAAAAGGAACAGCTCAGGGAGCGCCCGTGTCATCTGCAGCGTCTGGAAGGTGGTCCCTGCTTGTGCAGCTCACTCACCCCTCATTTCTTCCTAAGAGGAGTTGCTGTAGGACCCATTTAAGCACCAGGAAGCATTTGCAGGAGTTCATTTTGGATGAGAGATGTGTTTCGGTGTGAAAATCCCAATGAGACAAAATCATGGAATGGTTTGGGCTGGAAGGGACCTCAAAGCCCATCCAGTCCCACCCTATGCCATGAGCAGGGACACCTCCCACTGGATCAGGATCTCCAAGCCCCATCCAACCTGGCCTGGAACCCCTCCAGGGATGGGGCAGCCACCACTGCTCTGGGCACCCTGAGCCAGTGCTTCACCGCCCTTGTTTTGAAGAATTCTCCTTATGCCTAATGTCAATCTTCCCCCTTCTGATTTAAAGCCATTCCCTCTCATCCTATCACTCCCTGCCCTTGTAAAAAAGTCCCTCCCCACCTCTCCTGTAGCCCCTTTCACTACTGGAAGATGCTCTAAGCGCTCCAAATCCAGGGGAATCCCACTTGCAGGGAGGGAGAAACCCGGAGGGAAGAGGACCCATTTGACATCTGAGGAATGATGCTTTCCCTCCCTCTCCTCTCCTGTATCCCACTCTGGTTTCCTTAGCAAGTCCCACTTCTTCCCCCCAACAGCAGCATCTCAGGCGCAGCCTCCCCCTTCTCCTGGCTCCCTGCAGGACACTTCAGCTCTTTAAGCTCTTCTCTGGGTTTCTGGGTTTAAAAGAGAGAGGGGAGGGTGGCGGAGGAGGACGACGGTGTCTGGAAAAGCTTTTATTTGTATGGATAATAAGCCGTCTCCAATGTGCGCCTGCAAAACACTCCCACTGCCTTGTAAGATGCATTAAGGAAAGTTGGCCTTATCTCGGCACGGGAAATGGACTTGGGCAAGAAGGCACAGTGCCTGCCGGAGTTTAATCTCACTTAGGCACATAAATTTGCATGATAGAAAATGGTGGAATTTTAGTGCTTAGAAAGAAAGAAAGAAAAAGAAAAAAAAAAAGCAGGGAACTAGGGGATATGAGGCTTTCTTGCTCCTTTATCAGTCTCCCTGGCCCTATCTGGCTCTTTCTGTTGTCACTGGAGCAACTAATCACCCCTCCCCTTTTGTTTGGTGTAAATGAGTTCTCCCACTCCTTCCCAGGCCTGGGTTAATCTGCAAAAATCCCCGCCTTTGTTGGCGAGTTAATTACCTGCTCGAAGGAGTCGGGGCTGCGGGCGCAGGTGATGCGGGGCTGCCCCGGTGTTGGGGGGCACAAGTGGCATCTGGGCCTGGGAGCATCGCTGCCGAGGTGTGTGCCGGGGAGATAAAGCCACTGGTGGGGCTGCGACGCCGGAGCCAGCTTTGTTTCAAGAGCTGAACCAGCCCAATTAATTTTTCTTTTGATGCCATAAGCCCCTTTCACTCGTGGGAGAAGGAGGACAGTAACTTTTTGTGGCTGCTTTTTTGCCTCGTGGCAAGGTGAGTGGAAAATGCTTGCCGTGCTTCTACCTACGTGGTGGCATAAGCTGGGAGGAAGGATCAGTCCTGCAGTCATCGTCACTCCTGTCCAGAGGCTTCAAGGTGGTTTGTGGGGAAAACAGAGAGGTGGGAATGCATTGCTTGCACTTGGATTTATTTTGCCAGAGACGCTCAGAGCCTTTACAGGATCATAGAATGGTTTGGTTTGGAAGGGACCTCAAAGCCCATCCAGTTCCAACCCCTGCCATGGGCAGAGACACCTCCGACTGGATCAGGTTGCTCCGAGGCCAATCCAACCTGGCCTGGAACCCCTCCAGGGATGGAATCTGGGGGTCCTGGTTGAACCATGGAATGGTTTGGGTTGGAAGAGACCTCAAAGCCCGTCCAGTTTCAACCCCCCTTCCATGGGCATGGGCACCTCCCACTGGATCAGGGTGCTCCAAGCCCCATCCAACCTGGCCTGGAACACTTCTTCGGCGTAAAAAAAGCCTTCCTGACCACTCTCAGCCCAGGAGCTTTGGCAGTGCTGCCCACTGGCCAGGCAGCTCTGGGGCTGAGCCTGTCCTCTGTGCTGCCAAAGCCACCGGTGCTGGGGGTGCGGAGGGACAGAGAGATTTGCCCACCGTTCTTTGGTAACTCAGTGGTATGAGGACTTGTAGATGTTAGAATCATAGAACCATAGACTGTCCTGAGTTGGAAGGGATCCACAAGGGCCTTTGATTCCAACTCCTGCCCCTGCACAGGACAACCCCAACATTCCCACTGCAGGGCTGAGGGTGTTGGCCAAAGGCTTCTGGAATATTGTCAGGCTGTGACTGCTTCCCTGGGAGCTGTTCCAGTGCTCCACCACCCCCTGGGGGAAGAACCTTCTCCTAATGCCCTAACTCTCCCCTGGCAAGCTTAGATGTTGACCACACATGAGGCTATGGACTGGAGTTTCAGGCTGGATAGGGTGCTTCTCAGTAGAAACCACACAGGCTGCTCCTGGCATGGGTTGTTCTAGTGTGTCCACACCTTTCCTCTATGAAAGCTGCTGTCCCGTCTAGAAGCAAAATCGGGTTTAATTAATGCTTTCTAAAAGGCATGTGGAGAGCTGGGAGAGCCTCCACAAAGTGATGGAGGGGTAGAAACCAGCAGCACAAAATCAAAATCCTCTCTTGTTTCACCTGCCCTCTCAGCTCCTTTGACTGATGCATTCCTGCTCTGTCTCTCTTTTGTTGTAATCACCGTCAATCCGTCAAAGCATCTTTTACTTTTGCATCAGGATATGGATATGGAGCTGTGGGAACGGGTCCAGAGGAGGCTACAAAGATGATCGGAGGGCTGGAGCACCTTCCGTATGAGACAGGCTGAGAGAGTTGGGGTTGGTCAGCATGGAGAAGAGAAGGCTCCGAGGAGATCTTACAACGACTTTCCAGTACCTGAAGGTGCTACAAGAAGGCTGGGGAGAGACTTCACAAAGGCTTGTGGGGATAGGGTGAGGGATAATGGTTTTAAACTGGAGAGAGGCAGATTTAGACTGGACATTAGGAAGAATTTCTTCACCATGAGAGTGGGGAGGCCCTGGCCCAGGTTGCCCAGAGCAGTGGTGGCTGCCCCATCCCTGGAGGTGTTCAAGGCCAGGTTGGATGGACCTTGGGCAGTCTGATCCAGTGGGATGTCCCTGCCCATGGCAGGGGGGTTGGAACTGGATGATGTTTAAGGTCCCTTCCAACCCAAACTATGATTCTATGATTCTATTATTCTATGATTCTATGATCAGGGCTGTGCACACTCTCGCACACTGTCCTAGTTAGCTTTGCATCCCCATTGTGCTCTGCCCTTGGAAGCATCCCCTCCTCTCTGCTGCTCCTGCATCCATTGCTGCCCCCAGATCTCTCCATCTCCCACCCAAGGTTACCATCCCTCGCTTCTCCGTAGGGGCCTATCAATCCGTTGCATGGGTTTAACCCTCAGACGTGCCCATCCGCACTCCCTTGGAGCACGGCCGCGTACCCGGCGTGCAGCTGGGCAGGTTCCCTCCGGCCTCCTCCAAGTCACTTGACCTCTTTGCAAATCAATTTAACATCTATGAGGCAGAGATAATAATTGTCACCTACTTCACAGGGGGGTTGATGAGGATTAATTCGTTAATGTCGACAGAGGTCTTTGAAGATGGAACACGCTATCTGAGAGCTAAACGTTATTATTAATTAGCAATTATATCATGGGGTAGGGCAGGGGAAAAGCAGAGACTCCAGTTTCCGTACTGGAATAGCTTGCTCTGGGCATGCCCCAGTTACGTGCCCACTCCGCTGCTGGAAGGAGCTGGATGTGCTGCATCCCACTGGTGATGTGCCCCTCTCCAGCTGCCGCACATCATACAGTCATAGAATCATAGAACCACCAGGTTGGAAAGGACCCACTGGATCATCGAGTCCAACCATTCCTAACACTCCCTTAAACCATGTCCCTAAGCAATTCGTCAACACGTTCCTTAAACACCTCCAGGGAAGGTCCTCCTTCCTAGAGCGTGTGGGTAGCTCCGCTGGTGCAGGAGGAGTAGAGAGTGAGAAGGACGGGGCGGTGAACCGGGTTTTGACCACCCTGATCCAGTGGGAGGTGTCCGTACCCAAGGCAGGGGGTTGGAACTGGATGATCTTTAAGATCCCTTCCAACCCAAACTGTTCTACGATTCTATAAACTCTGCTTGAATGTGCTACCACTGCCCTCATTGGGAAGTGAGCACGTCGGTAATGCAGTAGTGGTGAAGGGAAGGGCTCCTCTGTGCCCGCCTGGCACCCCAGCGATGCTAGCGGGCCAGGTGCCGCCAGACCCAAGGGAGGATGTATCCTGTTCCCAAGGAGAAATAATTAGCAAGAAAACGGAGCAAGGGGAAGGAAGAACCGGTGATTCATAGGGCACACAGACCGTTTTCATTTCCTTCGTGTTTTTCTTTTTGCGTACACTGAGGCTGTGCCGGATTTCTGTGTTTTTCCCCCCCAGCGAGCGGCTAATGCTGTAATCCGGGGTGTTGTGGGCTCCTTTTGAGCAGCACCAACACGAGCCCTTTGCAATCCCCACCAGCTGCGCCGTGCCCTGGTGCTGGGACAGCACGGCGATGCCTGCTGGGGCCATTTCCACCTCCGACACCCCCGTGGCTCTGCTATTTCCCTCCTCCCCAGCTGCGCTTTTGTGGCAGCAAGGCAAGCTCGGTGTAACTCTCTTTGCCACTCCCTCGGAGATGAGCAGAGCCGCGCAAGTTGCCCTCTGATCACCCCTCTTCTAGAAAAGAAGAGCCTACTCCTCTTTGAGCCTTTCTGAGCGTGTGAGCTCCCGGCAGCCCCGTTCACCCATCCTCTCCGAAGGCTTTCAAGGAGAGGTCACCAGCCTCACCTGGAGCCATTCAACAGCAGCTCCGCTAATCCTTTCAACGGAGCAGGTGAAACCAGGAGGCCAGCGGCACGCTGCGCCAACAGCTCTCCAAGAAGGGCTGGAAGAGGACTTAAGTTGTCTCCAGGTCTCGTGAACGGTGCATTCTGCTCCTTCCCAAGGACTTTGCCAGCTGGAGGGATGGCACAGCAGCACCCACACCTTTGGGATGCGCATCCAGCATCTCCTCACTTCCACGTATAGTTTCCAAAGTGCCGTCGTTTGGCGTGATAAAGCCGGTGGTGGTTAATGAGGTCACTGCAGTTTAATGGCACTGCAGCAATCTCTTTTGTTTTACTCCATTAAAATATTTGTGGTGGAACGGTCGGACCACTGTAATGTGATATCGCTACCTTAATGTTATTGTTACCGTGGTAACGCTAATGGCGGCTCAATAACATTATTGCAATTTAATCTTACGACAATAAAATTAAGGGTAGAACAGTGAGACCTCAACAATGGAATGTTACTACAGTAACAGCATTGTTATCATAATCGCGGGAGCAGAGTCAACTCGTTGTAGTGTAATATTGGTACCAGCGCTTTATTGTTACCATGGTAACGCCAAGCATCCGCCGCGCGGCGCGGCAGGGGATGAATGGGAGGCAATGTCGCTGGCACGCTGGTACTACAGCTACCCTGGGGTTGTCAGCACAGGAAGGTCACGCTGCTATAAAGTCACCCTATTTGCTTAATTTCACAATTGTCTTTTTCTTGGGGCCTGCCTTCTCCTTCCATCACCGGAGCTCTTTGGAGCGGGTCTGTTGTTTTAACGGCCGTAACTCTGCAGGGAAGGATTTAAAGCGCTGCCTCCATCTAGTTGCAGATCCTTGTGCCTAGCGTTTTATAGCATGTGGCTGTTATGGAGTGATAACGTTTTATATTTATATGTCATCTTTCATCGTGAAGGATCCCGGCACAAGCTACAAATTATTGCCGAGCTGCAGGGGCAGACAGGCAACCCAGCGCACGCTGCGTGTGAGGGGAAGAGGTGTTGTCCAAGGGCACCGGATCCCCTTTGCTGCCCTGGAGAGAGCTGAGCACCTTTGCTTTGAGGACTTATCCAGAATCTCCAAACTTTATGGGATGGAAAGGGGATGCATCCCGAGCTGCACGCTCCCAGGCAGCAGCCACCATCACCTGGGTGGGCATGGGGAGAAATCCCCTCCTTCCCAGCTGGTGGCACAGGTTGTATAAGAGCTGGAAAGGCTATTGCAGGTGGTGGGGTGGGGAGATGGGTGGATTGCTGCTCAAAAAGGCGTTCATTGCTGCAGTGGTGGTCGTTGCCGGGGACGCTGCATCAGGAATCGGTGTTTTGTGCGCCCCAGGCATGGCAGAGGTGGGGTTGGGTATGGCTCAAGCAAGCTGGGACTGCAGGATCGTATATCTTGGAGCATCTATTCCTCAGGCTTGCTCCTTCAGCCTGGTTCCGTGGGGCTCACCCCAAATCTGACCCATCGCAGCGAGGCCACTCGTGGGCGTTGGCGGAGCCTGGACGCAGGGGTGGCTGTCGCTGTGCACAAGGTCACAGCTCAGGGCCTCGCACGGGCTCGCTGCAGTTTTCCCCAGCCTCCAGGGGAGGGAGGCAGAGCTGCCGAGCTCGCCCCAGCGTCTCTCCTACATCCTTGCTGCATCCTTTCTCCTGTCCAGCATCCCTCTCCCTGCCCAGCATCCCTTCTCCTGTCCAGCATCCCTCTCCCTGCCCAGCATCCCTTCTCCTGCCCAGCATCCCTTCTCCTGCCCTGAATCCATTCTCCTGCCCAGCATCCCTTCTCCTGCCCTGAATCCATTCTCCTGCCCTGAATCCCTTCTCCTGCCCAGCATCCCTTCTCCTGCCCAGCATCCCTTCTCCTGCTCAGCACCCCTCTCCCCTCCTTCATTAAAACAATTCCCCCCCTGTCCTGTGCCTGCCCTCCCTGATCCAGAGCCCCTCCCCAGCTTTCCTGGAGCCCCGTTCAGCACTGGAAGCTGCTCTAAGGTCTCCCTGGAGCCTTCTCTTCTCCAGGCTGAACAACCCCAACTCTCTCAGCCTGTCCTCCTACAGGATGTGCTCCAACCCTCGGATCATCTTCGTATTCATCATAGAATGCTTTAGGTTGGAAGAGACCTGTATAGGTCACCCAGTCCACCCTCAAAAGGTTTCTCAAAGCCGCATCCAACCTGACCTTGAATGTTTCCAGGGATGGGGCATCCCCTATCTCCCTGGATAACCTGTGCCAGTGTTTCACCACCCTCATTTTAAACCATCTTTTCCTTATATCCAATCTAAATCTCTCCTCCCTCAGATTTAAAACATTACTCCTTTTCCTGTCCTGTCCTCTGCTTTGCTCCCTCCTGGCTTGTCAGGAGACCTCCATCCCTTGACAGCTCTTCTTGATGCATTTGAAACCTGGATTTGGTTGCACCGCTGCCTGCATTCCGCAAGCCCAGCCTGCAGTCCTAGCACAAATCTGGGCCTCTTTAGCGAGGCAGCTGCTCGGCTCCCCTTGTGCATCAGCATTTGATCTCTCTCCATGGGTATTTGGACTCTGACCACCGCAGTAATTCCTTGTTTGTCCTTTAATAAAAGACCCATGAGCCCCCTTGACACTGGAGCTGGAATCGGTGGGACCTGGGGTGTCCTACATGCCAACTCTTCATGGCAATCTGGTGCTGCATCCATCCTGCCAAAGCAGCTCCTCCGGGAGTTACATGTTTGAAAACAAGAGCAGCGGCTCATCTCCCATTCAGTGTTTTTCTCCATCATTTGCTTTATTAAATATTGATTTTCTGTTGCATTATTAAACCTTAAGTCCTGAGCATAAATTCAGAGTTGATACTTTAATCTGGCTCTTCTTTTTGGCCTTTAGAGCTGATTTTTCCAGCCAGTTCCCCTGAAGGCGATTCCAGAAACAAATGACTGAATCTCAGGCAATGGGACAGTAGGAGCTTGGGGCTCTTCCCAAAGGAGTTTGGTGTGTTTGGTGCAGCCATTGCCGTTGGGGCACCATTGGGGATCCTGGCTTGCATTCTTGCACGGACCATGAGTGAAAGAAAGGTGGGGAGGCATTAGCCAAGTTTTCCAGGGAAGTTTCTGTGTTATTTATAGAATCATAGAATGGTTTGGGTTGGAAAGGACCTCAAAGCCCATACGGTTCCACCCCCTGCCATGGGCAGGGACACCTCCCACTGGATCAGGGGCTCCAAGCCCCATCCAACCTGGCCTGGAATCCCTCCAGGGATGGGGCAGCCACCACTGCTCTGGGCAACCTGGGCCAGGGCCTCCCCACCCTCACAGGAATACATTCCTTCCTTAGATTTCATCCCAATCTCCCCTCTTTCAGTTTCAAGCTGTTCCCCCTTGTCTTATCGCTGCCCTTCCTGATCCAGAGCCCCTCCCCAGCTTTCCTGGAGCCCCTTTCAGCACTGGAAGCTGCTCTGAGGTGTCCCTGGAGCCTTCTCTTCTCCAGGCTGAACAACCCCAACTCTCTCAGCCTGTCCTTATTGCCTGTAGGAAGGATATTGCCCTCTCTTTGTTTTGATAGTGAGGAGAGATTGCAATCTGAAAGGGGAATTTCGTCTGGAGCCACCGCGTGGGCAGAGTGGCAGTGAGGCATCCTTCCATGTGCCCCGCTCTGTTTACTCCGTGAGTTTTTCATTGCTTTGCTCTGCCAAAATTGCCGTGCTCGGGAGCAACGCTCGCTGCCCGGGGAATGAGGCTGCAGATGGCGATGCCTTGTCCTAAATGCATCTCTTAAAACGCAGCTCCTGGGCGATGCTGTACAGAGCTGTGCTTTTCTACCATACAAATCCCCAGCGAAACCACAAGTTGGCCTCAGCTAAAACTCCAGGCAAAGCCAGAAGGATGCGGCTGGTGGGATTGCTGCCAGCTCCGCGATCGAGAAACCCACAGGCTACGAGGACATGGTGCAAGCGGCCACTGGTGCAGCCCCCATCGCCAAGGTGGGTCGCGCTAACCCACACTGACGGAGCCCCCTCGCCTCCCCTTCCCTATCGGAGAGCTGCATGCGGGCAGTCGCTGCCAAAGCCCCACGCTGCCAGCAACCAGGTGTCTGAACATGTTTCCGGCGCCAACACAACTCTGCGGCCAAAAGAGAGGAGGAGAAAGCAGTGTGGCAGCGCTGGCAGGTTCAGGAAGATGGAAAAAAAAAAAGCAAGCAGAGGGAGGCTCGCAAAAGGTTTTTGGATCCCCATCCAAAGAGGGCATGCTGGGCAGCACGAAACCCACGCCTGGCAGCCTGCACGCTGAGCAGTGATTTAAACCCAGGCTCCCAGCGGCTGGGAAAGAGGCAGAGGGGAAAACAGATGTGAACACAATGCTGGAGATAAAGGAGAGGCCAAGGGAACAGCTGCCGGAGTGCCAACCCAGCCCTGTCGCCTCCTGCAGTGGGCACCGAGTGCGGGAGAACATCCAGCAAGGATCTACCAGCTTACAGACGGGCTGGAGGGGATCACTGTGAGAGAATGAAAAGGAGGACCAGAGGGAAAACGTGGTGGTTTTGACACTGTTCTTGCTTAGATTTTGAAGGAGAGGTTAAAGCTTGGAGAAGGGGAGTTGCATTGAAACATTGAGCGATTTGTTACTGTGGTTCGTCCTTCTTTCCCTCTCTTTTCTGATGGTGCCGTGGAGGAGAAAGAGATTTAATGTAGGAGAAAGAGGATGAAAAGGTGGAAGCGAAGAACGAAAAGGCAAGGATGTGGAAATGTGATCCTTCAGAAAAGATAGGAAAATGTGGTCTTGAAATAGTTCTGGTTTGAGTTTTCCAGGTCTCACTGGTTGTCTGTCTGAAAAGCTGGTGGTGCAGAATAGCGGTGAGGCCCCTGCGTCCTTTCTCTTGGAAACGAGGTGCCTTTGTTAGTGAGGGTCCTGGAAGCCCTACAGCACGGGAGCAGGTGAGAGGACAGAGAGGTCTCATGGCTCTAGATGAACCCACACACTCATTTTTCATGTCTGGGTTGCTGGTCCTATCTTGCCAGCAGTAGAAATGCCCAGATTTCAGCTCTGGGTTCCTCTGCTTTCCTCCAGTTTCACCTAGACTGGGACCAGCCAGTGGAGGCTGCGGAGCCCATCCTGCCTTGCTCTCCTACATGAGATGAATCAAACAAGTCTTAATCCACCCCTGTCACTGCCAAAGCCTCCCTGTCACCAAGCCCTCAGGGTAAACAGCCTCCGATTTGTACCTGGCCCGTCCTCACCTGGACCAGCTCAAGATGAGTGGTCAACAGAGATGTCTTCTCCACACTTTGCCCTCATTGCAATCCCTCCTCCTCGCGGCCAGCTTGAAAGCTTCAGCCTTTGATCCGCCTCTTCTTTTGCAAACACTTCTCTCCGCTCGTGGAATTAAATCTCTCTTGCAGTGTTTTCCTTCCCTATCTTTTCTTTTTTTGGCCGAGTCTGTCTGAAATATTGTATTTTTTTCCCACTCCTTCGGCAGCGGGGCTATATAATTGATGGCCTTACCAAGCTTTCTGAGCTGAACATTAAACCCTTCCTGCCTTGGCTCCGACAGGAGTTCATTACTTTCTGAAAAGCTTTGTTGTCTGTTTGTGCTCAGATGATTGTTGTTGTGGAGGGGAGGATATTGTCAGCAGAGAGAGAGGAGGAGGGGCTGGATTTGACCCGGACTGCTTTGTAATCAAATCCTGTTCTCTTTCTTTTTAGCAAATTTTCGAGTGGAAAAAGCCTCTTTTAGCAAAATTGAAACACCGGCATCCTCCCAAAGGCGAGAGTACAAAACACAGGCCTCTAATTAATGTGCAGCGAAAGGTTGTCTTGGAGGTGGTAGGAGAACGCTGCTTTGCAAATTGCTCGTGAGAGCGATGCTCAGCTCCGGCAGGAGCAGGAGGCTGCTCCCATCGCCACGGGCTTAACACTTTTGGATTCTTGGTGAACCTGGGTCGTAGAATCATAGAATTACTTGGTTGAAAAAGACCTTTGAGATCATTGAGTCCAACCATACCTGTGCACTACTAAACCGGATCCCTGAGTATCTCCTCTACCTGTCTTTTAAATCCCTCCAGGGATGGGGACTCCACCACCTCCCTGGGAAGCCTCTGAGAACCCTTTCCGTGAACAAATTCTCCCTAATATCCAATCTGAACCGCTCCTGGTGCAATGGGTTTAACACTTTTGGGTTGCTGGTGAACCTGTCGTGGCTGTCACCTCAGCATCCCGGGCTGCCTCAGGCAGGATGAGCCCCATGCGGTGTTGGCCGAGTCCCTCCAGCACCGCGATGTCCACATTCTGGTGCTGGGGCTCGCTGGGCAGGAACGGTTTTGCACGATGCAAATTGCTTTCTGCCCCTTTCAGTCTTTTCTGGCAAGGCGAAGCAGAAGTGCTTCCTCTGGTTTGTCCTACGCTGATGCTTCTTCTGGCTCTCCATCTACCTCCGTGGTTTTTCAGCGCTTAAAACACAGCGAGGCTGAGGTGATTACAAGGCTTGGAGATGCAGTGACACTTCCCTGCCAACAAGTAATTGATTTATTAAAGACATTACAATACATTCATGGTTGAGCGTAAGAGTTTCCTTTGAACTCGCTTGAAAATCCAAAGGGATTGTGCCTGTTTACAAGTACCGCAGGCAAAATAAATCTGCGCTCCCCCATCGCTTCCCAACCCCCCCCCAACCTCTGCATCGCCACAATTTCATTTCCCTTTGACTGGCACGAGTAAATATCACAGCTCGACAACTCCAGTCCAGTGACCGGTGTGATCCAATTTAATAGCATTTAAAAATTCAAAGTGATTGTTCGCCAAGTGGAAATGTAAGATTTCATACCCAGCCTGCCTTGGGGAGGAGAGGAAGAATGAGGGGGGTGCGGGGGATGTAGACAAATGGACTAGATAAAAAATAATGGAAAGTAACTTAATTAAAGAGGCTCGAGCCAAGTTAAAAACAGTAATGGTTTTGAATCGGAGAACCACAGATTTTTAAAATGAAAGGGGGAGAGGAAAGAAAGGGAAGGTAACTGTGGATAAAGAGCCTCCAAAAATGATTAAATGGGAAGAGAAGGAGGCATAGGAAGGAAGGGAAAAAATAATCCTGCTGTGAAAGGCACATGGGGAATAGATGGTGCCATGGATGAGGCTGGGCATTAGAAAGACAAATAGGGAAATTAAAGGATGCTCTGGGGGGAGATAACTCCCTGCGGCTTCTCTGGCGTTCTCGGAGGAGCGACGGTGGCCAAGAAGAAGGCTTGAGGGCTTCATTTAGGGAAAACGGGAAATGTAGAAGCAGTCCTAATGGAAAAGGAGAACAGCCCCCGGCTGCTCCAGGCATGCCGATATTCCTGCCTTGCAGTAACATCGCTCCCTCCTATCCTTTTGCCTTTAACTCCATCCAACAGTGCTGCTTTAGGTTGAGATTTGGTAATGATATTTTAATTGCCCCTCTGTGTACGCGGATATCCTGCTGCGCATTCTACCGCCCGATGACCAATTTTGCACCGCAGTGCTCTCATCTCGTGCTGCCCATTGGAAATACCTCTCCTGGCAGCCATCCCAGTGCCTTGTCCATGGCTTTGCGTGCGTCACGGAGCTTGAAAAGCAGGTGCTGATGGAGCTTCGATCCGAACAGATGCTTTTGGGCCATTTCCTCCTTGGGCCTCATTGTAAAGCAGGGATAATAATTGTCCTTTATCTCACCGGGTGTTTTGATGAAAGGGTTATTAATGCCCACACCGCTGGCAGACCCCAGAAATTGGAGGCGGTGATGTGTCCTTGTCCCAAGAGAAGCCAGGCACCTGTGGGGAAGGGTTGTCCTTGGGATGCCTGAACTGGGGAGGTGAATTAAGACAGCAGAGACCAACCTTAGAATCATAGAATCACCAGGTTGGAAAAGACCTCTTGGATCATTGAGTCCAACCATTCCTATCTGCCACTAAACCACGTCCTCTAACCTTACCTCTACCCTTGCTGCCATTTCTCAGAGCTCAGTCTTGAAGTGCTAAGATTGCTCTTTTAAGGACATTTCAAGGCATGGGAAGGGTGGTGTTCATCGTCACACAGACTCTGGCTTGTTGGTGCTTGCTTTCCTGCTTGTTTTGGTGAAGCCTTGGGTTGATCTCCTGGTGTATTGGGTCAGGGTGAATGCTAAGGAGGTGTTTTGTGTAGGGTGCCAGGCCAGAAATATTCCACGGGAGGAGTGAGGAAGGCTGGAGCCCAGAGGGGAGAACCTGCAAGAGCAGGGTTGGGTAAAGAAATTCCTAAAGGGAGGAGGAAAGAGTGGAGCGGGGCAGCTTTGGGAAGGTAGACCTGCCTTTGCCAGAACAATGGATGGGATCACAAGTCTCGTGTTGAAGAGATGTGTTCCCATGGGGACAGGAGGAGTAGCAGCATCTGGCGGTCTAGGACACCTCTAAACGGCCAACTCTCTGAGGGGACAATCCTATGCAGGGAGCCTCTAACCCTCCCACTGTAAAATTGTCCCCGCGGAAAGTTGTCTGCTGTGGAGACCTGTCCCTTCCCAGCATCTGGAGGCATAAATCACCTCACCTGCTGTTTGTTTTGAACTGTTGGGCTTTGCTGACCTCCTGCTTTATAAGCAGATGAACAAAGGGTCTGTTCACAAGGAGCAGCCACCAGGCCACATAATCAGAGAATAATAGGGCTGTGCTGCCTTTCTGATCACTTAATTTTTCACCGGAGTCAAAAATGATCATGGGAAGAACCCCAAGCAGAAGTAGAGGCTCTGGCTGGAGCACCTGCAAGGGCTGGAGCTCAGGGTGCACAGAGCTCTGGAAGGATGGGAGGAAAGAGGCTGTTTGGGCACAGGTGGTGATGGCAATGGTGCGTGCGTTGTTAGAAACATCCAACCCTGCTCCCTGCACATCCTTGTCTTGCTTCTCATTATGTCCCTGCCCTAAGGTTGATGTCGGCACGGTGCCTAAAGGCACTTTACCAGCTGTGGTGTCCAGGAGGGCTGAGGATGCAGCCTGCTAACATCTGCTGTCTCCTTTTTCACATGTTCGTCAAGAACCCCATGGGGTGAAGGCTGTATTTTTGTGTCTTGTTGCTACAGAACCTACAGTGGGGTCTGAGGATGTCAAAGATGTCATGGTGAGGCTTAGGAGGAAAGGAGGGATTGTTGCCCAGGGAAGTTGTGGCTGCCCCATCCCTGGAGGTGTTCAAGGCCAGGTTGGATGGGGCTTTGAGTACCCTGATCCAGTGGGAGGTGTCCCTGCTCATGGCAGGGAGTGGAACTGGATGGGCTTTGAGGTCCCTTCCAACCTAAACCATTCTGTGATTCTAAGTAGATAAGTA